>NC_081408.1:633016971-633616971 GCF_030272615.1 Cryptomeria japonica | reverse complement strand
TACAATTAGAATTAATCCTATGGGTTGACCCGTGCTGGAGAATTTCTCAGCAGCTAGGTATAGAAGTAAATCCTCCTAATAGGTGTAGGTTATTCTTAGAGGCATATTCTCACCAACAATCAAAAGAACGGATGATCGTCTTCTCAATCTCAAACAAAAATGGAAAATTTCAACTAACAAATAACAGAACCCACCTGTGAAAAACTGAGGAAACTTGACAGGTAGGATTACAGCCTCCTGCAGGGCCGCCTTGGCACTCTCGAGGCCTGCCACGTCACTCCATTTAACATTTGGTTTATCTCTTATTATAGCCGAATTGAGACCTGATCTCAACTTGGCCTGCTCTGGATCCTCTCCATCTCCATCCCCATCACCTCCCTTGGCGCCTTTGGATTTGGGTTTTGTAGCCACGGCAGCGTCCCCGTTGGCAGCGGGCTTGGTAGTGATGCCCTCATCCAAAACAGCTCGGATCTCTTCTGCCCTTCTCAAGTACTCTGTAAATTTCTGTGTAATGGCCTCCTTGATCTTGGGGTTCTTCTCATATTTGAGATGGGTTTTGAAGTACTCCAAAGCATTCATGTATAGAGGGAATGCTTTGGCATAATTTCCTGCGTTGTCTTCATTTACTGCCTGCCTGACAAATTCTATTGCTTGCTCCTTGAAATTGCTATACATTTCTGAAGAAGAAAACCTTGCTGGATCGAATGGATTTTGTGAGTTTTCCGGTCCAACCCAATATATAAATTATGTCACGGAAATCTGATGATTATTATTTTAAGCAGTGTGTATGGTTTGAAAAGTATGCTACAGTGGCCCGTCGTGATGAATCCTCTTAAGAAATTCCATGACCAGCACACCATGTAAGATTTGGATGCCTTGGATGGTTTTACAAGCCACGGTAGGCGGACCCTAAATATTATTAGTTTTTATTATTTATAAATGAATGGTGGCTCTTCACAAGAATATTAATATTACCATAGTCTACGAATCATGTGCCCATGGCCTTACAACGTTCGACGGGATACGCTTAAAGGACCATCTAAATGCAACCTATTTTATATTCTTCAACATTTCATAATAAAAAATGATATATGTGTAGAAGATGTCTTAAATATATCAATCTAAAAGAAAGATCATTAATATAGATACTCTTGTTGTTTGATGTTTTAAAATAGATATATTAATATATCTTTTATTGTAATTTTATTAATATTTTAGTTTTTATCTCTATGTATAAAGTTTTATGAAAATGAAATATTTTTTATTTCATATGTTTAGTTATTTTGTAAATAATAATTTATTAATTTAAATTATTAAAATTAATGAAAAAAGACATTAAATTATTTTATTTTAATTTTGAATTAATTTATTAATGCAATAAAATGTTTCAATTTAAATTATAGTGGTAATTAATTTCTTATTTATCGCATCAGAAATTAGATTTGTCTCATTACATATTGGTCTTCGCTCATGGTCATTTCCTCTCGGGATTTTTTTTACCACTCAACCTTTCACCTACTCTCCAATGGCAATTTCCTTTCTCACTCGATTTCGCTCATGCCTTCTTGATCTCATCCTAAAACTCTTCTTAATTAGTCAAAGACTCATGTAACATGTGATCCTCCTTTTATATTTCTAGTGTGGTAGATCAAAGAATTTTCCCACCACCAAATCTTCTCTGGCCTATGCCCAATAGTCGCATCCCTATGGCACATTTTGACATGTCGACTCCACAACAATTGTGTCCCTCTAGCAATATTTGCCACTTTATTCATTATAACAACCTTTAACATGCAGCTCCACATGTCCACATTATAGAACTTCAATTCCTTTGTTGGTCTCTTGTACAATTGACATTTGGCATTTCCTTGTTCGGCATCAAATTTCACAAACCTTTGAAGTTCTCTCCCTAAGCTATTTTTCCTTTTTGATGATTTGATGTTTTAACAAACTTGGCTTTAGTGAAATCACTTTTCCACAAACCATTTGTTCATCTCCTTGGTCTATTTCTTCTCTGATGATTTGAAGAGTTCACAAACTTGGGAACCTACTGTAGGCAACTAAAATTGTCCTTTCTTAATTAAATAAATATTTATTATTATTTAGTTATTTTACCTCAATTTTTTTTCTATTAATTAAAGAAATGTTTTTTATTAATTTAATTATTTCATTAGCCTTTTCTTTCTAAAATTAAATAAATAGTTATTATTTATTTGATTATCCTATTTTCCTCTATTAATTAAATATAAAAAATTATTTATTTAATTAATTCATTATCCTCTTCTTTCTAATCCTAGCCCTCCAACTTGTTCGCGTGGATCATAATTCAAATTCATAGGCATGTGACAAGTGTTTCATTCCTCTTCATTCCCCTTTTCTCTCTCATCCTCTTCACATGACAACACATCTACCAAACTCTCACCTACCACTCAATCTTAGCCCCTCATTCAAATTAACCTCTTAATCTTATTCACTTTCACCTACATTCAATCTTATCCCTCCATCTCACTTTAACCTCTTAAACCTATTGATTCTCCCCCAACTACTTAATTACTGTCATTTATCTTTTAACACTTAATCTCGACTCTTGATTCTCTTAGATATTTCTATAAAAATGTGTTTTTTTTTCCTCTGATTTGATGAATTGGTGTAGGGGCATCCTTGGATATAAAGCAATCTTGTGTCAACCAAAAATAGTTTCTTTCCTTGCATTTCAGTATTTAGTTGTCTCAATACTTTCTTTTGCATTTAACCACATCTTTCTTGCCATGCCTTTACAGATCTGGATTTAGACTCATCATGAGGTCATCTACATCATATCCAAAAATCTTGTGATTTGCATCGCTAAGTTATCACTCCATGAAGTTGCAATCATTTTCTCTTTTGGAGCATTGTGTACCTAATTGGGACATCTCACTTGCAAACCATTCAATTGCATGTGGATTTGATTGGAACACCATTCATGGCATTTTGGGTCCTAGGGGAACTTTCCCCATGATCTGCAACATGTTATCACCTTTCGCAAAGTATCTTCTTATATTTTGAGGCCAACCTACATATTTCATCATTCTTTTAGGTTTTGTGACTCGTGAGGCCAACACAAGCATTTGATAGAGATGGAGAAATATATCTAATATTATTTTGTAATCAATTATCTATATGAAATCAAGTAATTAGATAGTTGGAAGTGCATAATAGTTAGATATTTTCAATCCACCAACCCATGGGACTGCAATCAAGCCAATACACCCATTGTAATATCATATAATGCCTTGTGGTAGACCTATGAGCCCACAGACATTCTGCATATGGAGGCATGTGATGTATGTAATGTTGTTGATGGTGAAATCAATGATCTTCGTGATTGTTGAGAAATTTCTTATGTTGTTTCCACTATGTTGAAATCTATGATTCACAATTGGATAGACCTATTTGGATGCTCCATTTATGACTACAACAAGTAGTATTAGAGTGAGTTTTGACTCCTTGCGAAGTAGAGGCATTCCTTGTGGTGAATAGATCACCAACCTAAGGCAGTCTACAAGTGTTTTCAACTAATCATCGACTATGAGGCAATTAAGACCTTATAGCAAAATCACCAAATTGAGGCAGTTGAATTGAATCCAAGGAGGAGATGCCACCTAGGAGATTACATATTGTTAAAAATGTCGCTAATAGAATGGATGAAATGATGGAGATGATGAGAGTGATGGGAGTTTGATTGGATGTTGTAGAAGAAGATAGAAAGAGAGACCTAAACCCTAAACTGAAAGGTGAAAGTGATGATGAGTTTGACCAAAACCTAATTGAGGATGATTTCGGAGAAGAGGAAGAAGAATCAGATCACATGAAGATGATGAGAGCCATTTCAAAAAATAACAAAAAACGTAGAATTGAAATTCAAAATTATGTGGGTAACCAAAACCTTGAGGAATTTAAATATGAGGAAATTGAAGATTGGGAAAGGGTTCATGCTGCTTTATGGTGGAAAGAAGTTCAGTTGGATAGGAATAGGAGAGGAAAGGAGAAAATCACAAATTGGGATAGAATGGTGACAAAATTGAGGAATTGATTCATACATGTTGATTATGAACTTGAATTGTTGAAGAGAATACAAAACCTGAGGCAAAAGGAGAAATTTGTGAAAGAGTACACTGAAGAATTCTATAAAGTGATCATTAGGGTTGGACATAGTGAAGCAAGTAAAGAAAAGGTTGTGCAATACATCAATACACTAAGAATAATCATTCAAGAAGAATTGAGTCTGATGAAGATAAGCATAGTTGAGGAAGTATGCCTGTATATAGTAAATTTGGAAGACTAAACTATTATAAAACCTAAAAAGATCCAACCACATAAAACCCTAGTTCTACAATGAAATCCACAATACACCAATGAAGAACCTAAAAACATGCAAAGCAAAAAACATGAAAGATTATACCATTCACATGCTCATTACATTTGATCTTCATTGTTTCCTATCTTAATTGATCTTGCTTGATATGTTGGTTTCTCTCAGATTTTATGTGTATACAAGAGCTCAACAAAGAACTGATTGTGGTTGTGTAGTTGCTTGAGTGATTGATCGCTATGAAGATTCGCATGAGCATTAGGATTGATAAGGATAAAGGGATCCTTTTATATAGAGAGTACCCTATAAATGGAGGGATAGGATTAAGAGGTGTAAGAGATAAATGGTCGACTCGAATTGGAGGAGAATTGAGTCTGGTGAAGATAAGCATAGTTGAGGAAGCCTACCAATTTGCATTGAAGGTAGAGGAGAAATTGACCATTAAGTTTGAACAGAGACAATGGTCCAAAAGAGGAAGATTTCAAAGAAGGAGAATATATTCTAGAGAAGGAAGATCTTATGCTGAGTAGAACAAAAAAGATTTAAGCCCTACCGCAGTGAATGAAAAGATGACTACAAAAGGAGAGAAGACAAGAATTCTTACCACAGTAACTAAGGAGGTTATAATTCCTTATGCAATGATGGATACTGGAGAGATGGAAGTAGATATGAGAAAAGACCATTCAGAGGAACTTATTTCAAGTGTAGAGGTGAAGGGCACAAAGAATTTGAGTACCATTAAGGGAGTACCGGTTAGAGAACTGAGAACCATGCAAGAGCAACGTATGTGAAAGAATAACCTATTGGATCACCTAGTTCAGTTGGAAAACCAGAGAAATGTGAAACACTGGTGATGAGGATAGCTTTGTTGCAAGAAGAAACAACTCAAGAGCCACTACAAAGAAAGAGTTTGTTTAGACCAAGATGCAAATCAAGAGGTAAATGTTGCAAAGTCATTATTGATAGTGGTAGCAAATACAATTTAGTTTCAGAGGAGATGGTGGGAAAGTTAAATTTGAATCAATTGAAACATCCAAGACCCTACAAGATAGAATGAATTCAAGATGAGCATAAAGTACTAGTAAGTGAGAAATGTTGGGGGAAATTTCATAGATGATCTTTATCATGAAGTGTGTTGCACTTATGAGTGTCTTTGTTGCCATTGATGTCAAAATTGGATGTTGGCGATTATGTTGATCTAGATATGTATTATGATGTTAGTGTTGACCACGTATCTAAAATGATGTACAGTAGAAGTGTGTGGTTCACCATGCTCTTGATCCAGATATATGTTGTGTTGATCAGATGATATGGGATATTGATTCAAGTTGTTTTTAAAAGTTTCAATGCTCATTACATGGTCCAAAAATTATGTTGTTATCATTATTGTCTCATCTAATGAACTATGTTATGATCCAGAATGTTTGCTTAGACCAAATATGCTTCACATGATCATGTGTCCTACTACAAAATTGTCATTGTTACTCTAATGTTGCTATCAGGAGTTTGTGGAGGACTATATTTCTTTCCTCGTCTTTAATTTTTTGTAGATCAAATATTACTATTCTTAAGGTGTTGTACTTCTTTTGTGGCAGACGCTTATTCTATTTTTGGGTCTGTGTTAAGATTTTTTGGATTTAGCATATCAGTTTGTACCAACTTATGCATATTGGTCCGAGCAATTGTGTGCAAAGCTTTTTTATGATGATTAGAAGGTGTGCCCACTTGGTGTGAACCCTCACACGTCTTCTTGAACTTTTGGATAACATATTTTGGGTTGATGTTATGTACACATTATAATTTTCTTTTGGCCAACCTAGTAGAGATTATTTGTGGATCCGATTGATATATAATGGACAAAACAATTGTGTTTATGATATATGAATTATAAGAAAGGGAGAGAGTAAGAGTATTAGTATGGTGCAATATGGTACTATGATTATAGAGTGAATATGATGTGTGTTAGTGGTTCAAAAGTTGTGCAGAGTAGACAGATGAGTATAAAACTATGAACTGTTAGATCTACATTTTGGTAGATGTTATTTTGCATATAGTTCAGCCATTCATTACTGTATTTAAATAGTTTTTTTGTATCTTCCCCTAAAGAAGTGATATTTAGTTGTGCAAGTCTTTTTTGTATCTTGCCTGAGGGTGTGCACCTTAAACTGCAAGTCTAGAACAATAAGATCTTTGGCGGGAAGCCTTATTCATTATAAATAGTTGATATATACATTGTGAGTTAGATTCTCACCATGGTTTTTTCTAGTTTGGGTTTTTCACATAAAAGATCTTGGTGTTCTTGTGTGAATGATTTTGGTGTTTCAATGGTTTAATTTTATGCATGAATGTTATTGTTCAAGTAGCTTAATAAGGTCAAGTTTTTGTATATGTTGATTCACCCCCCCCCTCTTAGCTTACGATAGTGTTCAGCAATTAGTATCAAAGTGTTGGTTCCTGAAGAGACAACTTAACCGCTTAAGTAAATCTTGGATTTTGAATACTATGTTTGAAGAAGAATTAAATGACATGGATGATATGGATCAGGATAATTGGAATGATGTGGATGAAATTGTTGATTTGGAAGGTGAATTGATATTTGCATTAGCAAACCTAGATGATAGTAGAGAGAAACATAAAAAGGCAGTTGAGAAGATTTCTTTTTTAAGAAGTTTGCTTGATAAAAGAAAGAAGGTTATTGATGAATATGAAACAAAGCTTGATGAGAAGACCAAAGAATGCTCAAAGCTTGAAGAAGAAATTACAAAACTCAAGGAAAAAATGAAGATTACAAAACAAGTAGTTAACAATGGATTAAAACTCAAAGGTGGCAGTGAAGTATTAGATAATGTTCTTATTCTTAGAAACAAAGTAAAGACAAAAGTGGACTTGGCTTTAAGGACGGTGAATGTTTGAAAAAGGATAAAGGAAAAGACAAGGTTGATAATCATTTGAAAAACTCCAAAGATAAAAAAAATGTATTCCAAACTGAAGATTCAAAAATCCAAAGAATGTATGGAGACCTCTTGTTCCTACCAAGTATTCATCTTTTAATGGTAGTTTTTCATGCAATAGATTTGGACATAAAGCTAGTTGCAAAAATAAAAATTGGAATCATTTTTTTAATGGAAATTGTCATTACTATAATGCATTTGGTCATAAAGAAAGTGTGTGCAGAAGTAGGATGAATTGGGATAGAAATGGAAATTCTAGCAGAGGTATTCAATATTTTGGTGGATATTGTTATATATGCAAAGCTTATGGGCATAGAGTTGTTAATTGTATAACAAATTGAAGATTCAAAAATGATAAAATGAATGATAGTGAACCCCAGAGAGGTCTGGTATGCTCAATTATAACAAAATAGGACACATTACAAGACATTGTAGAGACAAAACTAAGAAACCTAGTGATTCAGAAAAGAAAATCGATATTAATGAAGAGAAGGGGTAGATGAAGATGAACTGGGTAAAGAAATCAAATGATAAGGCTAAAAAAAATATTGAGGATGGATTCACACCTTTTGTGGGTGCAAACCCTTCTTCCATTAACTAGCTCAAACAACTGTGTCTGAGGGGGAGAGCCTAACACATATCTTTTGTCCCCTCACGGTATGGTGCTAACTTGTTCTCAACATGGCAGATGATTGGACGATAATTTTGGTGGATTCCAAGTAAAATTGATGATCTAGAACTATTTAGCTTTTTGAGGAAACCCTAGATGACGACTATATATTGCTTTTTTGAAATTCATTTTTGCAAATGCGATCGAAGAGCTACAAAGTGTGAAGAGGAGTGAAGGAGATCAATAGAGGTATTTCTCTTGTTTGTGATATTTTCTAATGGCAAATTCTATTGGAATCGAGGACACTGAGAGGGGGGGGGGGAATCAGTGTTCTACCGATTATCCTATTTTCAAATCTAACTTTAAACCACCGGAAGCAAATGCATGAAACTGAAATGTAGAAACTCAAAACAACCAACCACAAAATCATAACACCAAGATTTTTACGTGGAAACCCAGATGGGAAAAACCATGGTGGGATTTGAACCCAAAATATTATTCCACTATGGCCAGTAGCAAAACAATATTACATGAGGGGGAATGCACAAGCATTCAGGCATATTGCCTAGATCTCATTGCTCAATTACAATAAGGATTGCAACCCCGGAAGGCTCACTACCTTACTGATCAATTACAATGATGAAATACAGTGAAATAACTCCAAAATAGCATCTAACAATGCCCGAATGAGTTCTGGTTAAGCGCCAAATCTCTTACTGTATCTACTATGTTTCTTGTCTCAGTCAACTACCAGATTAAGAATGTGCACATGAAGCTACACTACAAAGGATCATCGACCCACTCGCTTGCACATTAACCATGTCATACACCAAAAAGATCTTATGCATCGATCTTATATATCCACAATCACAAAATAGATCATTCACCAAGTCGGCCTGCTAATGTAACATGTAGTCATATTTTGACTTGACCGGATCACTAAAGATAAATGTGGATCACCAAATAGGTGATAAAATGTTGTCTCTATATTGGACCGATCACCCTATACATGATTCATAACACCGCAATCACCGAAAATCTTTCGGATCAAAACTTCTCAGCTCAACCTGGAATATCGGTTAACTGGCTACCGATTCACATCCTCTTCTGGATATCAAGCTTCGTAATTACCGAATAGGAATCTCATGAAGAGTTGCCATCAATGACAACCCTAAACCATTAATCAAGCATCAACAACCACTGGATGAGTGTCAATTGCCAACAAATTCTAAGATTATTAGTAATTATAGTGAAGCTAGACCTAGTGCTAAAATTCCACCATTTGTTTTAGCAATGAGCAACCCTGTTGGTGCATTTCTTGTTGTTCCTGACAAGGTGATTTGTAAAGAAGATATTTTCAGTTACATTCATGTTTCTTTGGAAGAGTATAATCACAACAAGCTTAATGATTTTAAGAGAATTCATCTAGTAGATGGTGCACAAAGATTTAAGGCAGATTGTGCTAGTTTAGGGCATAAGGGTTTGGATGCTTGGAGTAACTTTCCCATGTTCTATGATGAAGAAATAATTAATATTGTGTTAAGCATAATTCATGAAGATTGTTTATGGCTAGATTGTCCATATTTGATTTCAAAGGAAACCCTAAGGGATATGACTAATCTATGCTCAATTGGAATTGTATCTGTTTTGAAGTATGTGAAGAATGATGAAGTGAATAGATTGACTGGTTTTGTGTTGGATAAGAGAGCCCTTCGAATTGATGGTATTCTTGACTTGGCAGTAAGATATGTGACTATGGGAAATTCATACAAGGTGTATTACAAGAATCAAGAAGGTTCATCTTCTTCCACAACAGTATATGTAGCGTATAAAATGGTGAAAGAAAATACTAACTATGATCTATGTGACTTGTTGAGGTGGAAATTGTTGGACAATCTCAGGTTGACAAAGACTTAGATGTACCCCTTTTGGTATGGATATCTTATTGTGTTCTTGGTATTTTATTTTCTCAATGTATTGCCGAGAATAAATAACGTTGTATAGAAAAGAGATGTTTCTATCAATGCTCAAATCAAGGAAAATTTGAAAAGTTTGGATGAGTATGATGCTACTTGTCACAAGTTCTTTACAAATAATTGGTTGTGAGGAATCAGATTCCTCTAAAAGTTATTGAATGGTACAAGGATGACATTACATTCTTAGTTGACAAGGACAATTACTTCATTGAAGTTGTTATTTTGAGGACTTAATGGGTGGCTAAGATTCCTTATGAAGTGTCAGAAGATGAATGTATGAGTATTGTAGAGATAACTCTTAAAATGCCAAATGATTTGAATGAAAAAAGATTTGGAACATATGATGAAATTATGGAAAGATGTGTTGGAAATAAATTTAACAAAAGTGAGGATGTACCAAAAGCTAAGAAAGCAAGGAAATAATTTGTAGCTTCCTAAATTGCATTCCCTTACAATTTAGTCCTCATTTTGGGCCCTCACCTTAGTGTTCGTTCCCCAATGCTTAATTAAGACCTAATTATGTTTACATCATGCAAATATGGCCTTACTATCACTTTATACCTTGAATGGCCCCCTTGCCTTGGCCCTAAATTGGGATAGAACCAGGGCATGGAGCCTTGGTCCTCATTGGGACCAGGCGCCACACCCTCGTCCTCCTTAATTGGGCCCCATTTTGAACCCCTCTTGCCTTTTCAAATTTGGGTGGCAAAACTTGTTCCTTGTTGGCCTGTGTTGGAAAATTAGTTGTTTTCTTGATGAGTAAGTATATAAGGAGGTTTTCCCCTCTCATTTTGATATACAACAATCATAAGGAGATAATGTTACAAGGGAAAAATTATAATCATCAAGTCATCAAGCATCTCTAGAGGTCTTCAAGGCTGCATTCTTCATTCATCAATTGGGGAGAAACATTACATCATTCATATGCAAGCATGCGTGTGTGATTAGGGTTTTGTCATGTTCATACCATTTCATACAACATATGTGATTACATTTAAGAAGTAAAGTATCATTATCGGTCATTGCAGATATGAGGTATATCCTTCCATTATTTATTTCAGTATTTGTAATATTTCATTCAAGGTTAATTCCTAAACCAAGGTTTGACTTAGGCAAGCCCCTATTCCCAACCTATTTCCCTTTCTTTTTGTGTGCATGAAACAAGTGCGGAGCTACGATCCTCAAAATAGGCATTATTTATAATGACAAATCAATCCCCCTTTCATGTACAAAAAGTTCGGAGGACAAGAGCGACATGCATTCTAGTCCCAACATTTTTGGAGCGTTTTTAGGGATTGGATTTGAATCTGCTTATATTGCTCAGATCTAGTGGTGTGGCTCAATTAGATGACTATAACTCACTGTTCTTGTGTTTTTACCTTCATTTTCAACACTTTACCCTAATTTTAGCAATTCAACTCACAAAAAAGGGTACACAAATTCATACACCTTGAATCCAATTAGTATTTAGTCCTTATCTTCGTTGAATCTATTGGATTCACCCCTCTTTTGAATGTGATGGTCATCCTAAGCAAAAAATAGCAGTTTTCATCCTTTTGGGGTGGAAACCCTAATTTTTCACCATTACATTTTGGTGAACCTGACTCCTTACACCATTAATTCTAATTTATGTTCTCAAATCTCAATGTTTATGCAATTTAAAATTCAAATTTTCATTTACAAGTTCAATTTCCAATCAATTTTTTAAAATTAAGAGGTTAATTTCAAAAACCCTAATTTTTAAATTTAAAAATTGAGCTTGTGAATTGCTTAATTTGGATTAATTATTTCAGATCTAATTCAAATCCAAAATTTCAATCTTAGATCCAATTTCAAATTTTAAAAATTAAGAGGTTATTTTCACAAAACGTTAATTTTTAAATTTAAATTCATTTGTGGATTGCATTTATCTCTATTTAATTGAACAATCATATTTACAAAGAAAAGGAAAATTTGGATTGTTTAATTTTACAATTCAAATTTTAAAATTCAAATTTAAAATTCATAGATCTCATTTTGATCAAATTATATAAATTTAGAGGTTTAAATTATAAAAAACCCTAATTTATTTTGGTTAATTTGATTTGTGGATTGCTTCATTTTTCACATTAATTTTCAACATTCATTATGGCACTTAATAGATCTGATTTATTTGCTATTTCACATATGATTACCTCACTTTTCACTTACATTTATCAAAATCATGTGCTAGATAATGACTTCTTTCATTTCACATTAGTTCTTTTCATTCATAGCACTTTGGCATATTGTGTTTTTAGAGTTTCAAAATTCCTTCCCTTCAATCAATTTGATCTCAAAAGTTTCATTTATAGTGCATGTTTTTTTATGGTGATGTTTTTAGGAGAATGAATTTCATATATAGATCACCTCAAAGCTTTTGTAGATCCCAATTCTAGAGATGCTAATGGAAAACCTAATACTTGTACCTCTCCTAGTGTATCTAATGTGAATGAAGAAAGAGCTAATACTCCTATTAATTATTTTTTTAATGGAGAGAAAGAATTGAAGAGCAACATGGCCCCATCTTCTTATCATACACATACCCTTGCACAAGGGGGGCAAGATCAAAATATTGGTGTTTCCATTTCTTTAGATCCTCCTTATTCTCCTGGAGCCTATCTTAGACATCAAAACATTTGTAGAGAAGATGATGTTATGTATTTCATTCATGATCTCTCTCCCCACACAACATTAAGTAAAGATGAGGTGGTAGATGATAAGGATCTTCCTTCCTAATCTACCAAAGAGGATATGCATGATGAAAGAAAGAAAAATTCTCCTCAACAAGATATTCCTTCTTCATCTACCAATCATTCCATTCCTTCTAAACATCCTTACACTACAAACATAAAATAAATTTATTATAATGTTCCTCTGCCTTATCAATTAAAAGATTTTTATAGGAGTGGCTTTAACATAATATCAAAACAAGGTTTTAGAGGACGAGGACTTGGAAAATTTGAACAAGTAATTAGAGTACCTATAAACCCTCCTACACAAATAAATACAAGAGACCTAAGACATGATCATAAATATCCTAGGGATAACCTCCTTAGGATTCAAGACTTTGAAGATCATCTTGCAAGACAACAAGCCATTCGTTCTCTTAAAAGTGCTTTTTCTTCAAAATCTCCTTTTTGTTCATATCGCCAAACTAATGATCACACTACCAATGATTGTCCTTATTTTCAAAATGCAATGAAATGACTTATTGATAGTGGTAAAGTTAAATAATGGATGGAAAACCTTCTTCTTCTAACAATTATAATCCTACATCACAAAATAGTAAGCCTACACCTATTGATGATCAAGAATAAATAGCTACTAGAATCTTTTGGAAATTGAAATTTGACAAGAATGTTGGTTTTCCCTTTGTGAAGTTTAACACTAAGCATAAAGAAGTTAGTGGAAATTCTCCTTTTCATCATGGTGGTTCTCATTCTCTTGGAACACGTAAAGCATTAAAGGAATTTGTTCAAGAACAATACGATCTTGCTCGTATATGTCTTTCAACAGATCTTGCTCTCTTTATGGGTGAAAAGGTAGTGCCTTAGCACTCCTTTCACCCATATGTTGCTCCTCACCCTATGACACAAGTAGATAACTTAATTGGGGGCTCTTTGTCATTAGAGGTGGTGCTTTTTCAATTTTAAACATCTTGGGGTAGCAACATGATTCTCTTTTACCTTTATCCTATCTCTTATATTTAAGGTTTCACCATTTCCTTTAGGGATTGCGTTCTTCATAACTTGATGTCCTTTATTGCAAATAATTATCCTTCATGCCAGTACACGTGTGTCCCTTATTAGGACATATTCTTTGTTTGAAACGATATGTCTTTTATGAATAATCTTTCCTAAGGAAATGCGTGATTCTTGCCCCTAATCTTTCCTTGTCCTCTTGCTTGGGGGGAAAGGATGACATTCTCTCTATCAAAACTATCACTATTCTCTTTAGGAGCTGCATTTTTCATGTGTTGATAGACGTTCTTGCATGAAATGGTATGTCTCTTATGGCTAATCCCTCCTTAGGGAAATTTGTGATCTTTCTTTCTTTCTCTCTTTCTCTTTGAAGATTACCTCTTCTTTAGAGTTGCATTTTACATATATTAATATCTTTTCTTGCATTGGATATTCCTTCACGTGAGTACATTGTGCATTTTCTTAAGTTTAATCTCTCCTTACAGGTTGTGTAATTTTTTTCATTGTCCTTACACTTGGGAGGCAATGAGTTATTTCTCTCTCTCCTTTCTAAGGATCTACTTTTCCTTTGTTGAGTGGTGTTTGCTTATGATTGGATGTCATTCCTTGGAGAAGTTGTTGTTTGCTCAAGGATTCTCTCTTATGCAAGAGGTGTAACTCCTTGGCTACAACCTCTTCTTGGCAATGTATATCTATTATAAACTTACCCCTTCACATTGGGTCAAAAGTGTGTCATCCTTCATCAAGAATCTCTTTCACCTAGCAATAGGAGGAAGGTACACATTTTTGTTCCCCTTCCCTTCTTTTGGTAGAGGTTGCTATGTTTGTTCAAGAAACTCATCTTGGAGGTAGATGTCTTTTGAGAAAATATCTCTTCTCCTCCAAGGATCTCCTTTACACTTGTTGCAAGATATCTCTTTTTCAACTATCTTATCCTTGCTTATAAGAGTATTCCCTCTTTAGCTTGGATTTATGACATTGTTGCCTAAAGGATATCTCCTTGGTGTTAAAGGTTAGGTATCCTTGTCTCTAAGCTTCCTTAAGACATCAACATAAAATTATGTTGACATCTTAAGGTGGGGGGGGCACCCATATCGCTCCCTTTGTACCATAGTGTACCATATTTTTGTATATCATCTTTGCATGTCTTATACAAGGTGTTCATTCTCGAAACTAGATTAAACAAACTCTTAGAGAGAGATGCTTCACACTCGAAACCAGACACAACATTTGATATATGTCTTAAGCGGGGCTATACATCACCGAAACCAAAGTTAAAAAACTCTTACAAAAGATGTCCTTGAAACCAGGCATGTATCTATTTTAATCGAGGTTACACATTCTCAGAACCAGATGAAACCCTTAGAGCGAGATATTCCCAAAGTCACACCTTTTCCACTTGGCATTTGCATTTACATTACATGTCTTAAATAGGTTGATGCACACTAAAAAATGAGGTGCTATATACTTGAAACCAGACATCACTTGCACACACACACGAGGATGAGTGGAACTAGCTAAAAACAACTAGACTATTCCTACTCCCCTCCCCAACATGGATCACCTAGATAAAAATATATAGGGGCGAGGTATCCATGTCCTTTCTCATCATTCTTCTCATGGATCACCTGGAAAAACACATCCAGCGTGTATTCGTGTCCTCTCTTTCCTTCTTCTCGTGAGCTCATAGCTTTGCTATTGATGGTTAATGGATGATGCTTGCTTTCCTCTTTTATCTGATCACTTGTGTTCTTGAGATTGCATTTTTCAAGAATGATATTAGTGGTTGAGACATTTTGATATCAAGGTCTCTTCGACTAGTTGACTTGAGGTCTTGTTTGGTCCTTAGCTTTTGTTGTGTGTCTTTTGCCTTTGTTTGTCTTTTATGTCTTTATTTGCCTTTTTATTTTTTGTCTTGTTTTTGTGTGCCCTTGCATACATTTGAGTGAGTTAAGATCCTAAGATCGAGGGCTTGGTTCCTCTAAATTAGTGATGTCTTATACTCCTTGTGACTTTGCTCCTCATTTCTCCTCTTCATCTTTCTACTTTACTGTGAGTATTTGTGTAAGCTCATATTCTCGCTAAAGTGGGGGTTAAATGTAGCATCCTAAATTGTACTCTTTTACAATTTAGTTCTCATTTTGGGCACTCACCTTAGTGTTCATCCGCTAATGCTTAATTAAGACCCGATTGTGTTTACATCATGCAAATATGGCCTTACTATCACTTTATACCTTGCATGGCCCCCTTGTCTTGGCCCTAAATTGGGGTAGGACTAGGGCATGGTGGCTTGGTCCTCCTTAATTGGGCCCATTTTGAACCCCTCTTGCCTATTCAAATTTGGGCGGGAAACCTCCCTCTGTGTCGGCTTGTGTCAAAAAATTAGTTGGTTTTTCGACAGGCAAGTATATAAGGAGGTTTTCCCCTCTCATTTTGATATACAACAATCATAAGGAGATAATGTTACAAGGAGGAAATTATAATCATCAAACATTGAAGTATTGAAGCATTCATCACCAAGCATCTATAGAGGTCTTCAAGGCTACATTCTTCATTTATCAATTATGGAGCAACATTACATAATTCATATGCAAGTATGTGTGTGTGATTAGGGTTTTGTCATGTTCATGCCATTTCATACAACATATGTGATTACATTCAAGATGCAAAACATCATTATTAGTCATTGCAAATTTGAGGTATATCCTTCTATTATTTATTTCAATATTTGCAATATTTCATTCAAGGTTAATTCCTAAACCGAGGTTTGACTTAGGGAAGCTTCTATTCCCAACCTATTTCTCTCACTGTGTACAGGAAACATGTATGGAGCTATAGTCTTCAAAATAGGCATTATTTCTAGTGAGGAATCAACTCCCCTTTAGTATGCGAAAAGTTCGGAGAACCAGAGTGACGGGCATTCCGGTCTCAATATTTTTTAAGCGTTTTCAGGGATTAGATCCGAATCTACTTATATTACTCAGATCTAGGTGCATGACTCAATTAGATGACTGTAGCTCACTATTCTTGTGTTTTACCTTCATTTTCAACACTTTACCCTAATTTCAATAATTCAACTCACAAAAGAGGGTACACGGAATTCACACACCTTGAATCCAATTTATATTCAATCCTTATCTTTTTTGAATCTATTGGATTCACCCCTCTTTTGAATGTTATGGTTATCCTACGCAAAAATTAGCGGTTTTCATCCTTTTGGGGGTGGAAACCCTAATTTTTCACCATTACATCATCTAAAAAAGCTTCTTCTACATCTAAGGTATTGAAATCTAAGCAAGTGAGAAAAAAAAGTGTGCAAAAGTAGTAATTGTGGAAAGTGATGAAGAACCAAAGAAGGACTATGAGTAGGAAAGTGTTGCAGTAAAGGTAATTGCTTCCCATGTTTCTTCAAAGAAAAGTTCTTTTGATGAAGATAAAGTGCTTGAGTTGTTTGGGAGACCAAATAGCCTAAAAAGTGTTGGTGAATTATACCTTACTATTCCATTTTATGATCAAGATATCATTGATTAGGCATTTGTAACATATTTTCTCCAAAATAATCTTGTTTCCACTGATGTTGTTGATGTTCTTCTGGAAGTGCTGATATAATTGATAATTGAGAGTATGATTACAGTTGGTAATAATGACGGTGACTCTAGTGAGCCTTGTACAACAGGAAACCTAACAGAGAAGTGCCTAAGGGCACATCAGGATCTTAATCTCAGTTTGATTGGTTTTAGAAAGATGATGGATAATGCTAATGGATTGTATAAATATTGCTCAAGGTGACTTGTGGCTACAAAGAAATTTAAATGAGATAGACTCTATTGAGTCTCAGCTTACTGAGTTAGCCAAGTGCTTTAACATTTACAAGGATGCTAATGGTGCAATGAGGTCTAAAGTTTGGGATATCCATTCTTAGTTGTCGTTGCGACAAAAGAAAAGAGATGAATATGTGAAATTGTTTTGTGGACTCAAGGATGCCATGAAATTGCGTTTGTCTACTTTTCTTAGATTATTGGTTATAGCTGAAAAAGTTGATCAAAGTGTGACTAATGTTGATATCTTTGATGTTGTTGTGAACTTATGCATTGATTGTGAGTGTCAAAGCAGAATTCTGACGACTATTATTCGTTCATGGAATTCTTCTCTTATGAGTTTAAGGAAACAATTCAAAGATATTTGACCTAGAAATGTTTGATAGGTATTTATGTTTTCTTGTTCTTTTTGGAGATTTCTATTAGGGGGAGTTGCGGTTTTGTTCAATATGTTTTTAGTTTAAGGAGTTGCCCTTTGTCATTTTTATTAAAGGGGGAGAAATATTACTAGGAAGAAATATTGTTGTATGAGAGAAATGTTTTTGGTCAAGAAGTTTAATGTTTTTCCATCAATGACAAAGGGGGAGATTGTTGCACTCATGAGTGTCTTTGTTGTCATTGATGTCAAAATCAGATGTTGGTGATGATGTCGATCCGGATATGTATTATGATGTCAGTGTTGAGTATGCATCTGAAGTGTTGTACAGTATAAGTGAGTGGTTTAGTATGCTCTTGATTTGTATATATGTTGTGTTGATCAGATGATATGGGATATCGATTCAAGTTGTTTTCAAAAGTTTCAATGCTCATTACATGGTCCAAAAGTTATGATGTTATCATTGTTGTCTTCTCTAATGAACTATGTTATGATCCAAGATGTATGCTTGTACCAAATATGCTTCAAATGATGGTGTGACCTATTGTAGAAATTATCATTGTTGCTCTAATGTTGCTATCAGGAGTTTGCGAAGGACTGCATTGCTTTCCTTGTCTTGAATTTGTTGTAGATCGAATGATACTATTCTTAAGGTGTTTTACTTCTTTTGTGTTGGACTGTTTATTTTGTTTTTTGGTCTGGATTAAGGCTTTTTGGATTTAATAGATCAATTTATACTGGCTTATGCATATTGGTATGAGTGGTTGTCTGCAAATATTTTTGATGATGACTGGAAGGTGTGCCAACTTGGTGTGAACCTTCACACGTCTTCTTTACCTACATGTTACACTTTTCTTTTGGCCGACCTTATAGAGATTATTGTGGATATGATTGATGTATAATGGATAGAACAATTGTTATTATGATATATGAATGATAAGAAAGGGAGAGAGTGAGAGTATCGATATGGTGAAATATGGAATGATGATTGTAGTGCGAATATGATGTGTGGTAGTGGTTCAAAAGTTGTGCAGAGAAAACATATGAGTATAAAACTATGAACTGTTATGCATTTTGATAGATGTTATTTTGTATACAGTTTAGCCCTTTATTACTGTATTTGAATAGTTGCTTTGTATCTTTCCCTTAAGAAGTGATCTTCAGTTGTGCAAATCCTTTTTGTATCTTTCTTAAGGTTGTGCATCTTAGACTGCAAGTCTAGAGCAGTAAGCTATTTGACAAGAAGCCTTATTCATTATGAACATTTGATATATACATTGTGAGTTAGATTCTCATCGTGGTTTTTCCTAGTTTGGGTTTTTCATGTAAAAAATATTGGTGTTCTTGTGTGAATTATTTTGGCGATTTGGTGGTTTAATTTTATGCATGAATGCTATTGTTCAAGTAACTTAATAACGTCAAGTTTTTGTATATGTTGATTCATCCCCCCCTCTTAGCTTTCGATAGTGTTCAACAAAGTATTGTGTGATATTATGCCAATGGATGTATGTCATATATTGTTGAGAAGACCATGACAATATGATAGGAAAGAAATTCATGATGGAAGAGGGAATACCTACAAAGTGACATAAAATGGCAAGAGGCATATATTGATACCTTTAGAGGAAGATGCAGAGAGAAAGGAAGTGTGCAGTAACGCGAGAATCTATCTAATAGATGACCAAAAGGTTTTGGGAGGCCCCGAAACATGAAAAAATGTGTTTTGCATTGGTTTTGAATAAGTGTGGTAGTCCAAAAGTAGAGAACCCCATTGCAAAGAAGGAAGAACAGTCGTAGAGAGAAATAATAGAGTTGTTGATAGAGTATAAGTTTATCATATCAAAGAACATGACAAATGGACTACCACCAGTCCAGAGTATTAGACGTTATATGGATCGCATACCTAGAGCAACTTTGCTAAATAAAGTGACACATAGAATGACACTAGTAGAAAATGCAGAGTTGAACAAAGAGATGGAGGAGTTGCTGAGGAATGGATTGATCACAAAAAGTTTAAGCCCATGTGTGGTGCTTACTATACTTGCACTAGAAAGAAAGATGGAGAGTGGAGGATGTGTACTGACTCGAGAGAAATCAACAAGATTGCTATGAAGTATAGATTTCCATTGCCAAGGATGGATGTCATTATGGACTATTTAAGTGGAGCAAAGTATTTCACCAAGATTGACTTGAAGAGTGGATAGCATCAAATCAGAATCATAAGAGATGAATGGAAGATTGCATTTAAGACAAATGAGGTGTATGCTAGAAATGTGGTATCAACCTGCAAGAGGGGAAAACATTTCAAACACATGCACGAAACATTGCATTAGAGTTAGAAGTCACAAAAACATGTTAGTGTTCACCAAAAACTCTCAAAATCGTCCCATGCTCCTCTATCCCTAAAGATCTTCAAGATTCAAGGTGGCCCTCACTTGAAAGAGCACTTGATCTCGTAGATGACAACCTAGAACGAGATTTTAATGATGATTCTAGGATCAAAATGGATGCAACTAAGATCTTAGCGAATGGTAAGACGATGGACGAAAACTAAGGATGCAAGATGCAAAACTAGATATGATCAAGATGATGAAGATAATTTGAAGCTATGCTAATTCCAAATTGAAGATTAAGATGAACTAAGTAAGCTAGATGAAGATGAAAAAGCATGTAATTGATATGATCTAAAACATAATGCAATTAAGCTAAATGATATGATGTTAATGCTAAAAGACTTAGATGCTTGAAGGTGACCAATGAGCTCCTTGATAACCTGCAAAAAGACTATAATTTGGATGCACACGATTGAGATTCTTGAATTGAAAAAATGAGCTCTATTTAAAGGCAAAATAGATTAATGGATGGTTGAGATTGAATAATCTCAACAAGGGATAGGATTTAAAGTTATCAATCCATGGGAGATTCAATCCAATACAAATGTCACCTTGAGAGGGCTTGAGAGGATGCTAAACAAGCATTAGATGCTAAGCAAGCAATTAGGGATAACCTCAAGGAGTGACGTCATTGGATAATGTGATTAACTAGGGAGGCATGCTATTACCCAAGAGGTAAACTCTTGTGCAACATGGGAAAATGGTTAAAGGGACAACCATCATGGCTAAGGGGTGTGGGCTTGTAAGAGGCATTAAATGCCTTTTGAAGACTTTGGAGGCTAACTTGTTCAAAGAGGAAAACCACTAGTGGTTTATGTAAGAGCCTTACATATTTGGAAGACTCAACAAGTTAACTTGTTGAGATAGATAAAGTCTTAAATGCATCTGGAAGACTTTCTTCCAAATTTGGAGAAGTGACTCCCCCAAATTTAGGGAAAGGACATAATTAGAAGATTCATGCATGATTAAGGTGGATTAGAGGGTTTCTAGAAGGAATTAGGATGCAAGTGGGAGATGTAGGAGAATGCAAGTGGGTGAGGAAAACATGTATTTTTAGTTAAATTAAAATGATTTAATTTAGCCAAAAGGGATGCAACTTGCATTTGTAGGATTTTGCAAGTGGGGGGACTATTCACAAATAAATAATGATTTATTTATTTGCAAAGGGGATTTTCAATTAAATGTGAATTTAATCAAAAGGGGGAAAAGGGATTTTAATCAAATCAAATAAGATCTATTTAATCAAATGGCTAAGGGTACTTAATCAAACCTTAGTTTAATTAATAGGTTGGGCTAGAAGAAGAGATTTAATCAAATCTTTAATTTGATTAAAAGGTCGATTAGAAGAATAGGGATATTAATTAAATCTTAATTTAATTAATTGGAAGAATTAGGGATAATTAAATGAATAAAATTCACTTAATTCATTGTGCAACTTTTAGGTGTCTACATGAGGGATTGCATGAATGGTTGGGGATGCCTTTTGGATTGACTAATGCACTGAGCACTTTTGTGAGGTTGATGAATGAGATATTGGAGAAATTCTTGGGTTTGAATATTTATGGATAGGGCTCTTATTCATATTATACTTGATGTTGGTCTTTTTCTAATCCAAATTTGAAATTAGCACATTAGTACTCCTTGTCCTATTATGTTGCTCCTCATTATGCGACATTAGTAGCTTGTCTTTTGGGGGGCTCCTTGTCATTCATGGTAGTGCAATTTCATGTGCAATCTTACTTGGATAGCAACATAAGAGTCTAGTTATTCTTGCATCCATGCCTGGGGGGCAAGAATAGTTTTTCATCTTTTCTCTTTTTTTTCTAAGGATTCACTTTTCCTTTGAGTTGCATCTTTTATAAGGATATTCTTTCTTGGATAAAATTGTTTGTCCTTCATAGGGATTTTAAACTTGCTTGGAGGTGTCTCTCCTTGATTATGACCCCTTCCTTGCTTGAAAGTATTTGTTTGATAAATTATCTCTCTTTGGTGTGAAAAGTGTGTAATCCTTCATCAAGAATCACCTTTCCTAGTAATAGGGAAGGTGAGTATCATTGGTCTCCTTCCCTCCCCCTTGATTGAAGATTTTTTCTTTGAATGATCTCCTTTTGGAGGCAGATGTCTTTGGGCAAAGATCTCTTCCTCTTTTGTTAATCATGCATCCCTTTACAATTGTTGCAAGATATCTCTTTTACAACAATCTCTTAATTAAAATAGTGGTATCCTCTTTCTAGCTTGGAATGTATGTGCATTGTTGCTTAAAGGATATCTCCTTGGTGATGAAGTGTTTATCCTTGTTATATTTCTACCTTAAGATATCAACATAGGGCTATGTTGACATCTTAAGGGGGGCATATGTGAGGCCTCCTTGTTGTTTGTGCATGGTGTCACTATAGCACCCATTTTGTAGTTGCATTTTCAGATTTTCTTACAAACATTGAGTTTTTTTGGTAATCCTTGTCTTGGTGTTACTACAACACCCATTTTGCAGTTGCCTTTGCTATTTTCCTTACAAACAATTAGCTTTGTTTGGTTATCCTTGTATTGATGTCACTGCAACACCCATTTTGTAGTAGGATTTCCTTACAAATAGTGAGTTTTGTTTGGTAATCCTTGCCTTAGTGTCACTACAACACCCATTTTGTTGTAGGAGTTCCTTACAAATAACGAGCTTTGTTTGGTAATCCTTGTCTCAATGTCATTGCAACACCCATTCTATAGTAGGATTTCCTTACAAACAATAAGTCTTGTTTGGTAATCCTTCTCTTGGTGTCATTGCAACACCCATTTTACAATATATTTCCTTGCAAACACTGAGTTTTGTTTGGTAATATTTTTTTTCAAGATGAGTCAACTAGCATAACACACCTTGCTAGACCAATTTGACTCTCCTTGCTTTTCACACAGATCACACAACATAACACACTTTGTTGTCTAGTGGAATTTGTGCTTCTCCATGGATCACCTAGCATAACACAACTTGTTAGCCAACGAAATCTATGCTTCCTTCTCTCTCTCTCTCTCTCTCATGAACCCATAGCATAACATGCCTTGCTAGTTGTTAGATTATGATTTCTTGTTTCATCATTTGATGTATGATATTTCTCTTTTTATAAGACCACTTGTGCTCTTGAAATAGCATTCCCATAAGGATATTAGTGGGTGGGACATTTTGATTATTGAGGTCTCTTCAACTAGTTGACTTGGAGCCTTTGTTTTTAGTCCTAACCCCTTTTTGTGTCTCTTTGTTTTCCTTTTGCCCTTTTGTTTGATTTTGCTTTGTTTTTGTTTTGTTTTGTGTGTCCTTGTATGTGATTGTGTGAGTTAGGATCCTAAGCTTGGGGGCTTGTTCCCTCATATTTAGTGACATCTCTCTCTCTCTCTCTCTCTCTCTCTCTCTCTCTCTCTCTCTCTCTCTCTCCATGAGTAAGAGAATAACTTCATACTCTCGCTAAAATTGGGGCTTAATGTAGTTCATAAATTGTAACCCCTTACAATTGTACACTCCTTTTTGTGCCCTTGCCTTAATGTGTCTCCTCCTAGCTCCGTTCCAAGCATATTTTTGGCTTTGCATTGCAAAACTGATTTCATATGATCATATGGTCATTTGGGTCTTTGTCCCAAGCTTGAGTACATCTGTGCCACCTTTGATTCACCCCCTTCTACCATATTCCCCCCAAATTGGGCCTATTTTTAAACATGTCGGTGTATTGGTTCCCACCAGTTATCCCAATATTTTAATATGATTGTTGGAGATCAACCTAATTTATGAAATACCTTGGGAACCCTATATAAGAATATCTTTCTAATTCGTTTTCAAATCAACAACATACATAACATCTCATTATCATTTCATCCAATAATATCCTACATCATTCAAGAGCAATTATCATTGGCAAATTTCTTCAGATTTGAACATCATGGAGCAACAAGTTGCAACAATCTTCATGCAAGTGTGTTTTTATGATTGTTTCTTTTATACCTTATCATGTCATGTTATTGCATCAACATTTGTGGGTCTTATTCAAACAACATTGCATCATCATCAACATCAACAAGCTTGAGGTATATTATTGTGGATCCAAAATTTTACTTCAGAGCTTCCCTTTCATCTATTTTATCAAGGGTTAATTCCAAACCTGTGGTTTGACTTAGGCAAACCCCTATCAACCCAATGGCAATTTTCCCCTCTTGTGATGCAAGTGACACATTATGAAGAGAATGAATATAAATCTAAGAAGTAGAATGAGACAAATTGAACTAGATTTTGAAAAACCCAAAAACCTTGGATGCTAACAATCAATAAACAATGTCAGACACTTTTCTGATAAAATTTGAGGAGGTGATTCTAAGCAACATTTTAATCCTAAAACCGTTTCTAACATTCGAATCTAACACCTTTAGGACTAGGTCGCCTAGCACCATAGATTGACACTTCCAAGCTCAAATTTTAGGTATAGGTTCATCTTTGTTACCTATTTCCATATTTGTACTTAGTGGCTGCATTTGTTCTAAAACTCTCTATTCATGTTGATTTCTCTCAATTTTGTATCATTAACCCTAGTCCTCATATCATTTCCAATATCAAAATCAAATTCAACTAAACAAAGAAAAAAATCAATAGTGCTCAACTCTTTTTGATAGATCTTAAAAAGGGCCCATTGAAATTAAATCTCCTTAATGCATTGAGGTGGTGACAAGCTTGCACCCAAGCATTATGACCCTTATAGAGTTTAAAGAGGATTTGACAATTTGTCTTATAATTGGAGTTACTTAAGTAAGCAAAACTAAATCTAGTCTTCCATGAAGGTTATCCGACATAGATATTCAACCCGAATGAAGTTACTAAAGTTTGATGAGGAGGACAAAATGATTTTAGAACTTGAGGGAATCCTCCAAACAAGCACTAGGTGGTTGTAGACATGGGCCATCATAAAGTGTTTGATCAAGTGGAATAATTCTCCAATTGATGATACCATTTGGAAAAAATGAAGATTTTAGGCAAAAACTTTCACAATTGATCTACATTGAGGATAATGCTTCCTTTAAAGAGTGTGAGCATGCTGCACCCTCAAATTGACTATCTTGGGATATGTGTAGCCAAATTGTGATTAGTATAACACTTAAATAATTATATAATCATTTATATAGTCTTATATAAGTAATATTAACTGTTAAATAGCTTATATCATTAAATATGAATCTAAATCATGATATATTTATAGTTGTTACACTATAATTGTTGTTGTCACTATAAATTTAATTGTTGTTAAATACTCTTGTTAAAGTGTTGTCATGCTATATTTATTGCCGTTGTTATAATTCTGTCATATGTTTTTTATTTTTCTAGATTTGACTATGTGAGTTTTTACATTGCCAATGTTTCAGATCAAACACCATGATCCATCATCATTGCAAAAGAGCAAGTAAGAGAGCAGAAAATTAGAGAGGATAGGAGACCTACAAGATTAAAAAGATGAAAAGAGGAAGGGACACAAAAACCAAGGGGGGATCAAATAAGAAAAAATAATTAACTAAAAAAGATAAGAAATAAAAATAGACTAATAAATCCAACTAAAGAACAATAAATTAAAAAAACAAGAGCATACACAAAAACACAAAAAACAACCAATAAAAGAAAACCAAAATAAGGAAAAAATAAAATAAGAAATAAGAATAAAATAAAAAAATGAACAATGAAAAAATAATAAAACAAGAGCATACAAAAGAAAGCATAAAAAAACAAAACTATATCTATATATATGTGTGTGCCCATATATATAAATAAATAAATGGATGCAAAAAATATATGCATGCACATATATATGCACATATATATGTATACACACTTAACACACCAATAAAGAAATGCATGTATATATATATACACATACATATGTATATGTATGCATACATGTGTGTGTGTGTGTGTGTGTGTGTGTGTGTGCGCGTATGAGTATGTGTATATGTGTGCGTGGGACGACAGGAGGACAAGGAAGGAAGAGGAATGAGGAGGAGGAATGGAAGGGACAAGATCAAGAGGAGGAGGAAGGGGAGGAGAAGAGGTGGGAGAGAGTGTTAAGTGTGTATACATATATAGTTGCATATATACGTGCATGCCTATGTTTTTTGCATCCATTTATTTATTTATATATATGGACACGCACACGCGTGCACACACACACACTTTTATATATATATATATATAGTTTTGTTTTTTTATGCTTTCTTTTGTATGCTCTTGTTTTATTATTTTTTCATTGTTCATTTTTTTATTTTATTCTTATTTCTTATTTTATTTTTTCCTTATTTTGGTTTTTTTTTGTGCTTTTGTGTATGCTCTTGTTTTTTAATTTATTGTTCTTTAGTTAGATTTATTAGTCTATTTTTATTTCTTATCTTTTTTAGTTAATTATTTTTTCTTATTTGCTGCCCCCTTGGTTTCTGTGTTCTGCTCTCTTGTTGAAACTTCATGTATTAAATTAATTCTGTCATGTTAGTCTTTTTTCCCCTAACGTCTCACCATCACTGAAACACCTCAGAAAATGGGGACAGGGGCTTGAGGGGTGGGGATGCGTCCCCGTGTAACACAGCTGATCAACCTTAGCATATTTTTGTACGCTCCCTCCTAAATTGACTTGGGGTCATTTCTCTACATAACTAAAACCGGATTTAATTGAAGATTCTCTGAGAAAGAGTCTACTAAAAAAATCCATCATGGTTAATGTCAAATCCATTTAACTAATCATATAATGTGGTTTATTTATTCTTATGGCATATCTTAAACCTATTTTAGTTTCCTGTCAGAAAATGTTTTACTTAATAAGCCTAGGTCTTTTTTATACCATACCGTGTTTTTTAATCATAAAATATCTTTGTGTTTCTAAACCTACCTTCCTCAGCAACTTCTGCAAGCATGACTTACATACACTGGAATCTGGAGTACTGGAAACACAATCCAGAGTGCATTTATAGCCTTTTGATTTCCAGATCATATAGAATGGACTCTGGTCAAAATATATATGTTTTGAAGAAAAAAATACTCGGCAGGAGGAATCATTCAGAATCCAAAAGATACCATGATGTGCTGCTAATAATAAAAACATTTTGATTTTCCAAACCTAACTTACTCGGCAACTTTTGCAAGAGTGGCATCCTAAATTGAATTTATTTCTATAAATTGGAATCAGAGGTAAACATTTGGAGGGCTGGAAACACAATTCAGTATGCATGTATAGCCTTTTGATTTCTAACTCAAATAGAATGGGCTATGGTCAGGAAATATACCTTTTGAAGAAAAAAAATGCTCGGCATGAGGAATTCTCCAGGACCCTCGTATTCTATTTGTTCATTTGGTGCAATTTGACATTCAAAAAACAGGATCACTATCTTGTATCATGTGTTTGTACTGCAAATGAACTTTTCTTGCATTGGCTTTAAGTACATGTTAGTCCTTTTTTTTCATGGAAACTCCCTAATCTCCTGTTAAGTTCGTTAACAGCCTGAAAATTTCCCCTCTCAAAAAATGGTGTAAGTTGGCATATCTCAAGACTCAAATACCAGCTCAGCAATCATGGGAAGTGACCTTTAAAGGTTCTTGCTGATGTTGATAATTGTTTATATGCCCACATGTGATTGCCAGCTTCTTGATATTCTGATAGACAATCTTAATTTTGCTACTTCTTGAAACATTAATGGCAATTTTTTGCCAAGGGACATACCTTGTTGTCTTTAACTACCTTTACAATCTCTCTAGCTTATCATGAAATTTCTGTATATTTGGACAGGAAAGTATACACCTGTCTCCTGATTACAATCCAACTGCAGCCTGGTGATTTTTGAACCTTTTTATCTATCATCATTTTCCGCACATTTTTTAAGTTGTCCCATCTACCAGCTGAGGCATAAATGTTTGACAGAAGCACATAAGGGGCAGTGTTTTTAGAATTCAAATCAAAAAGTTGTCTTGCTGCCTTTTCACCTAGCTCTATATTCATATGTATCTTGCAGGCCCCAAGCAAAGATAGCCAAATAGCTGCGTCAGGTTTTATTGGCATGTTGTAGATAAAGGTTTGAGCTTCATCCAGGCAGCCAGCACGCCCAAGAAGGTCAACCATGCAACCATAGTGCTCCATAACAGGTGAGATGTTATAATATTGATTCATGTTGTGAAAATATAGCCAACCCTCATCAACTAGTCCTGCATGGCAGCATGCAGTCAAAACACCAATAAAGGTGACATGGTTTGGTTTTCTACCGGATTGCTGCATTTTTTCAAAAAGTTGAAGGGCTTTCTTGCCAAATCCGTGTACAGCATATCCTGCAATAATTGCATTCCATGAAACCACATCTCTTTCGTGCATCTTATCAAATACTTTGAATGCATCCTCTATGCTTCCACATTTGGCATACATGCCTACAAGGGAATTACCAACAGAGATATTAGATTGAAATCCACTTTTAATTATGACTTCGTGAGCTTCAATTCCTTCTTGTAGACCAGCTATGTTAGCACATGCTGAAAGAACAATTACAAAAGTTTCAGTGTTCAACTTCATATCTGTCGATTGCATTTCTTGGAAAAGCTTCAAGGCCTCCTCACCATAACCATTCTGTACATACCCTGCAATCATTGCATTCCATGAGACTGAATTACGCTTGGAGATCTTCTGAAAGAGATTTAGAGCATCCTCTATGTGTCCATTCTGCATGTATCCTGAAATCATTGCATTCCAAGAGACTATGTTCCGTTCGGGCATTTTCTGAAAGAGATGAAAAGCCTCATCAGTGTAACCATTATGTGCATAACCTGCGATCATTGTTGTCCATGAGACCACATCTTTTTGCAGTATTTTTTCAAAGACATCCCGTGCACTATCTATGTTCCCACATTTTGCATACATGTCAACAAGGGCATTCCCCACATATACATCAGATTGATATTCATTTCTAATGATTTCTTCATGAATCTCCTTGCCTTTCTCCAAATTTGCCATATCAGCACATGAAGAGAGAATGCTTGCAAATGTGAACTGATTGGGTTGAATGCCGGTTTCTTTCATTTGGTAAAACAATATCAAGGCCTCCTCACTATATCCATGCCTTGTATATGCTGAAATCATCGCTGTCCATGATATCAAATTTCGCATGGGCATTTGATCAAAAACTCCCTGAGCATCCACCAGGCTACCACATTTATCATACATTGTTATAAGAATGTTCCCTAATGATACATTTGGTTTCAATCCTCTCGCTGTCATATGGTTGTGGACTTGTTTGCCATCGGATAGGGTTTGCTTCTTGGTACAGTCTTGCAACAAATGAGAGTATAAAGAAAAGCGTAAAGGTTGGTCCATGAGATCAACGATGTGCAAGGCCTCTTTCACTTGGCCCTGCTTACTAAGCATGCTAACAATCTGAAAACCGTTTCTACTTATAACTTCAGAGAACTCCATGTCCTGTTTCAGAGTTGCCAAATCAGCACATACTGGAAGAATAATTCTAAAGGATTCCAAGTTCGGCCTGACATCTGACTTTTGCATTTGCTGAAAAAGCCTTAGTGCTTCCACACCATTTCCATTCTTTGCATGCACTTCAATCATCAAATTCCACGAGACAATATTTCGTTCAGGCATCGAAAGAAAGAGCTCCAGGGCCTTATCAAGGTCTCCATTCTGTGCATAGCCTGAAATCATTGCATTCCATGAAACCACATTTCTCTCGGGCATTGCATCAAAGAGCTTCTGGGCAATGTCAAGGTTCCCGCTCTGTGCATGCCCTGCAACCATAGTAGTCCAGGTGATCACATCTCGTTGAGTTATTTTGTCAAACACATTGCGTGCATCTTTTAAGCTATTGCATTTTGCATACATGTCTAGAAGAGCATTGCCTATCACAATATCAGACTGAAACCCACTTCTAATTATGTCTTTATGGATCTGCTTACCCTTTTCCAAATTCTGCAAGTCAGCACATGCAGAGAGAACACTGGCAAAGGTAAACTGATTGGGTTTTATGTTTGCTTGTTGCATTTCATAAAAAAATGCCAATGCCTCCTGAGCATGCCCTCTCCTGGCATAAGCTGCAATGATGACCGTCATTGAAATTACATCTGGTTTATTCATTTGCTTCAATATTCTTCTAGCTTCATCCAGTTTACCACATTTAGCATAAATGGTCATAAGTATATTCATGTCTTTGCATTGGCATGCTGTTTGAATGATGTGGGCATGCACCAGTTTACTCTCGGGCAAGAATCTATTATTCAGACACTCCTGCAGGAGAGATACATGAATACATGACCGTAATGAAATGTCTTGACCTAACACGTTGAGAGCTTCTTTTAGATTACCTCGCTGACAAAAATTTCTCTTAGGAAACGCATCAGAATTATCCTTACTATTCGGATTGGCATGGTTAAACCCTACCACCACGATACTACGGGTGGTTGTGTATTTACATTGAAAATGAAGAAATGGAACGAAAACCCAGACCATCAGCCTCTTCCGAGGCTTGATTGGTTGTTTCATGGATGGTGTTCTTTAAATGAAAGAATGCTAATATGGTCCATAAATTCATTAGATTTTTCATTTCTTTGATACGAATTCCAAATTTGCATTTTCATAATCAAAGGCCCTGAAAATCAACAAATGAAAAACTGAAAGCACAATGGCAAGATTTTGCTTTCTTTCGTATATTTGAAAATCATCCAGCCATTCCATGCACGCAGAATTCTATCCACGGCTAGTTGTAATCATAGACGATCGTATTCACTTCTTTTCTCAAAAACAATCTGTTGCAGATCTAAAGCATTATTCTAGTTTTAAAAGTAATCAGGCTTAGAATAATAAGTGGCTCCAAAGGGTGCGGAAAAGTTGGAGCTGAGATTAACTAGGTCCATGGAAATAGTTATGATATTGCTATCACAATTCAACCCTGTAGTTTATTATTTATTTTTATTTTAACATTAGAAAAATGCAATTAAAAAATCATTATCTTTATTCATATGGTTAAATATTTATTAAAATTTAGTCTTATTTTTTAACATAAATTAATTAATTTCATATGATTAATATTTATTAGAATTTAGTCCTATTTAAGAATATGAAATGATTTGCATGAAAAAAAAAAGATAATTTAGATTTTAAAACATACTTTTTTAAATTAGAAGTTTTTTTAAATGTAGAGTTAAGTTTTTTTTTCTTTTTTTTTACATTTAATAAATAATAATAATAAGTTGCTTTTTAATTTAGATTTGTTTCTTTTAAATTTAGATTTAATTTACTTTTCATATTTAATAAATAATAATAATATAAAGTTTCTTTTTAATTTAGATTTTAGTCTTTAATTTTTTGTTTTTAAATTTCTAATCATTAAAATTACATGGAAAAAAAAAATGGGTGGGTGCAACAACAATAATAGAAATCAGCAAAAGTTAGTTGATCCAAAATTACAAACAAGATTAATAAATAAATATGTAATGTCCCCATCTCATGTCAAATCAATTTGGTTATAATTAGCCATAAGTTAATTAGTAAGGGAAAAGGGACTTCCTTAATAATTATGTATGTAATAAAGACGTAATGTGATTCCCTTTCTCATTTGAAAGTCTAATTAATCTAGCATTTTTATTCTCTTTAGGCACTCTAATGATCAACCTAGCAATTCAAGCGATCAAAGCCTACCGAGCAAAGAAATATGAAGATTATCAAGCATATTGAGTTTTTTTAATCAAGGATCATTCATTGTTATTATCATCATAGTGCAATAATATTTTGCAAGACTTCATGAGAGCAAGTATACATCACCTTACATGAGATTCAAGCAATGGTTTCATGATTAAGGTAACCATTATGGTTTATTTTATTTGTTTTTCCTTTGCTCTTGAGGGAGCACATGACGATTATCATTCATCATTGTTGTTGTGGAAATGGGGACACCAACATGAGATTTGACTTAGGCAAGCTCCTATACATCACAACATTTTCCCCTCCTTTTGTGTGTAGGTGTAGATCCACTTAAATTAGTTTACAACAACAATACTAACAAATAGAGAATATAGTGATGAATAGTCTTAGACTTCATAGAGCCCAAAACCCTAGGACTATAGTGTCTACTGCAAGTGTCCTCTTGGTTTTGCCCCAATTTTTTAGGACAACAATTTGGAAAGCTCTTGATCTGATCCCCAACACTAGTATCTCATAAAATATGCTTTTGGACAACAACACTCAGTGCCTTTGTCTTACATAGCAACTCTAGATTGCAGTCACAGGTTCCTCTCTATACTTCCTTTCTAGATTTTCCTTTTTGTTCTGCATTTATATTTTCAGTTTGAAATATTCTATTAATCTTATTCAATTGAACCTTCTTCAACCTAGTTTATTACACACATTCAATCAATCACATCACACACACCACACTAAACAACTTTGATGTGGATCCAAGATAGTTTGGCTCTCCCTTGAGGACTATAGTCAAACCCATTCACACCTATTCTAATGATTTATGGTGAAAAGGGAAATTGATTCTAGGTTAATGCACATATTAGCATAGGATCACATTTTCACCATTTTAGCTGGAGAAAGAGTTTTTTTGGGATCTTCATTACGAGGGTTTTGGTGGAGAGATTTCATAGATGACCCCCTAAATCAAAACAAACCTCACCATTGGATCTAGAGGGCCTGAGAGATGAAGATTTATATAAATTTAGCAATTTTTTGCCACTTGAAAAAAAAGGGTCACCCCTTGCTCTTGTCATATGCCTGTATGACCTAAAAAAGGCCTTAGAAACATTACATTTTTTCCCCCTATAATTAAAAATATTTGATTAAAAATTAAAAAACCTTACCCTAGTGTGGGTTGGAAAAACCACTCATGTAAGTGATTACAACTATATGTGGTACCTTATGGTAAATGTCAATAGTGGTACCACCAACGACAATATAACCTACAATTGGCCCTTTCAAGGGTGTAAACATTTAAAATTATTATTTTTATTAAACAATTAAAAATGCTGCCCAAAAATTAAATTTCAAACTTTTTCAAATTTTTATTTAAAATATACCATTTTAAAACAGATTTAATCATTTTTTGGAGTCTATAGTATGTTCATATTGTCATGCTCTGTGATGTGCGATACCTGCAACTGCAACACAAAACACTCAATAGATCATTACAAGCATGGTTAGCAAATAATAAGCAAACAAAGGTAAAACCATGACAAAGTGACCTATCGCCTCCTAAGAGATGCGAGTATGGATTTTCTATCAGATCTGGATAAGCAATCCCAGTGACTTGACTACACCTAGATGGAGGATTTGAAATGATAATGATATGCAAAGATGAGATTGATTATGCTAGATTGATCCAAGAGACTAATTAAGCTAATGATATGCATGATTAAGCTATGATGATGATGCAATTAAGCTAGAAAAGAGATTGATTAAGCTACATGATTCAACAATTATGCTAGAAAATGATCAAACAAAGGACGAAAAGTTAATTCCTTATAAAAAGATGGTTGATGATATCAAGAAATGCTTTGTAGAAATAAATTTCCAACAGATTCCAAGGAATGACAACAAAGCAGCAGATGCCATGGCTACACTTGCTTCTCTCCTTCAGACATAGGAAAATCAACAGCGTTATGAATTCCTGGTAGAAGATCTGTTTTACCTTGCTCATAACTGTCTTGATTCCCAAACTATTTGTCACTTTGTTGGGAATGATTCCTCCCGTTACGGCCAAATTTACACATACTTGAAAGATAATCTCCTCCCTCCCGACTTATCGAAAAATAAAAAGAGAAACTTTATTCGCAAATCCTCCCATTATACTCTTGTCGAGGATACCCTGTCTAAACGAGGTCTAGACGGTACTCTTTTCAGATGTCTCGAACAAGAAGAATCTAAGAAGGCCTTACATGAAGTCTATAACGACATTTGTGGCACTCATTCAAGTAGTCTTACCCTTTAGAAAAAAGCTCATATGCTTGGGCTATTATTGGCCAACTATGGAAAGACATTCTTTTTAGATAGCTAGAACATGCAAACAATGTCAGATCCATGGGAATTTGATTCATGCACCGGCACAAGAACTTCATTCTTTGGCAACATCTTGGCCTTTCTATCAATAGGGTCTTGATCTAGTAGGAAAAATAAATCCTTCTTCATCTAATGGTCACAAATTCATCCTTGTAGATACAAAATATTTCACAAAATGGATTGAAGCAGTACCTCTCACAAATATCACAGGAAAAAAATTTGTTGCATTTCTCTTGAGCTACATCATTTGTCGCTATGGAATACCCATGACCATTATCATTGATAATGGGCAACCGTTCAAGAATCAGGATGTACAAGACCTATGTGAGAAATTCAAGATCCAACATAGATTTTCCACACCCTACTATCCACAAGGGAATGGGCAAGAAGAAGCATCAAACAAAACTATTTTGAAAATCCTCAAAAAGACAGTAGATGATGCTGGAAGAGATTGGCATATTCAATTGAACCCTGCTCTATGGGCCTATCATACTAGTATCAGCACGACAATAGGTGCCACACCTTTATCTCTTGTTTATGGATCAGAAGCAATACTGCCAATAGAAGTAGAGATACCTTCTCTATGAGTATCATTAAAAGGTCTATTCCAGATGAAGAACAAAGAGTATCTAGACTGCAGGAGTTAGAATTGATCCATGAACGAAGACAAAATGCCTTTGATCATTTAAAGGTATATCACCAAAGAATGTGTTGAAGTTATAATCACAAGGTCAAACCACGAGTCTTTCAAGTTGGGGAACTAGTACTAAAGGAAAATCCACGAAACCAAGTAGACCGAGAAAAGAAAGGAAAGTTTGAACCAAACTGGTTAGGTCCGTTTGTGGTCACAACAATATTTGGGTCAGGAGCATATCAACTATCAACACAGGATGGAGATCAGCTCGAAGAACCCATCAATAACATGCATCTGAAGAAGTTTTTTGTTTGAAAAAGTAGAAAAATCCAAAAACAGTGAAAAAACAGAAAAATCCAAAAACAGTGAAAAAGTAGAAAAATCCAAAAACAATGAAGCAGAAAAATCCAAAAACAGTAAAAAAGCAGAAAATCCAAAAACAGTGAAAAAACAGAAACTCCAAAAAAAAAAAATCAAATATGAGAAAAACTGCAATAAAAAACAGATGGTGAAAACCTGGCAAACAGGCGCTATCTGTTAGCTAGCTCTTCCATCCATTAGTTCATGCATCCTTCCGCTTGCATTCTTTTCCATCAACGCTGTTCATATGCATAATAAAGCCTTTGTACATACACAGGCATCCCGTGTGGCTTCTTTCCATGGTTTGGATCATTGGGTATATCATAATGAATTTGTTTCTAAGCTTGGGGCAAAATCCTACACCTAGCTGGGGGCAATTTTTTTTTTGATCATTTTGAGTTTAATCAAATAGGTAGAACAACAATTAGACAACTCTTATCAAGCAAAAACTGAGACATATCCAACATTGAACACGAGATCAAATTGTCAAACATCAAACTATCACAAAATCAGTCTAAGCACATGGATGATATCTTTTGGATAATGATTTTAGCATGATTGTTCAACTTTGCTATCTTGATTTTCGCTATCATGATTTTTGAGTGACTCCAGGATGTCTTTGACTAGAGAAACAAGGAAGTAACATGATATTTTTCTTGTCTGATGTCTGTAAATTAATCATTAATATGTGTAAATTTGTCTCGAGACATGATCATCAGAATATCATCGAAGACATTTCCGATTTGCGTATTGAAATGATTAATATTGCATGTTTTACGCAAGAAACACTTAGGTCATCTCGGTTCAATTATACCTCGATGCTTGTGTTAACTTGCCATATCAAAATCCAGGAAAGTCGTGCTCAGGTCATCATGGTTTAATTATACCATCGATGTTTGCACTTACTTCCCACATTTAAAAAACCTCAATGATGACAAAATGAAATAACCCAGTGACTGGTCTGGTCGTCGTGTTGCATCTCATTTGCATTAGCTTTGCATTTAGCTTGCATTTCATTCTCACATGGGATCCCGCATGCTCCTTTTATCCAAGGTTAAATCTATTGTAGGAATCATCAAGGTATCATCATAAGTGTATACGCAATCAAAATGATGACTCATCTCTATCTAGATATTATCAACTCAACGAAAATCTTATATATCTCCAACATAACCAACATTAGCATATCTAAATCTTCCTGCAACTTGATATCAACAAACTGTTAGTTCTATACCCAATCAATCTTATCAATTCTATCAATCAATCGCATCTAAATCGATCCTATCATGTCTTATATAGGATGTATCTTTCCTGAAACTAGACGTTCTGATCATGTCTTATACAGGATACATCATTCCTGAAACAAGACGATTTGATCATCTTTGTCTTATACAAGAGGTGTCATTCCTGAAACCAGACTGAATCTCGATCTTATCAATCTAATCAATCAAACTTTATCAATAATCAAAAACCACATAATCGTGATCGTAGAACTCACATTTTCATCAACCATAGTTGCAAACATCAAATCATTTCTAATCGGGATATCCAATTCACAAAAATCGAAAAACTCCAAAGGTCAATTATCTCAATTGATCTCCCGAGGGGGCATCATCGTATCTAAATTTATCAATCAATAGCTGGGGCATCCTATCGAACTAATATCATCATCAAAATGAGATTATTCTTTGAATCAACCTCTCATCACACCTCGCTTCAAAGAGGGGCAAAATATATACACCTAAAAATGGTATGAAGATAATTAATTAAATAAGCAATTATTTAATTAATCCCCTTTCCTAATTTAATTGAATTCATTAAGCAATTTGATTAAATTTCCCCTTTCATCTACTTATTAATAAATCTAAGGATTTATTTAATAGGTTCATTTCAATAATCCCCTTTGATTAATTAATTCAAATTAATTAATCCTCCCCCCACTTGAATTAATTCTTCTAATCCCCTAATTAATTAAAACAAATCAATTTAAGAGTTGTTGAGAATTAATTAGTCTTTTCCTATTATTTGAATTTTTAAATTCAAATTACCCACATGCTTCCTAACTTCTAACCACCTAACCTAACCATCCCTCTAGCCTAACTCATTCCACCTAACCTTGGGTTTGCCTAACCCTATCCTATCTTGCACATTCTAACCTCCTTATCCTAACCTCCTATGGTGTGGATATTTTCTTCTTGAGACACATGGCACTTTGGCCACATGTCTCCTCTCTTGGACACTTGCCCTTTTTTGAGAAAAGCTCCTTGACACTTGTCACCACAGAGATGACAATTGTCTCTTCCTCCAACCTCTTCTCCAACCTCCTCCAATTTCACCCTTGAAATCTTCAAACTCAATCTTGACCATTGATTCCTGCCACCTCACCCCTGGCCTTGAAAATTCTATAAATATCCCTCATTTTGGAGCAATAAGGATCCCATCTCATTTTCATCTTATGCATTGTTACTATAGGCATGTCCATTTTAGCATATCATTTGAGAATTGTTATTATAGGAAATTGCATCTTAGATCTAGTTTAATTTGATCATTTTCTAGCATAATTGTTGAATCATGTAGCTTAATCAGTCTCTTTTCTAGCTTATTTGCATCATCATCATAGCTTAATCATGCATATCATTAGCTTAATTAGTCTCTTGGATCAATCTAGCATAATCAATCTCATCTTTGCATATCATTATCATTTCAAATCCTCCATCTAGGTGTAGTCAAGTCGTTGGGATTGCTTATCTAGATCTAAGAGAAAATCCATACTCGCATCTCTTAAGAGGCGATAGGTCACTTTGTCATGGTTTTACCTTTGTTTGCTTATTATTTGCTAACCATGCTTGTAATGATCTATTGAGTGTTTTGTGTTGCAGCTGCAGGTATTGCACATCATAGAGCACGACACATATTAGTAGGATGGTTGACACTTGTTGATGTTAGTGGGTTGTGTTGGTCTCGATTTCTGACTACTTTGTTTTCTCTTCATAAATCATGCCTCTGTTTACACAAGAAGAGAACAACAAGAATAAGAAACAAGACAACAATAACGAGGTTTACCAAAAAAAAACCTCCTACACTTCAAGCTTTACAAACTTTAGGCAGGTGAACCTAATTGTGACTACTTTCTCACAACCTAGTAGATGGTTTACAGAAAACCAGTGCAAATTTATGCAAACTCCTTCCATTTAGTGCAACCAAAGATGAATGAAACATTTGTTTTGATTATATGGGACCACAAAGATGTCACAGACACTAGCAATTTAGATCAGTACCTTATCCGAGCATCAGAGTCATCAAAAACCAAACTCAAATCTGACAACAAAATTCATATACATACCACTATTTTGATCTAATAAATTTGTATATGCCTGACATACACAAACTTCCAATTTGTACTAGACCTAATCATCAAATTCATGTGAATATACTAATATCAATGTAGATGAATTAAGTATATTTAATTTTCCTCCTTGAGAAAAAGACTTAAAACATTCTCATTAATTGCCTTGCAAATCATCTAACTAAATAATCCTTGATCATCTAATTAAAAATGAAAACCAACATGCAAACATAAAGACAACACAGATCTGAGCTTGAAATATTTTTTGATTGTATATTATTCCCTCATCAAAGATTACAGAGATATAAGAATGACTCAAAATGTCAAAACAAAAGTTTGCATAAATTTGCCAGGGCTTCGCTACAAAATTTTTTTGATCTCTTTCTAGGTAGTCTTGGTATCATTTTATAAAAAATTGGATGCAACAAGCTTCAGACTTCCCTAGAAGAATATTCCTATCCTGACAACTATTCCCTCCAAAAGTTACACTGATTACAAGACTACACTTGAGGGAGAAGCATAACTGCTTTTGGAATGCATACTTCTATAACTGATTCGTTATCCATCTAGAAAATGACAAAAAGGTCAGGTTCCTGACACGTGGCACCTCTATCTTAAGATATTTTGAACTCTTCGAGGTTCCAATTACCCAAAATTTGTTACAAAAAGCAAACTGCTTTAGGATGCCAATGAACTGTCACATGTTGGAGCATCAGTGGGACCTTCTTGTTCTCATGTCTCTTTCAAAATGTACTTGCTTTCCCACACTTTGAACATCTCATCATTGGGCCAAGGAAAGTTGATAATCTTAAGGCTTTGTTTATTCAAACTTTTCTGTTTCATCCTTAATTGTTTAACTTCATTTTCTGAAAAGCCAAAATATGATTTTGTCTTTTCAATTTCCTCAATAGTTTGAATAAATAGAAATGTATTATCCATATTTATGATATTCTTTATCCTTTGAGACAACTTGTGACTTAGCTCCTCAATCCACACTTCCTTGTCTTTCATCTTGCTGGCACCTAAAAACCCTCCAGGAAACAATTCAGACTTTTCCTTGGCATATTCTTGCCGGAATAAACCTGCCTTTCTTTCAATGTCTGTTCTTTTAGCTGCAAACCCAGACAAGTCTTTGACTAATTCATAAGTAGACTTAATTACATCATCAACATCCGCTTCTTCATGAGATAATGAATATATTGACTCTAAGTTAACTTCTCTTGTAATCCACTTGTCTAAGACTGGCTCCAAAGTAGTCTTTTCCTCCTTCAAAGAATCCCAGAGATTCATTATTCTTTTCATGTTCAAATATACAATTGCTACTTGAAAAATATCGACAAATTTAAGAACAGTGTCTCTGACTTTTTCTTCATACTTCTTTGCCAATATTGGTTGTGCCTGCTTTAACTTTTCAATTTCATCTTGAGTACTGTATGTTGGCTGAAAGCTAGAAGTCATGGGGGAAGGAGGGAATTCAATGATAGGAATGGAAGGAGGGGGCTTGGCAGGAGAAGAGGCAATCATCAATTGAGAGGACTCACCCTTTTGTTGCTGTCCTTCCAATCTACTATTCAATTCTGCAATTGTTTTGTCCCTAGAAGTGATTTCAAGCTTTGCATCATTATAAGCCTTGAGAACCACTTCTAACTTTGCTTGAAGGTCAACCTTTTCCTTTGCCTCCTTCTTTTCCACTACCATACTAAATTTAGCAGACTCCAAAGTCATGCCATCAACTTCTCTTACACCTATATCTTTAACCCTCTTCACTATCATCCCCCCCTGAATAATCAGACCTAGAGGATTCAACCCCTTTTCTATTCTCTTATCTTTTTAATGATCACATTACAAGAGCTGCATGGTCATTGCTATAGGTGATCCCCTCCAAGGGTTTGGTTTCTTTTCTTACTGTATCAAAGACCACAACATCTGCTATATCCCACTCTGGGAGAATCAACACTCCAACACTTTCAATCAATTTTCTCCCCTCCTCTGGGGTAATCAACTCAAATTCCTTTAGCATTTCTTGTTTGATTTCTGCTTCAATATCAAATGGATCTTTACTTGTTTGCTCAAATTTCCTTTTCTCACATCTCTCCTTAAATTGATCCATATGCTTTCTCCAAACAAATTGCAAAAAGGCTCCTGACTTCACAAAATTGTTATCGGCCAAAAACTCATCACATGCCTATTTTATAACAGGATCCAATTCTCTCCCAGCAAATTCCTCAACAATTAGATCCATTTTAGCACCCGCTGGCTCCTCTGGCACTCCCTCCTGCAATTCTCCATAAGTGAAAGAAATTTGTCCCAAGCCTCCTAATTGCATTAGTTGCTCAGCTACGACCTGCTCATCACCTATAGGTAATGGGGATTGGGAAGGTGAATACATAGCTTCACTTGGTTGTGTCTCTTCCTCCAATCTCTTCCTCTTTGGGGAAGTCTAGGACTCAGGAGCATCCTCCATTGACCTTTTGCCCTTTGACGTAGAAGGCTCATCCTTCCTAGGCATCACCACATTATAGCCTGATTTCTTGTACATTACATATTCACCAGGAGGAATGATTTTAGCAAAGATAGGTTTATTCAAGATGAACTTGGCCTTCTCAAGACCTGCCTTTATCCCTGCATCTTTCTTCTCATTTAGAGTTTGCATTGTGTCCTCAAAATACTCTATTAAAAACTTTACCTTTTCCCCAAATGGATGGAAGCTCTTCAGAGGATCATAACTTTTATCAAAATACTGGACAAAGTCAAGAGTTTTCTTAAATACCAACCATTTTTCTTTTCTCACCTCTTGTTCTGCCAGATTAAACTCACTTCTTATTAAATCCTCAGGGAAGTGGAATTGGTGAATTTTTGCACCACACCTGACCTTCTTTGTGAACATACCATTGAAAAAAATCCTTTGGGTCAGTAAATCTTGTGACTGCTGTTGCCAATCTATAGGGCTTGAAGAACTCATCAAAATGTAGCCAACCCCCTTTTGTAATCACAAATTGGTGCGCCATGGTAATGGTTGGAAAAATTGTTCCTCTGTCCTTATTTGTCAATTCTGCTTCCTGCAGACCCCCAATCCACCTTATGATCTCAACAATGCCTACTTTCAAGGGGACCTGATAAGGGAGCAAATAAGGAGTTCCCCTAAAGCCATACACTCTAAAAATAGTAGAACCAGGATACAAAATTATATCACCCCAATTGTGCACAATTTTGATATCCTCTACAAATTCCTTGGGTCTAATAAATTCAAGAAGAACATTTGGGATCCTGGGATTCTCTCGATACAAGAGAATTCTTAACTTTGATGCAAAACATCTGTCAAACTTTAAGTAGATGGCATCTTCTCTATCCTAGGATAGATCTGCACTCCATAACTGCATTGGCATATCTTCACCATCCTTGACTCTCAGCAAGTCCATACCCTTTGCAAAATAGTCTACACCCTTGAATAGAACATGTGCATTAACAAAGAATACTAGCCAAAAGGTCTATCCACCTTGGCATTATTAATCCCAATCAAACCCTCATGGATCACACTTGCTAGATAAGGTGCAAAGTCATAAGCTACTGCTATAGATGGATTGAGAATTTGTGCCATCATGAGCATATAATGCGTTGGCATAACATTTTCTGCATCCTCTCCAAAAATCTGACACAGAGACCAATATATTCCTTTAGCCCTCAAAGTGAAAAAAATCATAGGGAAAGGTTCAACTGTACTAGGCCCTACCAATGTTAGCCCTCCTATTTTTGAAAAGAATTCCCTCATTGGTCCACCTCTGAGATGGTCTTTTTGAGTATCATAAACCTTCCTTAACATTTCAAAATCAATCGGCTCTAGATGACTTGAAGATTCATTTAGCCAGAAAAACCTTTCTAATTTCATCAGCTGTAACTTCAATCAAAGGGCTTCCACTTACATTCCTAACAATTCTGGTAATAGAGTCATAATTCTTGGCAATTTGGGTCAACAAGTCAACATCCATAAAAACTCCAGGGACCACCAATTTCCCGACATCTAATTGCCATATGTTGTTTGTAGGTGCAGGTGCGTTTCGCTAACCAAAACCCACCCTGAATAGACCTAAACCAAGCATGCCTATCTGGGGATCTCTTAACCAACATCCTTTGTCAAACAAACCATCACCAATTTTTAAGCGAGGAGATTTGGGCACAAGTTCTTTCTGCTTGGTAGAACTATTAGTAGACTAAACCAACTGTTCTAAAAAATCATCATAGATAGCCCTTTCCTGATAATCTATTTTCCCTTTGAATTCCTGTCGTGGTGCTATTTTGATAATTTAGGGTTTATCCTATTTTAACCTTTTTGATTCAAAAGACCCTTTGAATTCCCAGAACTAGACAATGCTGACACACAAGAGCAGAAATTGCAAAAAAAAGTCACAAAACAACTTACTTGTCGCTAGAAAACTCATAGAAGCTTCAAACTTTGTCTCCGCAAACCCTTTGAATGCCCTTTACAATCAAAATCTCAAAAAACAAGATTTTATGAAGCAACCTCGGGGCAAATTAGCATTAATTCTCATTAAGCAAGCCACACGCTCTGCAATTAATTCGTTTTAAATTTGAAATTTCCGCTCCAACGGATAGAAAGGACTTCTTTAGTGTGCTTTTTCCTTAGTCGCTGATCGACGAAGAGTAAAGAACTTGTAACTCTTCATCGTGGTCTAGCGACAACCGTTAGATTGCTGCAGATCTAACATGCCCTTTAATCTCTTAGGTCTTGCGAAGGGGGCCCACCGTACTGCATCTGTCTGCCTTTAGTCGCTGGGTCGCGATGGGTAAAAGACTTGCATCTTCCCATCGCGGTCTTACGACCATCGTTAGATCAAATCCATGTCACTCAAAATTTAAGATGCCTTCGCTGCTTAACCGCCACCGCTCCACCGCTGGATCCCCACCTGGCCCTGCCGCTAGCGGCTTGTCGTGAAGACTATTCAATGTGCAACTTTCCATCGCGGTCTAGCAACAACCATTGGATTATTTAAGATCTGCCCGACTTTTAAGAGCCTGATACATGCATTAAAGATATTATTTAGGACTTAGGGAAAATTAAAGCGCTCCAACTTTAGAAATGAAACCCGCCTAGGCCTAAGACTTAAATGGCCCCTTTCAATGACATAAAGACCCTTCCAGTTAAGTGGAAAAAAGGTAATGATTTAAAAGACCTTCCTTTAGGACAAAAGACATAAAAGTTTTTTTTAATGATTTAAATTACTAAACCCAAAACCCTTAGAAGCCATTGATTTGCAGACTTAGAACATTTGAAAGATTGCCGAAACTTTCAGAAATATCAGGAAAATTACAACACCACCCAAAATACTAATAAAAGGTTATATGACCTAATTTTGTCCTCCTATAATGAAATAGACTTGTAGTCACATAAATCTGTCCACTTAATTAAATGAATATTTAGTATTTATTTAATTATTTAACCATCAATCAATAATTAATTAAATTAATATTTAATTAATTCATCTTAACCCTCTTCTTCTATTAATTAAATAAATTATTCAATTTATTTGATTTAATTCACTTAACCAAATTCAGACCATTAATTAAATAAATAAATCATATTTGTTTAATTAAATCTTCTCTCACATTTAAATAAATTAATATTTATTTAAATCCCCCAAAATCCCATCTTTCACATTTAAATAAATTAACATTTACATTTATTTAAATCACCTTTATCCTCCACCCACTTGCATTTTCCTACAAATGCAAGTTGCACAACTATTTTAAATAAATAAATTATTTATTTAAAATCCTATTTATTCTCACCCACTTGAAACCTTTAATGGTTTCCCTTAAAGTCTTCAAACTTAATGGCTTCCTTCTAGAGTTTTCTCAAGCCTTTAATGGTTTCCCTTAAAGTCTTCAAACTTAATAGCTTCCTTTTAGAGTCTTTTAAAGCCTTTAATGGTTTCCCTTAAAGTCTTCAAATTTAATGGCTTCCTTCTAGAATCTTTTCAAGCCTTTAATGGTTTCCCTCAAAGTCTTCAAGCATTTAATGTTTTATCTTCCTTTTTCTCATGTAAATAAATTAAGATTTATTTAAATAAAATCCAAAATTCACATTCACATTTAAATAAATTAATATTTATTGAAATATCTAGCCAAATACAAATTACATCATTTAATTGAAATAAATGATTTTATTTTAATTGAAAATCCGAAAATTCCTCCCACTTGCATTCTCCTACAAAATCCACTTGCATGCCTAAATCCCTTCTAGATTCTTCTAACTCCTTCTAATTAGCCTAATCTATCCTAATCATTGTCACATTCCTAAATAAAAGGAAGTCACTTCTCAAAAACCTCCAAAGTCTTCAATAACCATTAAAGACTTTATGTCTTCAAATGATTAACCTCTAAAGTCTTCCAAACCATTAAAGGCTCTTACATAACCATTTATGGTTAACTCACCTTTTACCTTTGGTTAGAGACTTTCCTCTAACTTAACCATCCTTTTGACTCATGGGTCTCTTCAAAGCATTTATTTCTTTGACTAAGGCAACCATTTAACCCTTGCACATTCATTTATCTCTTGGATAAAAGGAATATCCATTAACCGAACCCTAACCCAACCCCCTAGGGTAATAATCATGTCCCCTCAAGCATTCAATGGTCCTTATCTCTCCTCTCAAGCCTCCTCATGGTGACACTTGTCAACATGAGATTGGGTTAAAAGTCTCACATGGATTGAATATCTTTCAATCCTAACCCTTGTTAAAAATTCTCAATCTTAACCCTTCATTTCCCCATTTCTTCTATAAATAGAACCTTTCTCCTCAAGCAAAGAAGGAAGCATTAGAGTATTGTTGTTATACTGGTATTAGCATAGAGTTTTTTCATAGCATCACTATCTACACTTGCATAGCATTTTCTTATCATATTCAACCATCTTGAATCTCCATATGGCATCCATGGCTAGTGCTAAAAGTTGAGAGCTACACTCATGAGGAACTTGGAGAGGAGAGGAACAAGGGAGGAGCAACTATGAGCATCTTGATTAGCATTTGGAGGAGTATAGTTTATCTATTCTATGTTTGTATGCTTTCTATTTCATGCTTAATATCTCTCTTGATATGCCTGTTTAGGATAATCTTTTGTTGCTAACACTAACGTTTGTTTCTTGTGCTCTTGTGTGTGTTGCCATCAAGCAGATTTTCTAATCCTTTTTGCAGAGCATCAAGACTTTTTTTTCAAGAGCATAATTTGGGCCTAGAATGTCAGTGTTTTGACTTCCAATAGTTGTGAGAAAGGTGGTACCAAGCACTATGCTACGGTGTCAATAATTTTTTTCTTCAGATTTTTCTATTTTATGTTGGAAGTTGGGTTTCTTTTTTTAGGCTTCGAGAGTTTGTGTGCATACAAAATCAAATTTTGGACTTCTTATAGTTGACAAAAAGTTTGTATAGATCACTACACAATGGATCAAGTTTGGAGACATTTTAAATGATGTATTTGGTATTATTTCCATATGTATTTATGGGTTCCTATTAACTATGATATTTTTGTGATCTTAAGAAAAAATGAATCTTGACGATTTGGTGTTTGAGTCATTGTATACTCACATATACATTTATTATTACCCTTATTACATGATCTTATCAGTATGGTCTTGAGTTTGTATGTTGTATTGTTAGATCTATGAGTTGTGTAGTGTTGTAGATTGTCTAGATGCCTGTTGCATATATGATTCAGATGTGGGTTGTTTATACCCATATATTTTTTATTGTTGTTGTAGATTTAGATTTGTAGATTGGTTTAGTCACTTGTTTTTTTTTGTATCATAATGAGGTTGAGAGATGGTTTTAGTGAGTACAATCATGATGTGGGATTCATGCTTGTTGACTATGTGTGATGCAGACATGTGTGACATAGTGGGAGTTTTATATGTTATTAAATTTGGTAAAGATCATGGTGTTATGGATGTTCCTTGTGCCTATGGGACTTTGACATGACATGATTGTTTGTGTAGGTACATTATTGGTGGTGTTGGATTGATGCTTGAAGACAAAAACATTATCCAATACTGACAAACCACATTTCTCTCTTTGAGAAGAAGATAAACCAAGTACAGATGCAATAATGCTTCCCACTTTGGATAGGAATAAGTAGGATGAATGATCCAAATGTATGAAATTATTGAAGATAGTATCTTTGAAATCTTCTCATGCGCTACCAAGCCCTTGCTAGATGATGATGCCACAATCCAGTTAGGTACATGCCCAATCAAGAATGAAGGTGACAAACCAACAACAAGTGTTAATTAATGTTGAACAAGATCCAAAGACACGTATGATGAGACAACAGTTGCGCCATGACTATTACCAAATAGGAGAGATACACCCTCAAATTAGTCCTCCAAGCTTGAAACATATGTTAATTAATCTTCTCACAAAGAAATATCTAAAAGACATTGAATTACCTACTACAAAAAATCACTTGAAGCTATCAATGAATCAACAACATAAGATTGATTTGTGATCTCAATTGGAGAAGTGTGAGCTACAAGAGAGGTCTCTTGATCACTAAGATACTCAAGTGTTGCATCATATTCAAGCTTCTCTAATGTATGATCATCAAAAGGCAGTTAATCAACATCATCAAACACAATGCGGTAATTTGATGCAAGATCATCTTGGAATGGAGGATTGTTTGAATCTCTATAGATCTCCCAAATCTTGGTCCAAACTGTGTGTGGGAACCTAATTCTTAAGATCTAATTATAGGCCTCTAAAGATGCTTGCATTTATTCTTATACCAATCAATCCTATGTGATCATTTTTATTACTCCATATTGGTTTATTCCATTTTGTCTTTAGCTTAGGGAGGAGTCCATAAAGATGAGGTAAAAGGTTGAGCCACCTATAATGTGTTAGGATTTGTTTATGCCAAGGCTTATAATTATCCTTAGTCAGAATAATTAAAAAATGCTGAGTTGAATAACCCATGATTATAATAATGATACACTCAAATGATAAAATCAAATATCAATACATGAAATGGGGCTAAAAAGAAGTGATTTGATCAAAATAATTCTTCCCAAGTGCCAACATGTCAAAGTAATCATCTAGAATGAAAATATAACAATAAATATAATATGCTTGAGGATAAATCTAGAAAAAGTGCATAAATGACATGAAAGATCTATTGAATACCTTTCCGAAAAATGAGAGGTTGTGGCAAAGTGTAATGAGCTCGCGAGCCAAAAATGTATATCTAACTTTAAATAGAAATAAATTCTTCAATAGTAAAATTTGGTGATGAAACTTGTACCAGTGAAAAGTCCTCCAAACTAGATTTCTAATGATATCTTGTTTGCCAAAATATGATACCTAAGTCAAAGGTATAGATTTTGGAAGGAAATTATCAAATGAAAGCTTGATAGATCTTGCATGATATTTTATAATAAATCATCTTTAAATTCACACATATTTTTTCATCCAAAATAATTTTCTAAAAAGAAAAAATATTTGCTTACATCAAAGAAGCAAAAATGGAAAAAAATGTATACTGACAAGATATAAATTTTTCTCTTGTTAAAATCATGATTTTTCAAAAAGAGTTTGATCCTTAATTTTGAGTTTAATTGCAATTAAGTCATGGCACAATATGTAGGTTTTGATGAGTTTCAATGCTATTTTTTCATACCCGTATGATTTCCTTGCCAATAGGGTTTATACATGATAGACTCATGCAATCTCACACACATTTGGGATTATTTTTTTAAGGACTTTTGACAAGAGGCTAGGGTTTTTTCCACTCACTAACTACCTATGCATTGGAACTACAATGATGAGAAGGTTTTTAGCATTGAAGCTAAACAACATAAGCACCTTAAATACCCTAATACAATTGTGTTTACGTGAGTATTATTTTTGGACAGTTTGAAGTCTCATTAATTTTTGCAAACATAGACAAATTGATGACTTCTTTTTGGTTTGTTTGAAAGCGTGCACTAATTGAAATGCTATTAGTATCATGGAAATACTTCAAATCTTGTTTAATTTGTAAGGTTGGAACACAATTTGTTCAAATTTTTACAAAATCTTATGACTATAATGCAAAATATGTGAAAAAATAAATTTATGTTCATGCATTTTTGTTCATAATTATAGTTATATTACATCAATATCATAATATTTGGTGATACAAATGATCATATCACATCAATTATATATAAATAATTTGAATTGATATGTCATTCTTTTAGGTATTCAAAATGTCGGCAGGAAAATGAGCGAATGAAATTTTTATTTTATATGCCTCACATAACATTTGATCAATGGTGGAGATTAACTAGTGAGATCAACAAATGAGAAAATTTGAGAGGGTAGGACCTATAATACATATGAATTGATGAGGTGGAAGGATAAGAAAGAGTGTAAATGTATTAAGGAAATATATTTATTTAATTTATTTGACGTGGAAAAATTAAATAAGTTATTTGAATTTATTTAATTTTAAGAGTAGTGCTAACTAATTACATAATTTTTGAAAATTATTTAATTATAGAGGATGAAACAATGAATTAATTAATTTTTTTTTTTTTAATTACTAGTGGAGGGAAAATAATGAATTAATTACAAATTATTTAATTAATAATAGAAGGAAAACTTTGATAATAAATTAATTAAATAATTATAAATTATTTAATTAATATGAATAGAAGAATTAATGACAAGGTGATGACAAGATGAAAATGCATTAGTCATTTTTATATATGTACGTTTTGCCCTTTTTAAGATAATCTTTTTATGGAGGGCTTTGAGATGATGATGACCTCTCCACCAACAATGAAAGCTTCGCTAAAGCATAGTTGTTGTGTCTATGTGGGTGATTAATGCTTGTCTCTAGTTTTATATAAACTATGTTTATGCTAAGTGGTAATCTATGTCTGGGTCTAAGTCAATCGTTTTGATATCGCATATATGTCCGAGTCTACTCTTTTGGTATCCTCTTTTGATAGTGGGGCTCCTCTATAATTCATGGCAATATATGTTGCCCACAATTGGTTTTTTGTATGGTCGGTGGAATTGTGGAGAATGGGCTTTTCTGATTTAGTAGGGGAGTCAGCTTATGCCTTAGAGTGCTTTCTGGTCTAGTTGACATAGCCATTTTTTTCTATACATAAATATGATGTAATCCTTTTTCAAATATCAATACAAATTCTGGCTTTGACCTCCTGATGAGCAAAACAAATAAATCTTTTTATGTCATTTTAAAGAAAATTGATACTAGTGATGGAAGGATCAAAGAAAAATAATGCTAGGATGTATGGATGCCCCCTTGAGAGATTCACTAGAAAAAAACATTTAAGGTCAAACTCTCGAAAAGAAATGTGACACATGCAAAATTACTTTATGTATGCAACTAGATGGAACTATATGCAAGTTAGCCCATTGATCGAATGTCTAGAGTGAAGCATATAAATTGGTAATGGAATGGATGAAAGATTTGTAAGATGGAAAGGATATGATATTATATGCAAGATGGGTGGATATGATATAAATTGAAAAATGGATGGATATGCCTTATGTTATTTGTTATGATTTGTATCATCACTAAGTGTTTTATGAAGAATACAATACAAAAGAGAATAATGATCATGATAAAAGGTCAAATATCAAGATGAAAAATAAAAATAAAGAGAAAACAATTAAACCATGAGTATGCCCCATTCCTCACTCTCCACCATGATATCAAGATCAAGGCTTTGGTAGGCTTCCTCATAATAGGCTAGAAGAAAAGATGAAAAGATGAAAGATTTAGATAAAAAGATCAAGGACCAAGGACCAAGATCAAAGATCAAAGATTAAGATAAAAAATATAAAAGATCAAGATAAGACAATAAATGCAAGATTAAGATAAAAAGATCAAGGACCAAGATCAAAGATCAAAGATTAAGATAAAAAAGATCAAAGATCAAGAGAAGACAATAAATGTGCAAGTAGATCTAAAAGATAAAATAGCAAGTAAAAGGACCAAATGAAAAACAAGTCAATGTCTAACATATCTCTTGCTAAAAGGATAAGCTCATTGAAAATTTAGATAGAAGCTAATATAGGAATGATACATCCATCAAGGCCTGAACAACTGAATATATAACACCATTCTCTTGCTTATGATTTATGTGAAAGCTTAATATTTTCTCTCATTATGAAGTACAAAATTTTATTTTGGTTTCTGTATATGGTGAAAATGGATAACAACAATAACAATATTGAAAGGCTAAATGAATTCAACCACAAAACCCTAGCCTAACAATCAACAAAGATCCACCATAACATATGAAGATTACCTAAGACAATGCAAATCAAATGAAATCACAAAGATTATACCATCACATGTCCAATAGGGTTTTGATCTCCATTCTTCCTATCTCCATTGATCTTGCTTGATATATTTGCTCTCAGATTTTATGTGCACAAGAGCTCAACAAAGAACGGAATGTGGTTGCAAGTAGGATCGTAGTGTAGTCAATTGCATAAAAGATCATTAGGGTTTGATAATGAAGAAAGCATCTCCTTATATAGAAGACACTATAAGAAATGGAGGGATAAGATTGAGAGGTGTAAAAAGGAGGTCGGCTATGATTAGAGGGTAGGTAGAAGAAATAATAAAATAATGAAAGAGGTAGGTAGTGTATGAATTAAGAGATGAATGACATGAGTCATGTGTAGAAAAAGCTAATGAATTAATTAAATAAATAAAGATTTATTTAATTAATAGAAGAAGTGGGATAATTAAATAAATAAAAATATTTATTTAATTTAGGAAAAGGATAATTAAATAAATAAATGTATTTATTTAAATGAGAAATAAGGCTAGAAGAGGATAAATGAATTAATTAAATAAATAAAGATTTATTTAATTAATAGAAGAATTAGGCTTAGATAATTAAATAAATAAAATATTTATTTAATTAGACATGACAATTTTGGGTGTCTACAGTTTCAAGTCTAGGTTTTTAATATTATATTTTTTCTCAAGAATGATATAGATCCACTCTCATGACTAGGTCAAGGAGATAACCCCAGTTAGGTATGAGGTATGGTGGGGTAGAATGACTATACAAAACTTTATTGTAATATGATAAGATCTTGACTCAGGCTTGTTGATTCCCTATTTTGAACTTACGATTTTTGATCTTATTCTTGTAGCTACGATTATGGTGGTTTTGATAAGCTTGTAAATTATAGCTAGGTAGGAAAGCTAAGAGATAAATCAAAATCAAAGGTGGGAAGGAAGGCTTAGATAGGATGAGGCATATATGACAAACGATATGGATAGGATAGTCAAGATCAAAGAAAAGAAGATGGAATGGGAGATAGATGATGGACACTTTGGCTTAGGGGTGGATGCAATATTATATCACGTGCATTCATATTGGGGCGGTTTAATATCCCAAAAAATGAGCTCAATATATTACCTATCTGGTGAAAATAGGGGGGTTTTTAATTTGGGTTATGTATTGGGAGGGGGTGACAAAAAAGAATTTTAGGACAATATTTTTTGAAAATAGGGGATTCTTTAATATGCCATGAATGCATGTGATATAACTTGGGTTCACTAAGTGAAGCCCCCGTGGTTTGGATACTTTAATATGCGTTGTTTGGATGGGTATTATTGGATATTGTGGAGGATTAGGATCATGATGGTGATTAGGGGGGATATCTTGCTTTTCTTGCAAAATAGGGTCATTGGCTAGAATTGAAGGAATATCTCGCTCTTTATGTGAAGGATTATCATTGGATGGGATGGAAGGAATAGCTTTCTCTTTATGTGAAGGATTATCATTGGATGGGATGAAAGGGATATAATTCTTTTAAGGTGGAGGATTATCATTGGATGGGATGGAAGGGGTTCTTTGATGTTGATTAGGAAGAGGATCATGAGATGGCATGCCACGAATAGTTTGATCTTAGTTTAACATCTTAGCTAAATACTTTTTGATGACACACAAGGGATACTTTGATATTGATTTGGAAGGGGATCATGGGATGCTATGGAAGGTATAACTTGTTCTAGACGAGATATGGTGCAATCATAGGCCATGGCAGAATAATCAACATTATTGGTAGAGCTTCCCTTGTTAGAGACATCTTCTTTTCCTTGTTAAGGGAGTGGATTCTTGAATGTCTTGAGATTGTTGTTTGATGTGGGAGGAGTATCTTCAATAGTAACATCACTAATATCTATGAGATCTTAAATAAGATGTTTCAATTTAATACAACTTGAATTTGAATGCCCTTTGACTCTATGATAGTCACACAACTCATTCTATTTATACCATGGTGGTTTTACCACTGGTTCTATGTTTCTAGCTTTAGGTAATGTGATCATCTTAGCTTGAACAAGTTTTTGCAAGGCAATTTCAATGGGTTCTCCAAGGGGATCGAATTTTCTTCATGGAGTATTGTTTGCTTAAATGTGTTGTTTTGTTTAGAAAGAGCGATACCTTGTGTGTTTGCTAATATGTTGGATGGGGTTTGAATAGCTTTAGAGTTCACTACACCATCATTGACAACATTCTTGTTCTTGTCCCAAAGGTAAGGTTTATCATTAGATGTAGAAGGGTTGTACTTGTTTTTTTTGTAAGTCTTGACAAGACCTTTAGTAACAAGGGCCTCTTCAATGGTGATACCTTTTTCTATGATTGCATCAAATGTTTCAACACATTGGATCTTCAAGTCAAAGGACATTTTTGAATTTTAATTTTGAACAAATATGTTGATAAGTTTGTAAAGCGGAAAAATCGCGATCGAACCCTAGTTGTTCTCCCCTCTTCCAACTCCGAGGAGAGAGAAGGGAGGTTCGCTAGGATTCGATGGTTTTTCATTTAGGGGAGAGACTTTACATTCAAAAGAGGGGTTGAAACTCATAAGATCCAATCCCACGCAATGCAAGATTGGATGCTAAATGAATTTCAAGGGTTAGGAAAGCAAGGCTACCCTCTTTTGTAAAGAATGTTGTTAAGGAAATTAAGCTAAGCATGCATAGAAAGTCATAAAGATTCGCTTATAAACTGAGTTCGGGTTATAGGATGAAGCTGCGGACCTGGAATTAGCAGTAAAATGTCGATACGGCGCTGTCCTGCAAATTTGAGCAAAAGTTGTCGGGACGATGGCGCCCGGCGCCACGGTCCTCCGAAAAATCCGCGAAACGAAGGGGGATCTGTTCGTCTCTGCACAAGGATTCCAGATCTTCAATTTCAGCCGCGTACCTGCAACCTACACACAGAAAAGCGAAGACGATTGGGGGGTTAGGGATTAGGGGTTTGCCTTTAGGTCAAACCCCGGTTTTGGAATTAACCAAGAAATGAGCAAGAGCTATAAATGTAAATGTATGTAAAACAAGTACTAATACCTTGTTCTAAGGATGTTTGTATCCTTATGTGCGAAGGTTTAGATGTTGTATGTTGTATGTTGTAGCATGTAGTATGTGATCTCCTCTTCAATGGTTGAATCCTTGTCTTGAATGCAACACTTAGCCTTGAATGGAGACTTGAAATGATCAATTGCTTGAAGGAATGCTTGAATGCTTGAATATAATTTCCACGCTTTGTACACATATCCTCTTCATCTATCCCAAATGAGAGAGAAAAATGTAGTTTATATACTTGTCATTTAGGGCTGATAGACTGATTTTCCCGACCTTAGGCCGACCAGGGAAAGTTAATTTCCAAATTGCAAACAAAAAGACCCGAGCCCCTTAGGAGACCGGGCCCAAAATAGGACCCAGGGACCAAGGCGCTGGGCGCCCTGGTCCTGAGGGACCAGGGTGTTGGGCGCTCTGGTCCCACCTCCCGGGATAGCAGGGTGCAAGGAGGTTCAGGCCAGGGTGCTTGAAAAATGCAGTTTTCAGTGTCGTGAGCAAGTTTCAGGGTCTCCATTCAGGTTGCATGTTGCGTCGCCATCGTGAAGACCGAAATGCAGTCGAAATTGCAAGTGTCGCAATTTTAGGACGCTACATTTAGCCCCCACTTTAGCGGGAGTATGTATGCTCATACTTCCGGTAAAGTACAAGGAAACAACATTGAAAGACTTTCACCACGTCAAGGAGGCAAGATACACCAAGCCCCCAGTGGACTAAGGATCTTACAACTTCGATTGACAAAGTAAAAGGGAAGATCACGAGGAAGAACCATGACTATCAGTAGTAAGGTTCCCTCACTATGAGTCATGCAAGAAAGATATCAAAAATTTTCAAGGCAGGGTTAAATTTACCAAGAAATTTTCAAGTATCTTGAAAAGATATGAACGGGATGTATGCCCCCCTACGTTAAAGCGATCGCACACGCCTCACCGGGGGTGATTGTTTTAACGTAGTGATACATATAAGAAATGAGAAAGGAGCATGTTATCGCAAGGATTTAGCCCCCAAGTGTGAGATAAACCCAAGGATAATAGACACAAAACACAAAGCACGAGGTGACTTCGCTTTCCTCGGGGTCAGTATGCTCTATGATAATTCATGTATATATATCATATGTATGTATGCATAATTGTTCTTCATTCCCCAATCAAGGAAGGTCACCTAGAAGAAGGGAACACATGTGTCTTTTGAGTCAACATGAGAGAGATCGAGAGATCTCAATGCTTTGCATCGTCCTCAAGTAGACAACACTAAGGGCAACAAATAGAAGAATGAGAATAACATATAGAAGAAGTAACAAAAGAGAGGGGGAGAGAGTCTACTATGCTAATGTAACTAGTCTAGCACGTCATCTACCCCCCGATCTTGCTGATCAATGTTTCGGGAAGGCAGGGAACACGCTAGAGGAGGAACATCCAACACAGCAGATGGAGCTATCACAAGATCCAAACAAGGGCTATGTTCATGTTCCGAGCCACATTGTTCTTGTATAGGAGCTAGGATAAGTGCTTTAGAAAATTCAGTAGATAAATGGTTATCGACATCAACAAGTTCATATTCACTATCAGAAGTAAGAGGAGTAACATTTTCATCTATATCATCATCAAGATTTATAAAAATAGGATCTTTAACTCGCATCGGATCAAGACCATCATGCATCTTATGTTTAGGAGATTTAGGCTCAATGTCCGGCTGAGGAGAAAATGGAATAATGCTTGTTGAAGGTGTTTTTGGAGATTGTAAAGTTTGAGAAACAGCTGCCTGAGCTCTAAGACGACGCTTTTGTCGGCGTTCACGTGCAGAACGATTTCGTCTAGTCTTAGTAGGAAGTTGCGAAGACTGAGGAGGAGGAATGTTCTCATCCTTAGCACTTGGGTGTTTAGGTTGTGGTCTCTTAGGCTGGATAATAGGAGAAGAAGAAGGTCTCTTCTTTCTATAAAAAGAAGGAGGAGGAACTGCTCCATATAAAGGAGGAATATTTGGTTTAGGGAGAAGACCAAGTCCATCATGACGAGGAGGTATAGGTCTACTCTTAGGAAGTTTATTAGGTATAGACATAGTCACATCCATAGGGATGGGTTGGGAATCTTCTTGAGGAAAGACATTAGTTTTATCTTTCAAAGGAAGAACTTCCTTCTCAAGAATGATAGGAATGTCAAGTTTAGGTGTTCTAGGTTCACTTAGAGATAGGATCATATCTGTTTTCCACTTTTGATAAGATTTGAAAAGATGATCACTTCGCGGAGGAAGAGATTGGAATTGTTTAGGCCAAAAGTAATCAAGAGGAACACTAGAGGTTCTTTCAGCTGGTTTAAAGAGACTATGATTGACAGTAACAACTTCACCATTATGGGGAAATTTCAAACACTTATGAATAGGAGAAGCAATAGCTTTCATGGAAGATAGCCAAGGATAGCCAAGCTTCACACGAAATTGTTCGGAAGATGAATAATAGCAAAGTTCACATCAAGAGATTTGTTATGGACCTCAATAGGCAATGTAATAGAACCAATTGCAGGAGAAGAAAATGCATCAAATAATTTCACAATCACATCTGTTTTGTCATAGATCACTTGATTCAATTGCAAAGTAAAAAGAAATTCTTCAGTAATAACATTAACCATGCACGAAGGATCAATAAGCACTCCACGGCAAGGTGTATTCTTGACTTTTGCAACTATGTATAAAGGACCATCAGGTGCCCTAATGGTTTCACTGGAATCAAATGTGATGGAAGGTTCTTTAGGGATTTCTTGCTGCTCTACGAAGTTAATCACATTCGGAGTCATAGACACAAGACCATCAGATGGGAGAGAGGAATCATTAGCCTCAATCGCATTAGAGGTATGAGAAGGCAATGGATCAGTGAAAATCTGAAGATTTTGATTAGGAGGAGCTACAGATGTGTTGCCTTTATCATTCACTCCAGAAACAGAGATAGTATTATTATCAATCAAATCTTGAATTTTACCCTTTAAAGAAAAACATTTTTCAGTATCATGCCCAGGTTGACGATGAAATTGACAAAAAGATTTGTTATCAAAATAAGGTGAAGTAATCTTTGCAGGATCAATTTGTCTTATAGGAGGAAGAGTAAGCACATTTTGTTCCAATAACTTATTCATAATACTATGCAATGATTCATTCAAAGGAGTATACTTTCTTTCTTTCTTGAAAAATTTAGAAATAGGAGGCACACCTGATGCTGCATTCACATTGTTGTTGTTGATGTTTTCATTGAATTTGATGGAATCTCTGTTCGGTTTAAACTTCCCAAATGGTTGTTGACTGCTATCACCCTTATCACTCGGAGCCATAGGATGTGATTGTTCCATTTGACTCACAGTCAGTTGATAATTGTGAAGAGTGGCGCACAACTGTTGGAAAGAAGTTAACTCAGAAAATAGAAGTTTGTCTCGAATATCTTTTTGTAAATTAGAAATAAAGATTCTTTGAATATCATTGTCAGGCACTGGAAAAGAAATTTGAGCGTACAAATGCTTATATCTACCAATGAAATCAGTCACTTTTTCTTTAACACCTTGTTTACAATGCATTAAATCAATCAAAGTAACTTTAGGACTTATATTGTTTTGAAATTGTTGAATGAAAGCATTTGCAAGTTGTTCGAAAGAAGTAATAGAATAAGAAGGAAACGAGCAATACCATTGTAGGTCTTTGTCTCTTAATGTTCTAGTAAATAGTTTTGCAAGCAACCTTTGGTCATAAGCAAAATCGGTACAAATTGTTTGAAAAGTCTTAACATGTGTTAGAGGATCTCCTTTACCATTATAAAGTTCCAAATGCGGGATTTCAACATGTTTAGGAGGGATAGCTCGAACAATGTCAAGAGAAAGTGGGCTCGAAACATCAAATGTGGGCACACTAAACTTAGATTGATTCATAGAGGCAATTTGTTGCTGTAAAGAAGAGACAGTTTGTGCAAGATTGTTAATGATCGCTTCAGTCAAAGAATTCATATTGGATGTGTTAGATTGAGATGGAGGTGTTATGTTATTGAAAGAAGGTAAAGAGTAAGGTGGTGGGACTCTATGATAATTAGTCATAGGAGATGATTGGACAGGAGGAACACTACAAGGAGGAATAGAATGATTAAATGAATTGCCCCCTTGCGTCATGTTCATTTGTGATGATATAATAGGCACACTCATTGAAGGGACGAATGAAGAAATCGGATTGAATGAAGGAATAGGGTTAATTGAAGAAGAGGGATTGCCCCCATGACTGGTGATCACAGGAGGAATGTCTTGTATAGAGGTAGCCATGATGTTTGATGTAAAGGTAGGTATACTAGCAATAGGAGTCGTCAAAGGAATAGAATGATTGTCTTGTGTAGGAGGTTGTGTATAACCTAAGGTTTCGGCACAACTCTTCATAGGCATCACATTTGAATCCACAATGTGTGCAATACCACGCAAAATATCAATTCCATTCTTATCACTTTGAAGCATACGTTTTAGACCCTCAATTAAAGGAAGAGCTTGACTATCAGGGTATTCTTGAGACATCCATTGTCGAAAATCGTCAAATTGGTTATCCAATTTCGAAAGTTGTTCTACAGAAACCTCATGGAGAGCTTCTTCATCATTAGGAGGATTAGAGGAATTACCCATGTCCTCGTTAAAAAGGCTATTCAAATTAGGTTCCATCTCCTCAGTAATTAAACCTTGGAAGGACTTAATTCTAAGGCTTCGTCTAACGGGAATAGTGTAAGTAGGGCTTATTGTTGTAAAACTCATGCACTAGAGAAGGAGAGAAAATTTTGAATTTAGAGGTAGCAATTTTCAGTAAGATCAACCAATTTTCTGGATTTAAGCTGTTAAATGCAATCACAACAGTCTCCCGAAATTTCGGAAAAAATGTCCAGGACCGTGGCGCCCGGAGTGCAACACGGTCCCTGCAACTTTTTTCGAAATTTGCAGGGATGAAAGGTATGATGATTTTAGAGCTAATCTGAAAAAATTGAGTGATTTTACGATCTGTAGATAGGCCAAATTAAAGTTGTAATCTCAAAATTGAACCCTATCAAGATTGTCGAAAAATGCAAAATTTGAATTTTGAAAAAGAGAGGGAAACTGAAATTTTGAATTTTATGATTTTAGAGGGAGTGTCAAAAGCAATGCAAATTTTGAAATTCAAAAATTGACTCAATTTCACGCAAAATTCAATTTTGAAAGCGGAAATCGAAGTTGTTGTAATTAAGCACTTAATTTCAAAAGTCACAAAATGCAAGAATTTGAATAAAGCACTGAAATTTTTAATGAATGATAACACACTTTTCAGATTTATGATAATAAAAACGCAATTTTGACACAAAATTTTAATTTCAATGACTTTTGAATGATTAGAAGCCTTAGACCAAGCAATCGCAAGACCAACTTTGACTGTAATTTTGAAAGTGTTATAATTGATAAAATCAGCCAAAATTCTGGATTTTAGCAGGAAAATACAGCAAGATCTCGCTCCCGAAATTTTGGAAAAAATGTCGGGGACGATGGCGCTCGGAGTGCAACACGGTCCTCGCAACTTTTTTCCAAATTTTCAGGGATGAAAGATATTGTGATTTTATTGCGGAATCCAAAGTTACAGCTGATTTGGAGATGTTTTGATTGGTCAAATTGTCAGAGAAAGGTTGAATTAAGAGGGTTTCAAAAATTAGGGTTTTGACATTTAACCACTTAATTTTCAGAATTAAAGCACAAATATGAATTGAAAATTTGTAATAGAAAGGCAGATCTGAAACAGGCATTAACATTTAGACATTTCGCAAGTTCAATTACCAAAAAGAAAATTTAGGGTTTTTATGCAATCGCCTCTAAAATTTTGCAAAAGATCAAACATGGAAATGTAATCAATTTTTTCAGATCTAAGCATGAAAAATCAGAAAGGATGTTCACGTCGGGTTCACCAAAATGTAAAGCAGAAAAATCGCGATCGAACCCTAGTTGTTCTCCCCTCTTCCGACTCCGAGGAGAGAGAAGGGAGGTTCGCTAGGATTCGATGGTTTTTCACTTAGGGGAGAGACTTTACATTCAAAAGAGGGGTTGAAACTCATAAGATCCAATCCCACGCAATGCAAGATTGGATGCTAAATGAATTTCAAGGGTTAGGAAAGCAAGGCTACCCTCTTTTGTAAAGAATGTTCTTAAGGAAATTAAGCTAAGCATGCATAGAAAGTCATAAAGATTCGCTTATAAACTGAGTTCGGGTTATAGGATGAAGCTGCGGACCTGGAATTAGCAGTAAAATGTCGATACGACGCTGTCCTGCAAATTTGAGCAAAAGTTGTCGGGACGATGGCGCCCGGCGCCACGGTCCTCCGAAAAATCCGCGAAACGAAGGGGGATCTGTTCGTCTCTGCACAAGGATTCCAGATCTTCAATTTCAACCGCGTACCTGCAACCTACACACAGAAAAGTGAAGACGATTGGGGGGTTAGGGATTAGGGGTTTGCCTTTAGGTCAAACCCCGGTTTTGGAATTAACCAAGAAATGAGCAAGAGCTGTAAATGTAAATGTATGTAAAACAAGTACGAATACCTTGTTCTAAGGATGTTTGTATCCTTATGTGCGAAGGTTTAGATGTTGTATGTTGTATGTTGTAGCATGTAGTATGTGATCTCCTCTTCAATGGTTGAATCCTTGTCTTGAATGCAACACTTAGCCTTGAATGGAGACTTGAAATGATCAATTGCTTGAAGGAATGCTTGAATGCTTGAATGCTTGAATATAATTTCCACGCTTTGTACACATATCCTCTTCATCTATCCCAAGTGAGAGAGAAAAATGTAGTTTATATACTTGTCATTTAGGGTTGATAGACTGATTTTCCCGACCTTAGGCCGACCAGGGAAAGTTAATTTCCAAATTGCAAACAAAAAGACCCGAGCCCCTTAGGAGACCGGGCCCAAAATAGGACCCAGGGACCAGGGCGCTGGGCGCTCTGGTCCCACCTCCCGGGACAGCAGGGTGCAAGGAGGTTCAGGCCAGGGTGCTTGAAAAATGCAGTTTTCAGTGTCGTGAGCAAGTTTCAGGGTCTCCATTCAGGTTGCATGTTGCGTCACCATCGTGAAGACCGAAATGCAATCGAAATTGCAAGTGTCGCAATTTTAGGACGCTACAAAGTTGTTTCTCAAAAAGGTGATAAGATTGACTTGCTATATTTCTCCATTGTTGTAAAAAAGAAGCAAATATCTCTTCGTTTCTCTATTTTGTATTGTATAGGTCATTCATAGAAACTTCATGTCAATGTTGTAAGCAAGATGCAAAATGAATTTTTTTGCCAACTCATGAAATGACCCGATCCCATGAGGTAAGTGTGAAAACTACTCAATAACTTATATACCCTAGCATTGAGGAAAAAGGCACACGAGATATATATCATTATAATCAACCTCCATTCAAGCTTGATAATACTCTCTTACATGTTCATAGAGGCCACCTTTTTCCTTATACTTATCAAACTTAGGGATGTCAAAATTTTGGGGGAAAGGTATTATAGGTATAGATCTATCAAAGCATAAGGACATATGTCTTCAAGTGTATAACTCTTCTTAGTAGGTCCCATTTTCATATTTATCATCTATTGCTTCAAGCTCTAAATTCAGATGCCAAATCACTTAAGGGTATTAATGGAAATGAATTGAGGTTAAATGTGGAATGGGTGGCTGACTTTGTGGCATGGAAAAGAAATTTTGACTTTGTGGAATGTAAGTGGATCCAACGGGTTGACTAGACAAGATGTAGTTTGGAATAGGTATGCATGCACAAGATGACATTGATAGAGCTTGTTGATAGGTATTGGCACAAGATACTGTATGCGGGAAAAGCAGGCCGATAGAACTCAATATGTGAAAAATTGAGCTCTATGGAGCCTTGCTCACACACCCACATGACTTCTTGGTGCAAGCTACGGAGTCATGAAGTATGGCTCAACTTCCCAAGGATGGTTCCATGGTTCTCTATCTTGCACGGTCCCTCAAACCAATGTTTTTGCTCTCAGATCACTGAGCAAAATGGTTTAGGGATGGCAAATGCAAGAACGAGGGATGCTTTTGTTGATTTTAATATGAGATGCATCCTAAGCTATGCATGATGCTACAAATGCAATAAACTAGCTATAAAATGACAAGGTTAATAAACAAAACTATCCTAGCATGCTATATTAGTTCATGATTTAAGCTATATGATAAGGAACATACTCTAAATTAGCATATTTAGATTAATTCTTGATTTAAAAGAGAAGCTAAATGATGAGCATATAAAAAGCTTGAATGGATTTGAGTATAAGTGTGATGCTAAAGACTTGGATATGAAAAATGGCGGAATGAGAGCTCTATTTATAGCAAAAATAGGGCAATGGATGGTCAGGATTGAAAGAGGCAATCAAGGGCCAAGTTTGAAAGTTGGGAATCCATGTTTGCAATTGGCACCAATGAAATGGTGACAATTGTCAACATAAGGTTGGTTGAGAGGAGGTGTAAGAAGCATTAAATGCTTGAGAAGACCTCATGGTTACCCTAGGGGTTAAGGGTTAAGGTTAAGCTAGGGTTATCCATTAGATAAAGCTTTTACCCAAAGGATAAACTTTTATGCAAAGGATTAAGGGATAACCATGGTCAAAGCAATAAATGCTTGATGAGACCCTTGGGTTAGATGGAGGTTGAGTTTATGGAAATTCTTTAACCATGTAAGAGGGTTGAGTTAACCATTAATGGTTATGAAGACTTTGGGGATAACTTTGTAAGAGTCCTTTCAAATTTGGGGGCATTCAACAAGTTAGCTTGTTTAATGGATAAAGGCTTTAATGCTTTTTAAAGACTTTACTCCTAATTTGAGAAGTGACCTCCTCAAATTTAGGGGAAAGGGATAATGGATGGGTTTGGGCTAATTAATTAGGATTAGAAGAATCTAGAAGAGGTTAGAAAGAGGGTTAGGATGCAAGTGGGAGGTGTAGGATTTTGCAAGTGGGTGAGGGAAAATAGGTTTTATTTGAATTGAATTCAATTTGGTTGCAATTAAATAAATTAAATTTATTTAATTTAGGATAACTATTTTAATTAAATTTGAATTTAATTAAAAAGTGGATAGGGGCTTTAATTGAATAAAATGAATTTATCCTATTAAATGGTATAGTGAATTTAATTGAGTAATTTACTTAATTAAATAGAGGAATGCGGATAATTTAATTAAATTGGATTTAATTAAATAGAGAAATGAACATAAAATATTCATTTAGGAATATGGTCATTTTTATATGTCTACATTTTGCCCCTCTTTGAAGTGACGTGTGTGCACATGTTATTTCAAAGAAAATGATGTGTTGTTGCGATTTTATGATCGTTGTCGTTCATGATTTTTATGTTATGCCCCAGATTTGATGTGTGATGCCCCAGATTCGATAAATGATGGTGATAATGCCCCCTCGGGAGATGAATCAATATTTAAAAAAAATTGATTTGATTTGATTTGATGATTTGCTTTTGCGGCACAAGATTTTGGCTAGGTGAAACGTTGAAATTGATTCATCTCTTGATAATTGACGTGTTTTAGGGTAGGAGAGAGACTGCGAGCAAATTACATGCTCATTTCCCTAACCCTAATTTCATTTTTCTCCTATAAAAGGGGAAAAGTGTTTTGATTTGTGCTTGTTGACTTTTGAGAAAGAGATTTTCGGAGAGAAGACAAAATGCCCATTCCTTATTCTAGGCATCGTTTTGAGCGCGTTCGGAGGCATCGGAGACCTGTCGCATACGGACCACCAGTAAGTCAATGCTTTTGACCTTTTTTTTATTTTTGATTTGATCATTTTTGGTTCGTTTTTTATTTTTGAAATTTGGTTTTAACAGTTTAGCGTGTAGAAGTTGTAGTTTAGCGCATATGATAAATTAGGTAGCGCATAGGGTATAAATTTTAGGGTAGCGTCTGAAACTAAAAAGGGTAGCGCATAAAATTTTTAGGTTAGCGCATGGTTTGAGATTAGTGCATGATGAACATAGGGTAGCACGTCAGGCTAAAAGGGTAGCGCATAGGTTAGACCTAGCACATAGGGTATGCAGGAGGTCGCATGGGTAGGGGGATTTAGCGCGTAGGTTAGACCTAGCACATAGGGTCAAATAGGTAGTGCCATCATGGGATTGGTTTGCGCACAAGTCGGTTTTAGCACCTACGGTAGGTTGGGTGGCACATGGAGGAAAAAGAATAACGCATATAGCTAGTCTAGTGCATAGGGTAGATATAATAGCGCGTGGAGAAAATAGGGTAGCGCATGGGTGTATTTTAGCGCACAACCAAGTTTCTGTAGTGCATGGGCCAGGTTTTTGCAAGAGTTAGTAATTTTTGAATGTGAAAAATTACATAGGAAAAGGTCAGTTTTGCCTGGGGGGTGGATTCTTGTCACTTGCTCGGTCTTTTGATCATATTTTTTGAAAATGTGTCCAATATGAGTGTTGATATAACTTGATTTAAGTTGCGATTTGTTTCAAGTTATTGATGTAGATATGAATGTGTTGTTTTGATCAAACCATGATTTGTTTTTGCACTGTTTCAAGTTCAAATGTGTGGAGCCTGATTTGTGTTACAAGCTAATATGGGTTGGAAACTTGAGTTGTTTTACAAGCTGATATGGGTGGGAAACTTGATTTGTTTTACAAGTTTATGTGATGTGGAGACTTGAATTGTTTTACAAGTTTTGATATGGTTTTTGAAAACTTGAGTTGTGTTACAAGTTGATATGATATGATGTGGAACTTGAGTAGATGAGAAAATTATTTCATGTTTTTGATGTGATTTTGATTTTGATATCTTTGTTTGGATGTAGAAACTGATATTGGACTCGTTTTGCATTTTGATAGGAGTGATTGGGAGTGTTACAGTCGCGGGAGTGGTTTCCCAGACCTTGGGCACTGATACCATGGTTGGCACAGGCTGACCTAGATGTGATTGAGAGATGTGGTTTATCATCTTTGCTAGACATGCCTCGGTTCACTGTGAACCGAGGTCTACTAACAACGCTTGCTGAGAGGTGGCATAGTGATACGAACACCTTTCACTTTGCTACGAGTGAGATGATAGTCACTCTAGAGGACTGTTATAGGATTTTGAGGATCCCAGTAGCAGGTTCCTTATTGCCTTATGAGCAGACGGAGGAGGGTGGTACTGAGGCGCTGCGATGCATTTTTCATGATGAGACGGTATGTGAGTATGAGATCCCATGGCAGGAGTTCCTGGATTTAGATTATGCCCCCCTCCCATCAGTACTAGCAGGGTTTATCGGTGGATTCCTTTGTCCTGATCGCAGGTCAAAGGGATTCTCTGTGGGTTGGGGATTGGTTCTTGAGGAGATGGTGACCTAGGGCCGCAGGTTTTCTTGGGGATCAGCCATGTTAGCCCACCTGTACAGGGACCTACACGAGGTTGTGTATCTAGGTTATAGCAGTTTGTTGGTTGGCGTGACACTATTACAGGTATGGTGCTAGGAGCACATTCCAGCAGTGAGATCACTGGTAGACAGAGACAGGCCTGCTGGGCAGGCATATGCTTATGGTTACAGGGGTCTAGTTGTCCAACATAAGCTGGGCAGACTTGAGCATTAGAGGAGGGTGCTGGATGATATAGATATGGTCGTCTGGTGACCGTATACAGATTGTGAGGTCTAGGCAGAGGATGGGCTAGAGATACCATTTGTGTTCATGAGCCGATTTTTGATAGGGCAGATGCCCTTTGTGATAGAGAGATTCCAGGTGGGCAGGGTGCTGAGGCAGTATGGTCGGCAGTAGGGTATACTGCAGGGGACTTGTTTGTATGCATGACGGAGACAAGATGTACTTGATTGGGGTCCCACTATTGACAGCGGAGCAGCCGTAGAGGAGGTCTCGAGCTTAGCAGCTTAGATATGGGACTATGCTCCTGAGGTACTCGACGCAAGGATGACCCATGAGTTTGTGGGTTTGTTTGGAGCTCATGCTGTTGCTAGGATATCAGATCCTGAGGAGATGTGGCCGACCTTTGATGATGATGAGGAGGATGCTGGGGGAGATGGCGATGATGGGGATGATGGAGGCAGAGGTGGATGATGGGGGAGAGGATATCGGGGGAGGAGAGGAGACAGGGGTAGGGATGAGGGAGATTGAGTGGAGAGAGAAGTTCGGTGAGCTGTGATGGACAGGTAGAGAGGAGGGCTAGCTATTGGAGCAGGGGAGGAGGGGAGAGTGGGAGAGGTGATGGCAGCAGTGGGAGGGATAGATGAGTGGAGGCGGCCGACATAGAGGAGGAGGACTGATGAGTTACCTCCACCAACACCTGGGACAGGTAGAGGGATAGGGGTACCCCTTCACAAGTGCCCCTACGGGTCCGAGTCCTGACGCATGTGGAGGATGCGCAAATCAGGACCCTGTAGTTGACAGTTCAGCAGCTACAGGCACAGGTATTGGCGCAGCAACGTCAGATCACTCAGCTGATGCTAGAGCGAAACACGGAGATACAGTGTCGTGGTCAGGTAGAGGAGCTGGCAACTAGCATTTAGAGAGCGGCAGTAGGGGGCCCGATGAGGGATATCATGAGGGAGCTGTCCTCGAGAGTGATGGAGGCAGAGTATTATAGATGCCATTACGAGGATGCTGTGCCCAGGGAGCATAGAGTATAGAGCTTCACGCAGGTGAGATCGAGTCGATCTCGAGAGATTGGGACATAGTCAGAGAGCAGAGGCATGACAGGGCCTTCGAGACAGGATCCTCCTGGAGATCCAGGAGCTAGGACATTAGCTGCGAGACCATCCCCCTTGAGAGATAGTCATACCTGAGAGATGATGTCTCTATTGTATTTTTAGATCATTGTTTTGCTTGTACTGGGCACAAACATGACAGATTTTATACATTTGGATCATTATATATATATATATATATATATATATATATGGCACCATTTTCTTTGCTCATGTGATGTGTTATATGGATGCATGTTCTATGTGCTCTTTCTTTACTTTATGATGATGCAATGCTTAGATGGATGATATGATGCATGATGTATGCTTTGATACGCTGTGAGATGCATCTTGAAAATGAGATGTATGATTTGATAATGATGTAAGATGTATCTTGAAAATGAGATGTATGATATGATAATGATGTGAGATGTATCTTGAAAATGAGATGTATGATTTGATATGATGATAATGCAACTATTTTAAAATGATAATGCAACTATTTTTAAAATGATAATGCAACTATTTTTAAAATGATATGCAACTATTTGTTTTTGGAGCATCCTCATTCTGCCTTTGTCATCCTGATAGAACCATATGTTATTTGCTTTCGAGATAAGTATCATCATTGAGCATTGATTTGTTTGGGATATGTTAAAAATTTATACAAGCATAATGGTATAATTGAACCATAATGACCTGAGAAAAATTTACATGATGTTTGATTTTGCAAGATAGCACAAGCATCAAGGTATAATTGAACTAGGATGACTAGAGTGTGGATTGCGTATAAACAGACAAGATTAAACCATATGTATGCGTAAAGTGGAATCATGTCTTCAGTGTGTAGCGTCGTAAATTGTACGCACTTGCTAGGGTGGTACAATTTCACACCTAGTTTAGCACCCGCTTTGGTGCATTTTACATTTTGCATTGCATTTCTCCTTTAGCACTTAATTAATCAAATTAATTAGGTCTAAGGCCCTATTTCACCATTCTCCACATCATAAAGTGGGGCCCTTTCGTTAAAGTGTGCCCTTTTCATTTTATTCCTCCAATACATCATTCAATCAAAAACCCTAATTAAGTCCTATTTTGAACTTGGGGGCTTGGTTTCGGGGGTCAAAATATCTCGAAATCACCTGTAACTTCGGGATTCTCTCTAAAATCATCATATCCGACGGCCCTGAAAATTTGGTGAAAAGTTGTCGGGACCGTGGCGCCCGGAGTGCACATGGTCTTGGACATTTTTCCCGAAATTTTAGGAGCACAATCCAATCATAAAATAAAGCTTAACCCCAAGAAATTGGCGGGAGATTCAATCTCTAGGTCGGCCAAAAGACGAAATTATGACCTAGGGTTTCATACATAAGAGCTCTCTTTCTTCATTTGAAGGGATCCAAATTTTGTTTTTAGGAACCTCATATGCAGCGAAAGAGAAGATCTTTGAAGACTTCAACAACATTCAACATCCCTCTATCAAGCATTTATCAATTTCATTCATCCATTTAGGGCTTGGAAGACATTGAAGAACAATAGGAGATTACCGACTGAAGATTGGCTTGTACCCCTCCCTTGGGGGTTGGGTATGATTTCATGTTGTTTTCATGTCTTTGCATAAGCTCCAATATATCATTTATTCATGCTTTAGATCACTTTGCATCTTGATTTAGAGCATTTACATTATCATTTACAAGAAATTAGGGTTTACTTTCTAGGTTGCTCTAGTTTGCTTACTTGCATTTTAGGATCTTGCACACACACAAGGTCTGCACACACAATACATTTTACAATACAACTTGGCTATTCATGGAGGTGGAAATCACTGAAGCGGGGGTTTGACTAAGGCAAAACCCTATATAGCCGCCCACCATACCCTTTTCAGATATAAGTGCAGGTTTCGGGACTCGAACGACGCCACAGGTTACAGATCTGGGAAGAGCAGGTCGAGATAGCACTCCACACCAAATTGCAGAGCAAAAGACCAGGACAGGGGCATGGGGCGCCCTGGTCCTGCCAGGAAAGGGGTGCTGGGCACCCTGGTCCCTGGGACAGAGGTGCTGGGCGCCCTGGTCCTCCTGACAGACAACATTTCTGACAGTTTTCCAGAGTGCAAGACAACAGTTTCAGGTGCAGTTTCTGGCACAGTATCAGGATAGTGGCGCTCGCGCCCTCGTCCCAAACATTTTCAATCAGATTTTGACTCTAGGTACGCATTTGCATTCTTGTTTTGTCCTTGTGTTTACAGCTGTTCATTGTTTAATCTCAATTCTGCAATCTTGTTATTAGTTCATACATGCATTTTGGAATTAGGACTTGAACTTGTATCATTTTATCTTTCAATTTCAACAAAGGAATAGAAATCCTAGTAGGTAGCTCGTGGCTCTTTCTTTTACAAAAAGAAGTAGCCAATTGTGTGATACCTCTAGGCTCTTTCGTATTCTGTAATGTGTGTCAAAAGGTAGGATTAGTGCATGTTAACCTAGTCTCGCTTTTTCCCCTACACACAGTGATATTCGATGTATCACGTCTCGAGACAAGTATTTACATAGTACAAATGATCGCCTCACAGATAGAAGACTAAGAAAATATTGGAGTTTCCCCATGATCTCTAGCTTTGAAGCATTTAGTGAGAAAATGTAGAGAATCCAATAATTTAAAAAAGTTTAAATGCAAAAATAGTCAAGACTTTATGCGATAATGCAACATTTAGTACTTCAGAAAATCATCCGTCTTTGGTATGTCTGTGATTCTTGTTTTAGTGATCCAATGTTTTGCTCTGCGATGGAGTGAAGTTTTTGGTCGCCGAATGTGATGTTTCTGATTTTGGCAAAGAGTCTTGACGTCTTGAATGTGTTGCAAGTTTTGACGATTTATTGCCCCTAGCTAAGTGTGCCTCTTGATGTGAATATGTACAGTGATTCCCAAGCCATGGTGGAATGTGGTAAGAGGATATATGGATAGACTAGGATAGTGACTATGCTAAGTATGTCTTGAATGGATATTTGCTAAGTGTCGGGCGATGGCCGATAGTACTTTGTTGCAAGTTTATAGATATAGATGGAGGAGTTGTTCTTTCACAATGGCACCTGTTACCAGGTTTTCACTGGTTGCTTTTATTGTACCTTTTTATTTGCTTTTTCTTGATTTTTTGATTTTTTTTGTTTGTTTTTTCTTTTTTTGTGCATTAGACTACTCAAGTGTAGTATTTCTTCAGATGAATGCTGTTAGTTGGTTCTTCGAGCACATCTCCTTCTGAGGTTGTGAGATGATAGGCACCTGATCCATAAACTGATATGATGACATAGGGACCCAACTAGTTAGGTTCAAACTTCCCTTTCTTTTCTAGATCTTGTTGATTTCTTGGATTTTCTTTGAGGACTAGGTCACCAACCTTGAAATTGCGAGGGATGACCTTGTGATTGTAGCTTCTGCACATGTGTTGCTGATATGCTTTGAGATGAGTGTAAGCATGTTGACACCTTTCATCTAATAGTTCCAGTTCTTGCAGTCGATTGACTTGATACTCTTCGTCTGGGATTAAGCCTTTTAGAGAGACTTTGAGAGACAAAATTTCTACCTCCAGCGGTAAAATAGCTTCTGATCCATAGACCAATGAGAAAGGTGTTGCTCCTGTAGGTGTACGGATACTAGTTCTGTATGCCCAAAGTGCTGGATTGAGCTGGATATGCCAATCTTTACCTGCATCATTTACTGTTTTCTTGAGAATTTTCAGTTTTGTTTTGTTGGATGCTTCAGCTTGACCATTCCCCTGGGGGTAGTATGGTGTAGAGAATTGATGTTGTATTTTGAACTGTTCACATAGTTCTCAGACATCTTGGTTTTTGAATGGGTGTCCATTATCAGTGATGATGGAACTTGGAATACCATATCTATAGATTAGATAGTTTAGGATAAAAGACGCAATTTGCTTTCCAGTTACTGTGGTCATTGGGACTGCTTCTATCCACTTGGTAAAGTATTCTGTTGCAGTTATAATGAACTTGTGTCCATTTGAAGATGAAGGATGAATTTTTCCAACCAAGTCTAGTCCCCACTGACAAAAGGGCCAGGATGTTGTAAATGGCTGCAGTTCCTATGTTGGTGCATGTATCAGATTGCCATGGATTTGGCATTTAGGACACTTCTTGGCGAAGTGGTAAGAATATTTCTCCATTGTAGGCTAGTAGTATCCCATCCTTAGAAGCTTTTTAGCAAGAGTAGTCCCACTTGAATATGTTCCACAAATACCTTCGTGAAGCTCGTGTAAAGCGAAATCAGAATCATTACGATCAAGGCAACGAAGAAGAGTACCATCTAGACCTCGATGGTACAAAGTATCAACAGTAAGGGTATAACGGGCGGCTTGTCGGATAAAATTATGTTTTTGGTTCCGAGATAAGTCAATGGGTAGGATGTTGTTCTTTAAATAATCATATATTGGTCCATATAAAGGTGAATTCGAACTGGTTAAGGCATAGACAACATGGGATTCAGAGTGGTCATAGGCTGGGGAGAATAGTTGCTCTACTAGGAACTCATAATGACTCTGTTGCTCTGGAATTTGTAGTAATGAAGCGATAGTGGCCATGGAATCAACTGCTTTGTTGTTCAACCTTGGTATTTGCTCGAAGGTGATGTGTACAAAATACTTTTTGAAGTCATCCACCATTCATTTGTAGGGTAGTAGTTTGTCATCCTTTGTCTGATAGTCGTTGTTGATTTGATTGACGACTAGTTGTGAATCTCCATAGACCATTAACTCTGTGATTTTCCATTCTACGACCATTTTGATGCCTATAACCAATTCCTCATATTCAGCCACATTATTTGTGCATGGGAACATAAGCCTATATGATCTTGGTATAGTGTGTCCTTCAGGAGTGATGAATAGAATGCCAACACCTGAACCATGTTGAGTGTAGGATCCATCAAAGTATAGAGTCCATTGCATGGTAGAAATAGCAAGGACGTCCCTGTCCAAAAATTCAATCTCCTTAGTTTGTTTTCTTGGTAGCGGTGCTTCAGCTAGTTGATCTGCAATTGCTTGTCCTTTGATGGCTCTTCATTTTGTGTATTGGATGTCAAATTCACTGAGAATCATGACCCATTTAACCAATTGGCCAGTAAGAGGAGCTGCCTTGCTGAGTAGATATTTGAGAGGATCAATTTTTGCTACTAGCTTAATTGTCTGTGCTAGCATATAATGTCAGAACTTCTGAGATGTGAAGACTATTGTTAGACAAGCCTTCTCAATGAATGTGTAGTTGAGTTCATAGCCATTCAATGTTCTGCTGATGTAGTAGATGGCTTGTTCTTTTCCTTGTTGACCTTCTTGTGCTAATAGTGCCCCCAGTGATATATTTATTGTTGAAATGTATAGAATAAGGGGCTTCCCTATGACTGGTGGTATTAGAACTGGTGGGTTCATCAGATACTATTTGATTTGATAAAAAGATTCTGCACACTTGGTCTCCGATCTGAAAGGTACATTCTTATGGAGCAAATGATTGAATGGTAGACTTTTATCAGCTAGTTGAGCGATGAATCCCTTGATTGATTGAAGTCATCCTTGTAGAGATCTGAGTTGACTGATATTCTTTGGTGGTGGCATTTCCATAATGGCTTGTACCTTTGCTAGATCCACTTCAATACCTTTAGCTGAGACAATGTAGCCTAGTAACTTTCCTGATGTAACCCCGAAGACACACTTCTTAGGGTTGAGCCGAACTTGGAATTTCTCCAATCGATCAAAATTTTTTGTTAGGATGCCGAGATGTTCTATTCTGGTGAATGATTTAGCTAGGAGATCATCCACGTAGTCTTCCATGAATGTGTGCATCATGTCATGAAAGATTGTTGTCATTTCTCTTTGATAAGTATCCCCTGCATTCTTTAAGCCAAAAGACATAACATTCCAACAGTATGTTCCCCAAGGATAGGTGAATGCTATTTTATCTTGATCTTCTGGGGCTATTTTGATCTGATTATAGCCTGAGAAACCGTCCATTAGCGAGAGAATTGCATGGCCCACTGTGAGGTCTACAATTATGTCGATCCTGGGTAAAGGAAAGTCATCTTTTGGATAGGCTTTGTTGACATCTCTGAAATCAGTGCAGATTCTGATACTGCTGTCTGGTTTTGATACTGGCACTATGTTGGAGATCCATTCTGCATAGTCAATGGGTCGGATGAATCCGACATCTAATAATTTCTTTAATTCAACTTTGACCATGAGTGCCAGCTGTGGATTCATCTTTCATAGCTTTTGTTTGACTGGCTTAACTCCTAGAGAGATGGACAAGTGATGCATGATTAAGTGTGGATCAACTCCGGGCATATCGGCATATGACCAAGCAAAGTTAATTTACTTTTCTTTAAAAAAGATGATAAATGCCGATCTTTCCTCCTTTGTCAGAGATTCTACAAGGTGTATGTTCTTGACTGCTTCTGTGGTACCGATGTTGATTGATTGAGTGGGCTCAACCAATATGGGTGATTGCTTATGAAAATGTTTTGGAAGAGTGTCAAGTCTCCCATCTTTAGGTGCCTTAAAAAGGTTTTCACCCGCATATGCATCCTTTATTTTTACTTTTTTGTGATCTAGAGCTGCCATTGACTGGTTTTCAGCATCAGATCTTTTATTTGGTTCATTTTTGTGATCGAGAGACTTGGCACTCCCTGGTGTGTAGACATCATTACTTTGTTCACTGGTAGAGCCTGTTTTTGGGTTAACGGTACATAGGTAATGGATAATAGATTCATTGTCTGGGAAAATTGGTATATCATGTATTTTGGGTTCGTCCCAGTCAATGAGGTCAGGAAAGACAAGCGGTAAGGAATCATTCGGTGGATCAAGTTCTGCTACTGTAAGTGTTAAGACAAAGGTTTCATCGTGATTGGTTTTAGTAAAAAAGCCAAGGATTTCATCGAGGTCTTCGATGGTATTATCTTTCATATAAACTTGTTCATAATGTTTCTATTCGCTTTCTTGGGCATCATAGATATTCTGCGGTCCAAATTCAAGAGGTCTATCATTTGCGTTACGTTCTTCTTGAGAAAGGGGTATGGTATTAGTATTGTTAGTGATATCTGCAGTAGCATTTGAGCAAGTACCCCATTCATATTCATTGGAATCAGTCTCTGAGGCATCATCCCAGATTCTATCAATGCTGTAAATAGGTATGTTGTAGGGTGAAAATAGATCTTTGATGATGGATACCAGTTTGATAGTTTTTGTTGATTCAGTGTCAGATCCTGCTTCTACTTTTTGTATTTGTTCATAGATTGTGCCTCCTTGGGGAGGAATAATGGTATCAAGAGATGTTTCTATTGGTTTTTGAGATATTGGCATTTGAATATGAGCTACTGCTGCAGATATGGCCTTCTTGTGGCTTAGAAGCTTTTCCCGATGTAGCTTTTGTTCTTGACGTTCACGTGCCTTGCGGATTGTTTTTGTTGACTCAAATAGTGCTTCCTACCAAGATTCTTCTTTGTACTTCTTCTTTGCTTTCCATCGAGGTTTTGGAGTTAGGGGTGGTGTCTTTCTTAATAGAAAGGTGAGTTTACAACCCAATCCTGTTTTGTCTCTACTGGGCCGTGAAGGAAGATCTATGGGTTTAGTGACTCCTTCTTTGTGTTTTCCAATAGGTCCTTTACCGTCATATCCCATTTGTTGCATGATTAAGTAGCCCTTTCCATATAGGTGTGTCGATAGAACTATATCTAGAGCAGCTGCTCTGTTATCTTCTTCCTCATCTTTGTATAACCAGCTAAGGATGTCTTTCTCTTCTGATTCATGTGCTAGAGTGCCTAGTTGGATGAAGGTACCATCAAATTTGGTGATGGGATGAGTTACCTGATGTGTCGACGGAGTGGGCGATCCATGATCTGGGTGATGTTGGTAATTTAGCCAAACACATGGGTTTCAAAGAGTATTCTCCCATACCTTGGTCTTTGATTTGCATTTTCTGCTTGAAATCTCCAGATAATGATTCGGGCCTGCCCTTCTATAGATTTGATGTTGAGGATTTATGCTTTTCTCTATTATGAGGAACCAAACTGTCCTGGGCTGCCCCCATTGCATTACAATGTTGAAATGGATTGTGATCAGCAGATATAGAGACCTCTTGTCCATTATAAGGAAATTTGACACACTGGTGATACGTAGAAGGCACTGCTTGCATTTCATGTATCTAGGGTCAACCTAATAAAATATTGTAGGTGAGGTCTATATCTAAGACCTGACACATAGTATCTTTTTGCACTGGTCCAACTTGAATGGGTAACATCACGGTTCCTTTAGATGACCTTTCCTCATCATCATAGGCTTTTATGGTAATCTTTTTGCAGGGATCAATAGACTCCTCTGAGAAGCCTAATGCACAGATAAGCTTTAAAGTACATATATTAAGTCCAGCTCCTCCATCTATTAAGACTCTTTTTACTCGATGTTTATAAATGATGACTTCAATATGGAGAGGAGTATTATGTGGATGACTCAAGGAAGTATTATCATGCTCTAAGAAGGTGAGATTATGAGGTCCTGTCATATGGGCTACCATGGCTTGAAATCTGTCTGCATCCAGATCTTGAGGTACATTTGTTTCCAAGAGCGCTTGTTCCAATATGTTTTTGTGTTTGGGTGACAGTTTTAGCAATTCTAGTATAGATATCTGAGCCGGAGTTTTGCGTAGTTGGTTGACCAGATCATATTGGATCTTTGGGGTAGTGGTTGTAGGCCCAGTATGTCCTTTCAAGACATATTTTTGAGCTCGGGTTGTTACATTGACAGATTCATGATCATGCTGGTCTCGGATGGTGATGACATTTACCTGATGGTCTTCAGCTGATATGTGATTGATGGTGTTATTGTAGATGTGGTTGATACGAGCTCCTTGTGTATCATTTGAGGTCAAAGCTCCATCTTTGTTGTAATTTGGAAGAGGGTTTTTAAAGGCTCTGTGGTCACCATTTGTTTTGAGACCATCTACCATTAAGTCACCTCGATCAATCATGTCTTGAACAATGTTTTTTAATCTCATGCAATCGTTCGTCCGATGACCCTTGGTACGATGAAAATCATAATAGTGTGAATCATTCCACCAAGGTGGTTTGATTTGGGGTTCATAGTTACTGATTGTAGGTAAAGAGAGGATCTTGTTTGCTAGAAGCTCTCTGAATGCTGACTCTAGTAATTGTCCTAGTGGTGTGAAGACATGCTTCTGAAAATTGTTATTGTTGTCACGTGAATTGTTATTAGGTCCTTCATTCATGGTTTTGTTTTGAGTGTCGTTGGTGTTGTTTGCATTGGGTTGTCCTTGATTGGTGTTTGGTGCATATGTGTTAGCGTTTGGATTAGCACCTTTAGGATTTTTCGTAACCCGAGGATTTTCGGATAATGTGAGCATTGGTTGCTTAGATTTTGAATCATGCGATTCATGGTTGCCTTCGTTTTTGTTTTGAGTCCAGAATCGAGACTTGTCCAAGTTGCTATTGTTTTGGTTATTGTAGTTTGATGAATTTGTTCCTTCTTTGAAGAATTTGAGCGTTCCCTTTTTGACACATGCTTCCTCTACTTGAATGCCATTTTCAATTAATTTAGTGAAAGATGGTATGCATTGGAGTTTGAGCCTGTAACTCATCTCACCATTCAAGTTGTTGATGAAGATTTCCATTTTCTCATTTTCAGGAATATCTCGAGGATATCATGATACCATACGTCGCCAGCGTTGAAGGAATATCATGAATGTTTCATTGTTCTTTTGTTTGGTGTTGCAGACATCTAGCATGGTTATAGCATGTTGAATGTTATAGGAGTATTGTGTTATGAACTTGTTAACTAATTCATCAAACGATCTGATAGGCAGCGTAATTTTGGATAACCATTCCATTGTTTGCCCTCCCAAGCTTCTTGGGAATAACCTCATCAAATAGGTGTCATCATGAGTAAACTTAAGACTCATGGTATAGAACTCTCTGATATGATCATGGGGATCGCTTTTCCCATCGTACTTGTCAAATTTAGGTACGTCTGAGTTTGGAGGAAAAGGGATCATGTGCAATCTTCTATCAAAAGGATAAGGACAAATTTCGTTTAATGAGTACCACACTGATGTCCCTTGTTTCATGTCTTGCATTTGTCTTTGTAACATTTGCATTTGTTGAGTAAGGGCAACCAAAGGCACATTGTTTTGCTGAGGGAAAGGTTCTTCCCTTGTATTGATCCTGGGTTGAAACGGTGTATGGAACGGTATGTTTTGCTTGGGAATGTATTGTCTTGATGTATGTTGCTCCGGTATGTTTTGATCCGGGATGTTTTGTCTTGGAGTATGTTGTTCTGGTATGTTTTGATCAGGGATATCTTGTTCAGGGTCGCATGATTCTCTTTCCCATTGTCGTTCTTGATATTCGTAATGTTGAGGTCGCGTTCTAAACACATCTGCATCAAGGTTTTTAGGGAGTTTTACTCCTTTACTTGTGAGCATGAGGAAATATTTTTCTTTGTCATTTTCCATGAGCCTTTCTACAAGCTTTTGGAATGAAGTACTTTCCTGACATTCTTGAAGAAGCTCTTCAGAAATTTCAGTATCCTCTAGGTGTGGACCTTCGAAAGGATTTGACAACCGTCGATTCATACTGGACTCTGCTTGTGCCTCGCTTTGTTGGTTTTGTTGAGAGCGAGTGACAGACATTTTAGTAGAAACTTTGAGTGACGAAGGAGACAAGATCCTCTTTGATATGTTGCTCGGGGGTTGGTGGTTTAGGTCAGGGTGTGTTATAAGTGATACACTCATCGGGCAAGAATGCCGGATTGATCCTTCCTCCACGGTTTATGATTTGATTAAAAGCGGATTTTTGACAATATGCCCTAGTCTTTAAAGGCTCTTTGTCAAATTCATTGGATTTGTTTTAGATATAACGTTTGACGTGATGAAGGAATACTCGATGAGATTTGAAGAGTTGACGATTGATGTATAAAAACTTGTTTCTCTTGATGAATTTGGAAAAACTTGGTTGTTGTTTCTTCAATGTGATGTTACGATAAAGACTCTTTCTTCTCAGAATATGGGGATTAGTCATGCATAAGTGATCAATGATTTCCTTCGATTTGTTTTAGATTTAGTTGATCTTGTTTTGAAAATTCAGGTTTTACTCTATCAAAGTGAAGGTTTAGATGCCCCTTCATGACAAAGTGTGTCAAATGATATGGATAAAGTCTCCCAATATGGAAACTTGATTTGACAACTTGAGGTTTTTAAACATGTGTTTTTGAGATGAAATCCGTGAGATGATAAAGGATCCTTTTGATACTTGTGATGATGTTTTTGGATTTTGATAGGATAGATATGTTTTATCGTGCGATTAGTTTTCAATTTTTACAACGTTTGTTTTGGCACAAACTTTGCTCAAGAAATAGCTTTTAAAACTTTATTTTTGCTACTCTGCTTTGATGAAAAATGATGCTGATGAAAAGAGGCTTCTAAAGATGTTTTCCAAATTTTCAAAATTCCTCTTTGTTTTGCCCCCCGTCTTTTTGTTTTTGGTCACGCGCTAAAACAGAGACAAGATGCACTAGTAAATTTACTCCACATGCTAAAAGAACGACCACATGCGCTAGGCTGCCCCTAGCCACACGCTAAAGTTCTGACTGTTAAAATTTTGTTTTCTACCTGCTTTGAAAAGCTATGCGCTATTATGGGTCTGTGAAGCGCTAACTATTAAACCCTACGTGATAAAGTTTGGCTTCCACATGCTAAGCTGATGCTTCAATGTGCTAGGCTATTTTTTCGAAGCACTATTTGTTTAACACTATTTTGACCAGACGCACTAACTTGATGTTTGGATGCGTTAACAGAAGTACCCTACGCGCTAAGGAGTTGTTCCCACACACTAAATTGCCCTGATTTTTCCTTTGGTTGGTTTCTTTAGAATTTTTGGATTTGATTGCGAGTTTTTTAGTCTTGATGGATAATTTTCTGAAGTAGTAAATGCAAACACAACACAAAAAAGACAACCATTTTTGCCTAATCTAACAAAAAGTGTATGTTCTGCGAGGATGTGTTCAAATCACCAATGTTTTAACAGGTTTGGATACGAATAATACACTTCAGAAAGACTCTTTATTCAAAGGTCATAAATAACATCATAGCCCACTAGTCTCGATACTCCATCAGCTCAAACAGCCGTGTCACCCCCTAGAGGGTGCCTGTTTTTTTGCCTTTTGCCAGAAATTAACTCAAAGTGAATTGCTTCACAATTGAGTAGTTATCTTGGGAGATATATGGTGAGTGATCTTGGGGGCGGATTCTTCCCCACCCTTGCACTATGATGTTATAAATGTCTGGTTACTGACTCGGTTCAAGGTTTCTATTTCTATGGTTCGTAATTAGGCTTCTTGTTCGACCGTCAGTAATAAACTCCTTTAGAAGGCTTCCCAACCTTTAGAACAAAGGCTTTACGTATCTCGAGGATACTGGGGGAAGGCTAATCACTGCACACAACCATTGAAAAGGACTTTCGTCACTTTCCAATTTTGATTATAGTGGGGTGGAACACTTGGCGTCAAAGCCGTTTCCCACTTAGGTCGTCCCTTTACACCGGCCATAAATGGCTTTAAGAGTTGATTTCAACTCTTCAGGAAGGAAAGCCTGCTAAAGGATTTTATTTGCTTGAAGTAAAGAAAGCTTTTAAGAGTGGTCTGGATTTTTGATCACCTATTTAAGGGGAGAGCATATTCCTTCCACTTTCGAGACAAAGCAAACAATTTTTCTTTTTAGCCTTTCAAGATAAATGATTTGCTAACTTCTATTGGGAAATGTTGCTCCAAAAAGCATGGTGTTAATTTTATTCCCCAAATCAGTGATTGTTTAATCTAAGGACATAATCGAGTCAATAAAGAAAAAGGTTTGATTTGGTCAACAAAAGAAAAATCAGTAAACAAAAGGGGAATAACTTCCCTCTTTGATTGCAACAAGATTTTTAGGTGAGGTTCATTCCTTTGCAAAAAAATTGAAAATGAATCCTTTTATACACCAAAGGATGGTGAGGTTCTTTTTATAGATACTTTTGTAAAAAGGAAGGTTTGTATGGTTCTTTTTAAAGCCCAAAAATATGTTTTCTCTTATGAAAGCAATAAATGTTCTAATTTGTGGTTCTTTTTATAGCCCAAAGGAAACAAGTGAATTCAATTTTAAAAATAAAAGAAGTTCAAAAATTTAAACCAACTTAACTAAGTTAGTGAAAATCCTAACTATTTTAATATTTTTAAAATTAAGCTCCCATCTGCAACAAATTTGTTAGAATCCTACAAGAAAACAAGTGGAAAATGTTAGATGGCTGGTGGACTTCAACAAGTCTACTTTTTTACTCTCGGTTACAGAATTTAAAATTTTGATTTCTGTCTATTTTCGATGCACTACAGAACAAACTGTACGCGCTACAAAATATCCGTGATGCGCTAAAAGAAAATGGTGATGCGCTACATTGTTTTCAAGATGCGCTACTCTATGTTTCAGAAGTGCTGCTATGTTTTTCTCCCACGCTGAGACCTACAGGAAAAGTTTAATATTCTTATGCGCTAATAAACAGACTTGATGCGCTAGATGATGGACCCCACGTGCTGAACAATGAACTGGATGCGCTAGGCTGCTGACCAAATGCGCTAGGGAATGATTCCCATGCACTGATTCTCGTTTTCCGTGGACCTGCAAAAGTGGTTATATTTCAAAACCGATTTGATATATGGGGTAATGCCCCATGGTGGGCGCCAAAAATGTATGCAGGAAAAGCGGGCCGATAGAACTCAATATGTGAAAAACTGAGCTCTATGGAGCCTTGCTCACACACCCATAGGACTTCTTGGTGCAAGATATGGAGTCATGAAGTATGGCTCAGCTTCCCAAGGATGGTTCCATGGTTCTCTATCTTGCACGGTCCCTCAAACCAATGTTTTTGCTCTCAGATCACTAAGCAAAATGGTTTAGGGATGGCAAATGCAAGAATGAGGGATGCTTTTGTTGATTTTAATATGAGATGCATCCTAAGCTATGCATGATGCTACAAATGCAATAAACTAGCTATAATATGACAAGGTTAATAAACAAAACTATCCTAACATGCTATATTAGTTCATGATTTAAGCTATATGATAAAGAACATACTCTAAATTAGCATATTTAGATTAATTCCTGATTTAAAAGAGAAGCTAAATGATGAGCATATAAAATATGAAAGCTTGAATGGATTTGAGTATAAGTGTGACGCTAAAGACTTGGATATGAAAAATGGAGGAATGAGAGCTCTATTTATAGCAAAAACAGGGCAATGGATGGTCAGGATTGAAAGAGGCAATCAAGGGCCAAGTTTGAAAGTTGGGAATCCGTGTTTGCAATTGGCACCAATGAAATGGTGACAATTGTCAACATAAGGTTGGTTGAGAGGAGGTGTAAGAAGCATTAAATGCTTGAGAATACCTCATGGTTACCCTAGGGGTTAAGGGTTAAGGTTAAGCTAGGGTTATCCATTGGATAAAGCTTTTACCCAAAGGACAAACTTTTGTGCAAAGGATTAAGGGATAACCATGGTCAAAGCAATAAATGCTTGATGAGACCCTTGGGTTAGATGGAGGTTGAGTTTATGGAAATTCTTTAACCATGTAAGAGGGCTAAGTTAACCATTAATGGTTATGAAGACTTTGGGGATAACTTTGTAAGAGTCCTTCCAAATTTGGGGGCATTGATAAAGGCTTTAATGCTTTTTAAAGACTTTACTCCTAATTTGAGAAGTGACCTCCTCAAATTTAGGAGAAAGGGATAATGGATGGGTTTGGGCTAATTAATTAGGATTAGAAGAATCTAGAAGAGGTTAGAAAGAGGGTTAGGATGCAAGTGGGAGGTGTAGGATTTTGCAAGTGGGCGAGGGAAAATAGGTTTTATTTGAATTTAATTCAATTTGGTTGCAATTAAATAAATTAGATTTATTTAATTTAGGATAACTATTTTAATTAAATTTGAATTTAATTAAAAAGTGGATAGGGGCTTTAATTGAATAAAATAAATTTATCCTATTAAATGGTATAGTGAATTTAATTGAGTAATTTACTTAATTAAATAGAGGAATGCAGATAATTTAATTAAATTGGATTTAATTAAATAGAGAAATGAACATAAAATATTCATTTAGGAATATGGTCATTTTTATACGTCTATAGATACCATTGCTGAATTTGATGGTGGGTGTAAATAATGTGGGATGTTTGATGTGGAGTGGATAAGGATTGGAGTAAAGATGCCACATGTCCTATGAGAAGAGGATTTGATGGAGGGGACATGTTTGGAATGCTAGTGGTGGGGATGGAAGGTGCAATTGGAGGAGATGAATCAAGTGTGAAATGCTCATGCCATTGAACCTTGGAGGTGTGGAGTCAATATACATTGGTTAGTGGTATGCTAGGACTGGACACACTAAATGAACTTATTTAGCTAGCTAGAGGTATATCAAAATCTATAAGATCTTTTTCCTTATGACTAGGGACGGTAACACTTGGAGGTAACTTAACACCTTTAGCAAGTTGCAACTGAAGATAGTAATTAGGATTAAAATTAAGGACCATTTCTATGACATGTGTCCTTTTACGATCTTACTCAAATTCTCTTATTTCTTCCAGTGTGGAAGCTCTATGAAGATCTTATATCAACACATCTAAAGATGATGGTTGATTTTTTTTAGTTTCTTCTTGAGAGGGTACTTGTAGAGGCATTCCATACTTCAATTCATCTTGATTTCTTCTAAGTTTTTCCTATGTTTTGATATTGTGGTTGTCATGTGTCAATTTCATGTTTGTTAAGGTGTGATTTTTTTTTGAAAATTTGATATTTTGAAAGTTTTTTTTTTTGGTTATATGAAATATTTAGGAAAGAGATTAAAAACAAGCATGCAAGGACAACAAGCACATTAACAACCTCTAGATGAGCACAAAGATAAAAGATAGTTTGCTTGTTTTTTGTTTTTGTTTTAAACTTTGTTATTTGATTTGATGCAATATGAAGATGAAAGAAAGAGACACTTTTCCTATGGCTCAATTTGGATTTTTGTCCCTTTTGGTTTCAAGTGGGGAAGTTAATCTAAACACTTAAGCACATAAGACATATCAACAAGCATACTCAAGTGGGATTATCAATCCTTGTGTGCATAGGTAAAGATAGCCAAAAAGGTTCAGCTAGGCTTCACAAGACCAACCAGGGGTGTCCTTTATATACTCGACAATGGTACGTTGAGGCCAAGAGAAAAATGCCAAATAGCTAAGAGGAGGGGTAACCCACTCTCCACCTCACTTAAGTGTAAGGTATAAAGATCTTATAGGCTTGGCCCAAATTGACAAGATTTCACTAGCAAGAGATGTGTCTTTTGATTCAACCTCCACTCTTTATACTTCACTAGAACATGTAAGTCGAGGTTGTCCCTTAGAGTGATCAATTCTCTAGGCAAATCACCTAAAATGAAAAGAAAGATCACTTATTTATAACCCTCATGTTCGCCCTAGGACTCAAGAGGAGATAATATGCAAGTATACCTTGGGATTAAAAGATAATGGATTATTTTAATCCCAAATCCAAATGTGTATGATTAGTTTTAAGGTCAATTTAAATATGAGGAAGACATGCCAAGCATGATAGTCAATAACAAACACTAATTCTATGATAGATAACAAAGACTAAGATCACTTTGAAAATGTAAATGAGAGGGTTTAGAACAACCACACTCGGATTTAATGTTTCCAAATATTATTTGAAAACCCTTGATCCACTATTGAGAGCTCCAAGCTAGCTTTTATCAACCTCAAACCTTGAAGCTTCATCTCTGCACACAAAGATCATGGGAGTTGAGGTTGTCCACTTGAGTGATCACTTCCCTAGGCAGACCGCCTAAAATGTAAAGAAAGATCACTTATTTCTAATCCCCATGTTCGCCCTAGGACACTAGATGAGAGAATGCGTAAGTATACCTTGGGGATTAAAAGATAATGGATTGTTTTAATCCCAAATCCAAATGTGTATGACTAGTTTTAAGGGCAATTTTAATATGGCAGACATGCTAAGCACAATAGTCTATAGCTAACAATGATTCTATGATAGATAACAAAAACTACTTGATCACTTTGAAAATGTAAATAAGAGGGTTTAGAACAAGTGGACTCAGATTTAATACTTCCAAATATTATTTGAAAACCCTTGATCCAATATGAAGAGATCCAAGCTAGCTTTTATCAATCTCAAATCTTGAAGCTTGATCTCTGCACACAAAGATTGACAAACAAGCCTAGAAAATAAAAAACTTGATCGCTTATTTATGATCTTGAAGATCACTTTAAGGTTCAAGAGGAGAGCATATGTAAGTATATCTTGAGGGTTAAAAGACAATGGTATGTTTTAGATCCCAAATCCAAATGTGAATGGTTGATTCTAAGCTCAATTTCAAGTGTGTGAGAATGTGTCAAACATGATAGTCCAAAGCAAAGAAATGGATTGAACAAATTGGTTCCTTATGATAATATAAATGATAATAAAACTAATGCAAAAATCATATAGTAATGTTATTGATGTTCTGCAAAATGGACAAGGTTAGCAAATGACAAACAACACAAGACACAAGAAATCGTTAGTGTTAGTTAACCAAAAGCTAATCTAAATAGGCATATCAAAAGAGATACTAAGATCATGCTAATATATCTAACAAATGAAACAAAGATAATAAGACATCTCCAAATGCCTCTTAGCATGCTCTTAGCTCCTTCTCCCTTGTTCCTCTCCTCTCCAAGTTCCAAAATAGTGTAGCTTTCAGCAGCTTTTTGCACTATGGATGCTTATGGAGGATTGAGATTTGAGTATTTTGCTCCAAATGTAAAATGAAAAGCTAAAATACTAGGTGCTATTAAAAATGATTGATTTTAACCAAAATAACAAGATATTAGTTTGCTATGCTAAATGCTTCTAAAATGCCTATAGGTTAAATGCATACAAGTTTTCAGGATCTAGATTATGAAGAAATGGGCTCTATTTATAGGAAAAATGGAGCAATGGATGGTTGAGATTGAGCAATCTCAACAAGGGTCAGGATTGAATGATTTTCAATCTATGTGAGGGCTTTCAACCCAATCCCAGGATGACAAGTGTCAATGTGAGATAGGTTGAGAGGAGAGGGAATAAACATTAAATGCTTGACATGACCTTGGAAGTTAAGGTCAAGGTTAGTTGAATGAATAAACTCTTTATTCAAAGAATAAAGCTTTTATCCAATGGATAAACTCTTGTGCAAAAGGCAAGAGGGGTAAACATGGTCAAAGCAATAAATGTTTGGGGAAACAAGTTTGAAATAACCATAAATGGTTATGTAAGAGTCATAAATGGTCATGTAAGAGCCATTAGTGGTCTTGGAAGACTTTGGAGGTTAATTTGTTGAACACACAAAGCATTAAATGATTTTCAAAGACTTTTGAAGTCTTTGAGAAGTGACTCCATTTTGCTTAGGAATGTGACAATAATTAGGGGATGGATTAGGCAAATTAGGAAGGGGTTAGAAGAATCTAGAAGGGGATTAGATTTGCAAGTGGATTTGGTGGGTGAGGGAAAATAGGATTTTATAAAAATAAAAAATCATTTATTTCAATAAATGTGTGCAAGTTGCATTTGTAGGAAAATGCAAGTGGAGGGGGATAATGATTTAAATAAATGTTTAATTTAATTTATTTAAAAGAGGAATAGGGGGATTTAATTAAATAAATAGATTTTATTTATTTAATTGATTTGTGAACTTGGTTTAATGAATGAATTAAAATAAATTGAATAATTTATTTAATTAATAGGAGAATGTTTGAGGATAAATTAATTAAATGTTAATTTAATTAACTGATGGCTAGTGGATTTTTAATCAAATAAATAACAAATATTTATTTAATTATGCTGGACAGATTTGTGTGACTACATTTGCCCCTCTTTGAGACGGTGCGGTTTATTGCGTCGTTTTAAAGAAAGAAAAAATCGTGTGAAGAAATGCCCCATAAAATATTAATTTAATTGGTGGTATGCCCTCTCGAGAAATGGGCCGAAATTTTTTGAAAAATCAGGCGATCTCTCGAAAAAGAATGAAAATTGGCAGGGTGCTAGAAGAGAAGAAGTTAGCAATACTGGTGAAAAATAGAAGAAATCGGGGGTAAAATGGAAAAATGGGAGGCTCAAGAAATTTACGGGGACCACGGCGGTGAGCAGGGGGGAAGTTAAGGTGACGACGAAGGGTTTAAATGGGGTGAAAGGGGTGAAAACAAGATCATTTGTGATCGCGACCAGTGTGAAACCAGAGCTCTGATAGTGACATTTTGGAGGAGCGAGCAATAGTCAAGATGCCAGTACCGATTACAGAGCACCGATTTGAGCGAGTCCGTCGATTCCAGCGGCCAGACGACTACGGACCAACGATACGTAAATTTGAATGTTGAATTTTTATGCATTTTGGATACGCTTTTTGCTGAGTCTAAGTTAAGCCGGAGCAATAGCACTAAAACTATGTTTTGGCGCTATTGCCCGATTAACTAGCGCTACTGTGCCGCAATGGCGTGATTGTCCTGTTGTTTGAGCGCTGTTGAAATGTTTTAGCGCTATTGCATGAATGTTTAGGTGCTATTGATTAATAAGCACTATTGAGTGCTTAATTGAGTGCTATTGCTATGAAGTAGCGCTATTGCTATGAAGTAGTGCTATTGCGAGTTTGTTCGAGCGCTGTTGGATAGCTGGTTGAGCGCTTTTGTTAGGGGTTTAGCGCTATTGTTGATAAAGTAACGCTTTTGTTGGTAAAGTAGCGCTTTTATTTTAAGATAAATAGATGCCCCTGTGTATATGAATAAAATCTCCCGATGCCAATGATGGATGGATGGCGATGTGAAGTGGGAGTTGTTTTGAACCATAGCAGCCTGATGAGACTTAGGTCATTTTTTAGGATAAATGCTTGTTTGAAGTCTAGGTTGCCATGATTGCGTACCTGTTGAGACTCGAAGATACTTGATCAAAGTATCTGTTGATAGTCTTAGGTTTAAACTTAAGAAAGTTTGAAAACAAAACAACTGATGATGATTGATGGATGCCCATGTGCAGGAGGATCTAGACGTGTTGCAGTTACGTGAGAGACATCCGGCGACACAGGGGTTGCGGGATCGGCTGACAGAGGCTGAGATCGATTGCATTGTTGCGATGGGACTATATGATGTGATGCACATGCCCGTGATTCAGATGAATCATAGATTGATTACAGCCTTAGCAGAGCGGTGGCACAACGAGACATGCACCTTTCATCTGACACAGGGGGAGATGACAGTGACCCTGGAGGATGTGTGGCGCATCCTACGTATTCTGATTCGGGGGGAGCTGGTGACATATGACAGATCCTAGGGGACCCTGGCAGTACAGAGGTTCTTTGATGAGGATGTGTTTATTGATGATGGCTCTATTGCATGGGAGGAGATAGCTGGGTTATACGAGTCTCTACCAGTAGTTCTATTAGGCATTGTGGGAGGACTTCTGTGTCTGGACAAACGATCATATGGTTTGGCCGTGGGGTGGGGGTAGGTGATCGAGATGATGATTACCGAGGGAACCCGATTTGCTTGGGGGCCGTGCATGTTGGTGCACCTATATCAGGAGCTTCATGAGGTGGTTTACCGGGGGAGGGGTTCCTTACTAGTGGGAATGACACTGCTTCATATTTGGGCCTGGGAGCACCTACTAGTGACACAACCAATGAGTCTGAGGTTCTGTGCAGTGGATCAGCCGTATATGTTTATGTATAGTGGTATGATGAGTCAGCCCCACTTGGGGAAGCTAGAGTGGTGGCGGTGGGCATTAGATGATCTAGATGTAGTCATATGGCGAGCATACCTGGAGTGCGAGCCCTAGGATGATGATGCAGAGGCACTGCCCTATGTATTCATGACCTGATTCCTCATTGGGAGGACCTCGTACCATGTAGAGAGATAAGTGCCGGGGAGAGTGATGAGGTAGTTTAGATGGCAGCAGGGACATCTTAGTGGATCATAGGAGTATGCACAAGTGATTCGAGACAGATATGCATGGAGGCCAGTGCTGCCGTATGACCAGGCACTGGCAAAGTTTCATACGCTACAGGCGAGACAGTGGGACATATGACTGAGGGTCGTGGATGCAGGGGTAGTAGATGAGTACACACAGTACCGCGTGACGCACCTGATCCTACGGATATCCGATCCAGTAGAGCCGATTTCGGATTTTGAGGATGAGAGGGGACAAAGATGGAGGAGGGCAGGAGGTCGAGGATTGAGGGCAGGTGGAGGAGGGAGAGGAGAGGGTGGAGACAGAGGAGGAGGTGGTGGAGGAGGTGGTGGGTTGGGGATTCGGATTCAGCGGAGAGGGAGAGGTGGACTGCCACTACGGATAACACAGGGACCTCTGACACAGGGAGGAGTTAGACTGGGTGGTAGAGGTATGGAGAGGGATATCCCGATGAACAGAGGGGAGAGAGCTACTGTAGAGGCTGGTACTGGTGAGGCTGCTATGGATACTGAGGAGGGAGCCATTGGAGATCTTAGGGATCATATGATAGCACATTTGCATACCCGGGTAGAGGATTTGGAGGCAGAGGTGGCGGCTAGAGATGTGCAGCTATTTGCATGGGAGTCAGAGCTGGCTGTAGTGCTGCAGGAGAGGGATAGTGCGGTGGAGAGATTAGTAGAGCTGCAGGAGAGAATCTGGGTTGGAGTAGGAGCACAGGGGCCTATGGGGGAGGTGATGAGGGAGATGCGGCGAGCACAGGTGGAGATAGACTACTAGCGGGGTTTATATGAGTAGGTGGTGCCAGCTAGTCAGTGAGCTCTTAGCTATTCACAGATGCGGCAAGCCAGATTAGAGCGATCACAGAGGGTGCAGAGCAGTGGGGGTGTGATGGGTCCTCTACGGAGGGAGAGATCAGGGGATGCCGGAGTGAGTGGGGGTTTGATGGGGCCTCCATGGAGAGATATATTAGGTGGTGCTGGGACTAGTGGGGGATCAGGTGGCGATGGTGGTACAACATCTGGCCAGAGCGGCATCTGAGAGAGCATTTTTGCATATATGTATTGTATCATTATATCTTGGATGGCTCTTGGTAGCCGATTTTGTAGACTTCATTGTACTCTGATGTATGAGATGATATATATGAGGAGATCCCCTATTTTGATGATATGCATTTGATTTATATGGATGCTTATGCAGGATGATGGGTTATTGCTTAGATGGATATGTGTATATGTATGCATTTGATGAGATGTTTCTTATATGCTTGTTTTTATGATGATTTATGATGTTGGATACTGACATATGAATGCAGGTTTATACATGTGTGCATGTTTTTATTTTAATGTAATGCTTTATGTATGTAATGCTATGATGATGATGTATGTTTATGATGAGTTAGGAACAGGATTTTGGTGTTTCCTATTTTGATAAAAGGATGAGATAATTTATGCGATGATGTTAATGCAATGTTTGAATGAATGATGTTATGTATGGATATGCATCTAGATGTTTTTAAATGAATGAAATATGGATTAAACACAATGTAAAGTACTAATGTTTATATGATAATGTCTAAATGAATGCATATGTATAATGGATATATAAATAACATGAACTAATGTGTTTTTTGGAAACAAATGGTTTTATGATTCTAAATGCTTAAATATGATTAAGTAAAAATGATAATGTGATGATAATGCAACTCATGGTTTGAATAACTGCACCTTAATGCAATTAAAAAAAGGATAATGAATGCAATGTGAATGAATCCTAAAATGAGCATAATAAGATATTTAATAATGGAAGAATGAATGCACCTTTTCACTAATGAATAGATAAATGAATGTATGCAATGATAAATGATAAAGGATAATGAAATAATGATGGATAAATGACACTAAATGAATGTATAGTAAATGATTAATACAATCAAGGACAATTTGATCATATGAATGAATCTAATTTATTTATGATTATGCAATGATGCAAATGATTAATGAAGACTAATGTCAATAAACCAAATGAACTATATGCAATGTTAATTTAAAAAAATGACATGAATGTACTTAATGCAAAATGCAACTAAATGTGACAATGATATGACTATGAGGAATGCAAGGTTTTTGAGACTTTGCATGATGCATTGATGATGTATCAGAGTACTCGGTCATGATTGTATCCAAGATCAGCTTAATGGTCACATTTGCATACAAATCCTACATATGAATGAGTGAATGGATGGGTGATATGCAACATAATTCAATATATAACAGATGAGATGAAATGACGATCCATAGTGCTCTATTTTCATCATTGAGCTTTAAAATGTTGGAAGAGAATACAAGCATTTTGACATAATGATTCAAGATGACCTGAGTATTTCTTTCATGGATTTTATATAGCAAGTTAATACAAATGACTTGATATAAGGGTCAAGTCGACCAGAGTATTGCTTGCGGAACAGACAAGGATTATCTCTGTTCATGCATGACTTGGATTGTCCTCCTTGATCTTAGGCTAATCATATCCTGAGACAAGTGCATACCGTACTAAGAGATAAAAACCTTTATCCAGTTTGGATGAGGAGGAACCAAAGAAGGAGCATTGTACCTGCAAACAAATAGTATATACATAAAGAATAAAGAATAGGGATCCTTGGTAATGGTTCATGCTCATATGGTCGAGGTATTCGTTGTAGTCAGCAAGCTGTAATGATCTATGACTGCATTTTGCATAAGATCACGTAGCTTGGTGAACTTCCCACATAGACACCATTAGTACGTGCCCCAGAACTTCATCGGAAATAATGTGCAGATGATACAAAATAATGCTGAAAGATCTTGATACAGATAAACGAATGAATTACTCACAAATCAACCAAGTATTTGATAGCTTAACATAATTTTCTTGTCAAAGAAAATGTCATTTTGTCTGTGTTTTGGTAAGGAAGGATGCATCCTTGTTGAAGACAGTTTGATTGTTGATGTCGATTGTGTTGGTCAATTTTTGATAAGTGATCATCATGCGAGTATTTGTCAATGTTTGTTTTGGTGTCTACTTGGATGAGTATGTACAAGGTGTTGCCATGTTTTTGTGTGATTTTCAATGTTTTCCGTTGTTTTTGGATTTTGTGTTGTTTTGAATGTTTTTGGATTTTGTGAGACCTTTTTTGAATGTTTTTGGATTTTGTGAGACATTTTTGAATATTTTACCCAATGAATCACCAGTAATGTAGAATCCACTTCCATCAACTAGATTTTAAGGGCATTGCCCCCAAGTTTAGACATGACTATGAAAAAGTGGGATGCAAGACGCATGAAGTACTTTCTTTGATTATAGATCAAATAACAAGCCATGGTTTAGATGGATGGATGTGTGGATGTATGAATGTGATCGCAACGAGCTTGAAAAATACTGGAGCCATAGTTTTTTATGAGTGGCGCCTATTTGCCAAGTTTTCACCATCGCACTTACCCAAGGTGCCATCGGAGTGGTTGTTCACCGTTTGGATGCATGATTTTTCCTTACTATTGTGATGTTTTTGTATTTCTTCAGGACATTTTTCTAAATGTTTTTGGTATTTTCTGGTATGCAGGGAGCTTGATGCTCTGTACAACTTAGGTATAAAACCGTTTGAGGTGCATGTTGTTGATTGGATCTGCGAGCGGTTCTCCTTCTGATGTAGCCAACTGATATGCCCCAAACCTAAATACAACAGTGACAACATATGGGCCCAACCAGTTTGATTCAAACTTGCCCTGATGTTCTCTGTTTGGTTGGTTGCGAGGATTCTCCCAGAGAACAAGATCACCTACCTCAAATGTACGAGGTCTAACTCGATGATTATAACTTCTACTCATGCGCTGCTGATAGGCTTTGAGATGGTTGTATGCAGCTTGTTGCTTCTCATCAAGTAACTCTAAGTCTTGAGGACGGGATACTCTGTAGGCTTCGTCATCAATGAGATTATGCAAGGAAACCCATAGTGATGGTATCTCGACCTCAATAGGCAAGATGACTTCTGCACCATAGACCAATGAATAAGGAGTTGCACCTATAGGGGTTCGAATGCTAGTTCGATATGCCCATAGTGCTAGATTCAGTTGAACATGCCAATCATGGCCAACATCATTGACTGTCTTCTTGAGGATTCTTAATATGTTTTTATTTGATGCTCCGGCCTGACCATTGCCTTGTGGGTAATAGGGAGTGGAAAAGCAGTGTTGGATATGAAATTTCTCACAAAGTTCACAAACATTCTGATTTTTAAAAGGAAGATCGTTATCTGTGATGATGGACATGGGTACACCATACTGGCAGATGATGTAATTGAGGATGAATGAGGCGATCTTCTTGCCAGTGACCTGGTTAAATGGAACAGCTTCAATCCACTTTATGAAATATTCGGTGGCGGTAATAATGAATTTGTGGTCGTTGGAGGAAGATGGATGGATTTTACCCACAAGGTCAAGGCCCCATTGACAGAAAGGCCATGGTGTCGTGATTGGTTGCAGTTCCTGTGCTGGTGCATGTATCAGGTCACCATGAACTTGATATTTCTTGCATTTCTTGACAAAGTAGTAGGAGTCTTTTTCCATAGATGGCCAATAGTATCCATTGCGTAGGAGTTTCTTGGCTACTGATGAACCACTTGAGTGAGTCCCACAAATTCCTTCATGTACCTCTTCTAAGGCCTTTGTTATCTCATCTTGTTCCAGACATCGAAGGAGAGTACCATCAAGACTGCGTCGGTATAGGGTTTCGACAATAATGGTATATCGAGCAGTTTGGTGAATGAAGGTTTTACGTTGGTTATTCGATTGGTTGGGAGGTAGGGTTTGATCACAGAGATAGGTATAGAATTCACCATACCATGGGGATTCGAAACTGACAAGGTGACATATCATCTCGAATTCTGGGATATCATTAGCGGGAATCCAAAACTGTTCTACCAAGAACTTGTAGCGTGTTGAATTCTGTGGAAGATCTAGGAGAGATGCGATGGTAGTCATAGCATCAACAGCTTGATTCTGATCTCTTGGTATCTGCTCAAAGGTGATAGTACGAAATGATGCTTTTGGACTATCCACCATTTGCTTGTATGGCATGAGCTTGTCATCCTTGGTCTGATATTCATCGATTGCTTGTCGAATGACCAGTTGTAAGTCGCCATATACTTGTAGTTCTTGTAATTTCCATTGTACGGCTAGCCCGAGTCCTGTGATCAAGGTTTCATACTCTGCTATGTTGTTGGTGCATGGAAATGTGAGCTTGTAAGACTTCGGGATGCTATCACCTTGAGGTGTGATAAACAAAATGCCTGCCTCCGAGCCATGCCTAGTGTATGAACCATCAAAGTATAGTTTCCATGGTTGTGTTGTTGTGATCATGAATATCTCTTCATCTGAAAAATTGGAAATGAGAGGATGATCGCCTATGAGGGGTGCATCAGCCAACTGATCTGCAATGACCTATCCTTTGATAGCTTTACGGTCTACATACTCGATGTCCAATTCACTCAGAATCATCACCCATTTGGCCAAGCGGCCTGTCAATGCTGCTTTGCTGAGTAAATACTTGAGTGGATCAATTTTTGCAATCAGCTGCACTTTATGTGTCAACAGATAGTGCCTCAGTTTAGTGGCTGCTAAGATTACTGCTAGGCAAGCTCGCTCAATAGGTGTGTAATTGAGTTCATAGCCAACCAGTGTTCGAGAGATGCAGTAAACAACACACTCTTTTCCTTTTGCATTATGCTGTGCCAGTAGTACACCCAATGCTGTCCTTGTTGCTGAGATATAGAGTAATAACGGTCTACTTGGATCTGGTGGGATCAACAACAGTGTATTCATGAGATAGTCTTTAAGCGTCTGAAATGCTTGCTGGCATCGGGCATCCCACTGAAAGCGGATGTTTTTGTGTAACAGGTGTGTAAAAGGATGACACTTATCTGCCAGTTGTGCAATGAATCTTCAGATGGATTGAAGCTGTCTTTGTAATGTCCTTAGCTGACTAATATTATTTGGTGGTGGCATGTCCATGATTGCTTTTACCTTTGCTTGGTTGACCTCAATACCTTTGCTTGAGACAATGTATCCTAGAAGCTTGCCGGAAGTTACTCCAAAGACACATTTCTTTGGGTTGAGTCGAACATGGTATTGTTCTAGTCTATCAAAGATTTTATCTAATATGTGGAGATGCCCATCTCTAGTGAGTGATTTTGCTAGTAAGTCATCCACATAATCTTCCATCATAGTATGCATCATGTCATCGAAGATGGTGGTCATTGCTCGTTGATAGGTCGCTCCTGCATTCTTGAGACCGAAAGGCATTACATTCCAGCAATATGTGCCCCATGGACATGTGAAGGTTGGCTTATGTTGATCTTCTAGTGCGATCTTTATCTGATTGTATCCTGAAAAGCCATCCATGAGTGAAAGCATGGCATGTCCCGCTGTCAAATCCACTATGATGTTGATATTTGGTAGGGGGAAGTCATCCTTAGGACATGCCTTATTCAGATCTCTGAAGTCAGTACAAATGCGGATGCCCCCTTTTGGTTTGCCGACAGGCACAATGTTGGAGATCCATTCTGCATAATCAATTGGTCTAATGAATCCAACATCTAGGAGTTTCTTGGGTTCTGTTTTGAATAGCATTGCAATTTGAGGATGCATCTTATGAAGCTTCTGCTTGACAGGTTTGGCTCCTTCTGCTACGGTGAGGTGATGCATGACTAAATCAGGATCAAGCCCAGGCATGTCTGCATATGACCATGCAAAGTTGATTTGACGCTGTTGAAAGAACTCTATAAATTTAGGCTGTTTCTCTGGAGTGAGAAGAGATTCCAGATGTATGAGATGAGGATTTTCAGGAGTCCCCACATTGTATTCTTTGGTTTCCTCGATGAGAATCGTTGATCGTTCATGTTGTGCACTAGCAGGGAGGATGTCAAACCCTTCATCCTCAGGTGCCTCAGAGAGGTTTTCACTGTTGGATATGCTCTTTCTTTTTACTTTGGTTGGATCAAACAGTGCCACAGTGTGGTTTTCACTGGAAGATCCATGTTTTATTGTTATATTTTTGCAGCTGAAAGGTTTGGTATCCACCCCGAAGTATGTTGTGCTCTTTAGTTCTATGGCGAATCTAGCTTTGTGATCCCCGCTTGGTAGGTTATCCCTTAATTCCGAAAGTCAATGATAGCCTCATCGTTTTGGAAGAAGTCAAGACATGGGGGATTTGGTTGGTTCCATTCAATGAGTTCAGGATGGATAATGGGCATTACTTCATCGATTAGGTTAAGTTCGTTAGAGGTATCAGCAAGGGTTAAGACGTTATGGTGAAGGTCGTTGATGGTACTCTTCCTGTCAGAATCAGGCGTAAGATGAAACATAGGGTCTGTGGAAGATGTTTCCAGCTCAGGAACCCAAGAGGTCTTTATCTGTGCTTCTCTGTAAACAGGGATGTCTTTGCGTGGTGGAGGTAGTGATGTGTCTTCCTCATCTAAAGTATTAAGCTGTACAGAATCAAATTCCCACTCATGTGAGTCGGTCTCTGAGTCACTTTCCAGCATCCAATTACTATACCATACTGGGATGTCCTTTGAGTTAAATACTGTAGGTGTGATTGGTTGATTTACTTTTGTAGATGAAATGATCGGTGCCACAGGAAGGTTGATGGGGATTAAGGAATCCAATACGGGGAGTATTGGTAGTGTTGACTCAGTTGCTTCTACTGGAACTGCTAGTGCCATAGATGTTACTGCGGGCTTTGATACAGTTGCTGCTGCTAGTGGTACTATGGATGTGATGGCTGCTGCCGATGGGATTATTGGTTTGATTGGTGGGATGATTGGTATTGTAGATGGTGGTGTTCGGATTTTGAGCCTTGGTGGGGCAGTTGTGATGGTGCTTGATCCTGCTTTGATAATGAAAGGTGTCCTCTTTCCAATAGGCTGACATAATGGTTTGCTAGGTTTTCCTTTGAATTTGAGTTTAAGAAAGATCTCTTTTTCAAAGCCTAGGCCTATATTACCTTTGGGCTTTAATTCTGGCAGCAGATGTTCATGTCGTCCTTGTTTGCAATATCCCAAAGCACTCTGACCATCATACCCCATTCTTTGCATAATGAGGAGACCTTTGCCATATTGATCCGTAGGAAACTTAACTTGCGGTATATCAGTGGTGATGGGATCTTTATAGATCCATTCCGCTAAGTCCTCATCTTGGGTTTCCTTTTCTTGACTCTTTCCAAGGATGAAAGACATCAAAGCACATGCTAGTGTGATTAGTGGTTGCTAGAGTAACTGCTGTGGTTTACCATGTGTTTTAGGAGAAGTGGGCTTTTGTCCCACACAAAAGAGTTGACTCAAGTTGTATTCCCCAGGACCTTCCTCTGCTATTTTCATTTTAAGCTTTTCTTGCTTTGGTATAGTGGTGTTTGAATTAGCAAGAGAGGTGGGACTTATATATGATGTGGAGGAAATGGCTTTTCTATTATTAGGAACGGTAATCTCTGGTTGATGGTTGATATTATGGAAATATGCAAAGGGATTTGCATCGCCCAGGATTGTGATCTCTACACCGTTATGTGGGAACTTGATACATTGATGGTAGGTAGATGGAACGACTTGCATGGCATGTATCCAAGGTCTTCCTAACAATAGATTGTATGGCAAAGGAAGGTCCAAAACCTGACAGATGATGTGTTTTACCACAGGGCCCACTCGGATTGGTAGTACCACCGCTCCTTTGGATGAACGCTCCGCATCGTCATAGGCTTTGATTGCGATCTTCTTGCGAGGATCCACTAATTCTATGGCATATCCCAATGCGGTGACCAACTGTAGTGTACAAATATTCAGGCCTGCTCCATTATCGATCAAGACTCGCTTGATCCTATGCTGGTTGATAAAGCCTTCAATGTGTAGCGAAGCGTTGTGAGGTTGCTGGAAGGAAGAGTTGTCACTTTCAGAAAAAGTAAGGCAAGGTGATGACTTTAGACTTCCAACCATGGCTTGAAATTGGTCTGTATTCAGGTTTGCAGGGACTGACGCCTCTTGGAGAGCTTGATCCAAGATTGTTTTATGAGATGGTGATAGGCGTAATAGCTCTAAAATGGATATAAGTGCAGGTGTTTTATCTAATTGTTCCACTAGATTGTACTGCTTTGGGATGGAGGTGGTGCCTTGTGGAGTTGCTTTTATGGTGACCTTGCCACGTCGTGTAACAACATTGCAATTGGAGTTGGGATTTTTAATGGTTATAGTTGCAACTTGTTCACTAGCATCATACAGATGATTTACAGTGTAATTATATGTAGCCTGCGTATAATCTATGGTATCAGTGCCTCGCCTGGAAGTGGAAGGACCCCTTTGATCTTGAGATGGAAGTGGATTTTTGAACATCAGATGATCATTATTTGTTGTTTTTGGGTCATGTCCTTCTATTTCAATTTCTCCTCGGTCAATAAGATCTTGAATAAGATCTTTCAATCGGTGACAATTACTTGTCTTGTGTCCTCTCCCTTGGTGGAAATCACAGTGTTTAGTATTTCTCCACCATGTAGGTTTGACCTGAGGTTCATAGTTTGATGTTTTAGGTAGAGTGACCAAATTTTGAGAAATGAGTTGTCGCAATACTGTTTCAATGGGTTCCCCTAAGGGAGTGTATGTTCGTTTTTGTTTTTGCTGACGAGGTCTTGGTTCATCGTGAGATGTGATGCGACCTTGATTGGAAGGAACATTTATGTTATTCTAAGGTGGAGGATTCTGTCCTACAAACTGAACCACAGGTTGTGCACTTTTTATAGTCCTGGCATCCACAACCCCATCGTTGACGATATTCTTGTTTTTGTGCACTTTTTATTGAAGCGTGGGCGAGGACCATCCTTTGGTTCATTATAGATTTTGATGAGTCCTTTTTTGATGAGGGCCCGCTCACATTTCAAACCCTTGGTGATCATATCATTAAAAGAGTCTGTGTCTTTGACATCCAGGTGAAATTCCATTTCTTTGTTTAAGTTGGAAATGAATATTTCCACTAGTTCTCGTTCAGGTAACTGAAGAGAACGTCTGCTAGACATTTGACGCCATCGTTGTAGGAATACTGAGAATAGTTCACCTGGTTTTTGTTTAGTGTTGCACATATCAGCTATGGTGATGTCGCGTTCAATGTTATGAGAGTAATGAGCAAGGAATTTCTGGATGAGTTCTTCAAATGTTCTAATGCCACCTGATAGTCAGGAAAACCATGATGTGGTTGTTCTTCCCAAACTTTGGAGAAAAAGGCGCATTAGGTATGTGTCTTCATATGCCACTTCGAGACAAGCGGAATGAAATTCTCTGACATGATCGCGAGGATCTCCCTTTCCTCTATATTTTTCGAATTTGGGTGTTTTGAATCCTCATGGAAAGGGTGCATATAAAGATTCCTATCAAAAGGATAGGGACAAATGTCATTGAGTGAAAATTGGTTAGTTTTGACACCACTATGAAGTTGTTGGGCGAGATTTTTGACTTGTTGCCACAACATCTCCATTTCATTTGGAGGAGGAGGTGGTGGGTTACCTCGAGGAATCTTATATCTGATGGGATCTCTACCTCTTTCCTCTTCATGGCGACTTTGTCGTTCTGATGCTTGTCTTAATTGGGTAAGATCAAAGTCAGAGGGGAGTTTTGCTCCTTCTTGAGCGAGCTTTAAAAAGTGAGCATCCACATTGCTCTTGAGTATTTCGTCAAAAAGTCTATTAAAGAGAGGGTTATGTTGGGCCCTTTCTATCATTACAGGAGTGGGAGTACTTGGGTTTTCGTCATTTGCATTTCCTCCAAGTGCTTCTTGAAATTCATTGAGATTTTCCTCTTTTTTTTCTTCCATTTCTATTTCTTGTTGCCTTGATTGTGATCGGGTTTGGGCCATTTTGTTTACAAGCTTTTGTTGAAGTTGTGTGAAAATGATGATGAATTTTTGATGAAATGAGAGATTGATGGTTGGTGAATTGTGTTGCATGTGGATCTCTAGCACTTAAAAGTAGATGTAACCAAAATTTCTTCTTTGAATTGCTTGTTTGTTTTTGATAAGGTTGGATGTGATAAGGTGTAGAGAAATCTGAGATGTGTTACAGATTTAACTACCTAGTAATGAGAAGATTCACTCATGAACTAGTTTTAACCTACGTAGATGTGTCTCTTAGGATGAGCTTATCTTAGATGTAAAAACAATAAAAAAGTGATGTGATGTGTTTAATTCAAGCAATATCTAAAAAGAGAACTTGGGACAAGAACCTCTTAATGTTTTGAGAGTTGGAACGGATTGATGATGAAGTGATGATTTATGAGTGAGATAATGGATGAAATGTTTTAATCTTCAATAAAAGCTTTGTGTCACAAATGGAACAAACTCTACCTCTTCCCTTTCGGGTGTTGGTGGTATTTCTCGAGTTACGTTGTATGTGATACAAACGTTTGGGAAAAAGTTGGGATTAATCTTACCTCCTTGGTTTTTGTGATAACTCAGAGCTTTATATTGCGTAAAAGCTCTGCGGTTCAATGATTCTAAATCAAATTCGTTTGTTTTGCCTTGAAGGTAGAGACGCATGTGATGTAGAAAAACTCTATGGGAGACAAAGATTTGTCTATTTAGATAGAAGAATTTTCTCCTTTTGATCAAAGCCTTTGAGCTCAATGGTCTTCTTTTCAAGTTGATATTCTGATGACGCTTCTTCTTTCGCAAGATGTGAAAAATGGTCATAAAGTTTGATTCTTTGTTGTTTGCACTTTGTTTTTGGTATTTTTGGTTGTTTTGAAAGATGCTTGGTTGGATGAATACTTTGTTTTTGGAAGTGATTTTTCTTTTGATGTTTCTTTGACAAGAAAACAAAGCAAGCACACAAACACGAGAATGTTGCCTAAAAGGCACAAATGAGTATGGGTCTTAGATCAACCCAATCCTTGAACTTTTATATGACCCTTCCTTTAGATGTATTTTAAGGTGTATTTGCAAAGCCTGAAGTCGGTTCAATTTGCACTTGGTCTTTGACTAAAACGAACACACTTCAAACACTTTTTATCCCTAATGTCAAATGGCCAGTTGTGATAAATTTAGCCCACATCTTGATATTTCTTCGACTTTGGTACTACATACCTTATGAATCCCGCCACGACAGGTAAGGATGTGATATACTAAGTCTTGCACGAGCATAACAAATAGATGATCCCTATGATGGGGGAGTCACCACTTTTATCAAGCCACAAGTGACTTTTCAAAAAGCTATGTTTCTACTCAAGGAAATACGTATGGTGAGTATCTTGGGAGCAAAACCATCTATACTCTTGCACTAAATTATATCGCAAATATCCTCAATCAATAGAACGGGTGGGCTACTACTTAAAGGTGTTTAGTTATGTTCGATATTTTTGGACATAAGTTCATTCTGCAGTGACTCACTTAAGAGCCTTGTAACTAGTGGTGGGGCCCATTTGTCCTTTCGGCCAGTTACACTGTAGGAACAACTATACTCAAGGCTACAACTTTCGCTTTCACCTGATTTTTATAGCGGCTCGAAGGATTTACCGCACGAGGTCGTTCCCAAGAGTGATGTGTCTCTTGGCAGGCCTCTCTTAAAAAGATAAATTTTTTTGAGTGTTACTAACGCTTTTTTCTTGCACCTAGGACCACGAAAGCCAAGGGAGAGGATAGTGTGCGTTAGAGGTGGGACCACTCGACCAACTTTTTGCACAAGTGTGCCAAGCACGAAAAACACTTGTTCTTTTTAATTTGCCATTGCAATGTGATCTAACTATTTGGAGATGTTGCTCCAACATTCATGGTGTTCTTTTTAACTTCAAATGCAAAGGTTTTTGAGTAAACTAGAATTTTGGAAATCCTGGTCAACTAAAATTAAAGCACGTATGCATGAAGTAAAATCACTTGCAAAAAGGTTTTAAACAAGTTGATTGTGTATTTTATGTGCACCAAAAATTGAAGTGTGGATTGTAAATTCTTTTGATGCAAGAAAATGGAAGTGTTGATTTTAAGCACCAAATGAAGTGTGTTTCCTAACTTGCAAGAAAACAAATGTTGTTTTGTTCAGTTTTAATGCACCAAAGAAACAAGTGATCCTAACTAGAAAGCAAGGGAAAGTTTGTTTGTTCAAGTTTTAAAACACCAAAAAAAAGTTTTTGATTTTAAAAGGTGAGTTTTTAAACCTGCACAAACAACAACCAGTTAGTAAAATCCATATCTAAGGGGGGCTTCCACAAGCCTAAATTTTTTCACTTTTTCAGTTACAAGGTATTTTTTACAACGCTCTGTTACAATAGCGCTAGTCTGCGTTTAAACAGACGCGCTATTTAACACAAACACGCTAAAAGAATAAAAATGTTCGAGAAGTCAAACGTGCTCAAACATGTATAATAGCGCCAGAACGGGGTCAAAAGCGCTAAACTTGATACAACAACGCTATTGTAAGATCAATGGTGCTAAAACAATAAGTATCAATAGCGCTATAACGTGATCAATAGCGCTAAAGCGCAACCTGTGTGACAATTTCAACATTCAAACATATTATTGATTAAAAAAAAATGATCTTTTGAGTGTTTGGATTCACGTCAGGTTCACCAAATGATGCTCTGCAAAATGGACAAGGTTAGCAAATGACAAACAACACAAGACACAAGAAATCGTTAGTGTTAGTTAACCAAAAGCTAATCTAAACAGACATATCAAAAGAGATACTAAGATCATGCTAATATGTCTAACAAATGAAACAAAGATAATAATGCATCTCCAAATACCTTTTAGCATGCTCTTAGCTCATTCTCCCTTGTTCCTCTCCTCTCCAAGTTCCAAAATAGTGTAGCTCTCAGTAGCTTTTTGCACTATGGATGCTTATGGAGGATTGAGATTTGAGTATTTTGCTCCAAATGTAAAATGAAAAGCTAAAATACTAGGTGCTATTAAAAATTATTGATTTTAACCAAAATAACAAGATATTAGTTTGCTATGCTAAATGCTTTCTAAAATGCCTATAGGTTAAATGCATACAAGTTTTCAGGATCTGGATTATGAAGAAATGAGCTCTATTTATAGGAAAAATGGAGCAATGGATGGTTGAGATTGAACAATCTCAACAAGGGTCAGGATTGAATGATTTTCAATCCATGTGAGGGCTTTCAACCCAATCCCAAGATGACAAGTGTCAATGTGAGATAGGTTGAGAGGAGAGGGAATAAACATTAAATGCTTGACATGACCTTGGAAGTTAAGGTCAAGGTTAGTTGAATGAATAAACTTTTTATTCAAAGAATAAAACTTTTATCCAATGGATAAACTCTTGTGCAAAAGGCAAGAGGGATAAACATGGTCAAAGCAATAAATGTTTGTAGAGACAAGTTTAAAATAACCATAAATGGTTATGTAAGAGTCATAAATGGTCATGTAAGAGCCATTAGTGGTCTTGGAAGACTTTGGAGGTTAATTTGTTGAACACACAAAGCATTAAATGATTTTCAAAGACTTTTGAAGTCTTTGAGAAGTGACTCCATTTTGCTTAGGAATGTGACAATAATTAGGGGATGGATTAGGCAAATTAGGAAGGGGTTAGAAGAATCTAGAAGGGGATTAAATTTGCAAGTGGATTTGGTGGGTGAGGAAAAATAGGATTTTATAAAAATAAATATTCATTTATTTCAATAAATGTGTGCAAGTTGCATTTGTAAGAAAATGCAAGTGGGGGGGGATAATGATTTAAATAAATGTTTAATTTAATTTATTTAAAAGAGGAATAGGGGGATCTAATTAAATAAATAGATTTTATTTATATAATTGATTTGTGAACTTGGTTTAATGAATTAATTAAAATAAATTGAATAATTTATTTAATTAATAGGAGAATGTTTGAGGATGAATTAATTAAATGTTAATTTAATTAACTGATGGCTAGTGGATTTTTAATCAAATAAATAGCAAATATTTATTTAATTAAGCTGGACAGATTTGTGTGACTACAGTTATGATGAAATATAAAATATATAAAGAAAATATAAGCTTGTCACAAGATTGTGATTTTAATTTTTTTCTTTTGGCTTAGCCAAACAAGATCCAATTGACCTCAAAAATGAAAATGCAAAAATATGCCCTTATTGAATTTCTGAGAGCTTTCAAAAAATATAAAAATTTCAAAAAAATTCTTTAATTTGACCCTAGAAAGCTGAATCATGAAAACGTCCTAATTTAGAAAGATCTAAATTTTAATTAATTATTTAACATCAAAATAAAAAATGTAAAGAACAAACCCCCTCTTAAATTATGATAGCTTTTTAGAAATATGAATTTTTCTAAAAAAAAACGGTTGATTTGTGATCATAAATTACTATTTATTTAAAATCATAAAATCATCATAACCCATTCCAAGTTAATGATATGAATCGATTTTTTTTATTGTAGACTTTAGAGATATTTCTAACCTTAATTTTTCCTTAAAAATAATTCACAATTAATTGAGAGATATGATGAAATCTTTGAAAACTCTACGGTTTTGTCTTCAACTTTGTCTCCATAAGATTAATCTTCAATTTTTTTTCAAGGAAACAATAAAATAAGGTTAAAAAACCTCCAAAAAAATATAGACCAAATATGGATGTGGGTTGGGATATTAGAGACATAAAATTGGCCTTCTTTTTGGGATGATTCATGGTGTGGCAAACTGGTCTTAGCCTTAGATGCTAATTCGACAACAGCTAAACAAAACTTAGTGAATTATGGGGTACATTAGTGATCGACTACTTGGAGAAAGATGAAAGGGGACCCTTTCAAAGGTGGCAATGGAAGGACTCGACAAATGTAGACATCCCAGACGATGACAAATGGTAGCTAAGGAATATTCTCGAGAAAAGGAGAGTTTGAATGTCAAAAGGGGAGGACAAATTAAGATGGAATCTGGCAAAGGATGGACGATATAAAACAAAGGAGGGATATAAGGAGCAATCCAAGGGATAGAAAAGACAGAGTTACCTATTCATCTATGCTAGAATAAGCAATGCCTCCCAAAATTTGGAACAATTGCTTGGGCAACGTTAAAATTGTTGGTTACATGAAGCCCAATCCCACCTGTCACGCTTGCAGTCTTTGTGTAACTGCTCTTCTCCTTGTAACAGTTATTCTTTGCAAATCACATCCTTCTTGAAGACGACTGACTATTGGTATTCTATTATTGGGTGAGAGAATATGTTTGAGTTGAGTGTTTCATTTTAGCCATTGCTATGGCTGTTATTGTGTGACTGTAATATGTAATTCTTACCAGAGTAATATATTGAGAATCTCTGTTGAGAGTGGATGTAGTCTTTAAGACGAACCACTATAAATTTTGTGTTCTTGTCAATGTGTTGTTTTGTTCATTTATTTTAATTACTGCAATCTTTCTTTTCGGTTTTATTTCTACTATTATTTTAAATCAACAATTGGTATCAGAGCCGTGGAGAAGTTTTGAGTAGAGATGGAAATTGATTGGGTGTTTGATCTCAGAGCTGGGTGCTTTTATATAGTGAACATAGAGGCTGAAGTGGGAGTTTTAGATGATGAAGCCGAATCAGTCATCGATGAATTTCTTGGCAATTTAGACTCAGTAGAGAGTGATGGTTTGCAAGCGGAAGTTGAAATGAAATGCCATGTTCTTTGGTGGGATGGCTGGAAAAATGAGGAGACTTCGGCTACAGAAGAAGAGGGTTTGAAACAATCGCTGGTTGAAGAAGGAGAGACTGTGGATTTTTCCTTCCAAGATGAGAAGGATGCCTCCCGAGGTGAGGAGGATGCTCTCGAGGTGAGGAGGATGCAGTCTTGAACCTGGCAAATGAACCTGAGAAAGGTGAAGCGAAGAGCTGGGAGGATTACCAAAATAACCAAATTGTGAGGTTGAAGGAGGAGAATCTGATGCTCATGGAGCGAATATTCAGTATGGAAGATGAAATAGAAGATTGGCGTTGTCATATGAATCTGGAAAAAGAGAAATTAAACAAAGAGTGAGAGTTTCTTGAAGAGAAAAGAAATAAACAACTGAAGGAGGAATTGGCTGAGCTCCATTCTATTCTCATCAAGTTTGGCATTGATGAGCAAACATGTGAAGCTAGAGAGGCTGAAGCAGCTAAAGAAACTGTTGAGGAGAAAAATAAAGAACAAATTCTGTCGAGGAATAGAGTAGAAGAGACTCCCGAGGCTATTGATTTAGCACCAATAGTGTAAGTTAATGCAGTCTCTACACCATGTAATAAAAGCCTAGATTTGATACCAAAGGAGTCCCCAGATAGTACTGGCAATAGTTATGAGAGCTTTGCCTGCACGGAGCATGGTTTGAAGACTGTCTCGAATTTTGGGTGCTATGCAAATTTGTCAGATGGGAGGAAGAATGTGTTGAGCGTGAGAAACAGGGCAGTGGCTTCTGAGCAGAGCAAAACACAACCCCTGGAAGAGTGGCAAACAAAGGAGAAGGGCGTGTATGACATACAGACTCTAACCGCTTGGTTGCTCAGACAAGAACAGAGCGCTGCCATAGATGGCGAGCTGGTAAATGTGCTCTCAAGAATTTCCTTGGCGTGTAAGCAAATTGCTTCTCTTGTGAAAGTGGGAGGAACGTATTTTGATCAAGGCTTTTTGTGTATGAAGGAGGAACATTTTTTGATCCCACAAAGAGTGGTATTTATTTTGGAGAAGACTGATTCAAAGTGTCCTGGAACAGTCATTGGCGAAGTTGAGATCTTCGATGGGCCTAATTGGGATGTCACAATAAGCCTGCATTAGGTGATATCTTGGAGCAACTTTCTCTGGTGTTGATTGGTCTTCAAGTGGGAGAAAGTTGGGTGCGTGAAGCCCAATCCCACTTGTCACGCCTGCAGTCTTTGTGTAACTGCTCTTCTCCTTGTAATGGTTATTCTTTGAAAACCACATCCTTCTTGAAAACGGCTGATGGTTGGTATTCTATTATGGGTGAGAGAATATGTTGGAGTTGAGTGTTTCATTTTAGCCATTGCTATGGCTGTTATTGTGTGATTGTGATATGTAATTTTTACCAAAGAATAATATATTGAGAATCCCTGTTGAGAGTGGACATAGTCTTTAAGATGAACCACTATATATTTTGCGTTCTTGTCTGTGTGTTGTTTTATTCATTTATTTTTATTAACTGCAATCTTGCTTTTTGGTTTTATTTCTGTTGTTATTTTAAATCAACGAAAATTGGGATATGAGGGGCCATCCAAATGTGAACTTTGCAGGGAAGAGTCGAAGGAGGCAGATAACTTAATATTGGGATGAAAGTTTACACAAGAATGTTGGCGGTGGTTATGTGCCGAGCTTAATTGGGTTGGGGCAAGGCTACCAAATGATATCTGGAGCTTGTTTAAGACTTGGCCAATTATGACTCAATGGCAACAACTAGCTTATGGATTATCAGCCCATCGATTTTGGTCTGGGAAGTATGAAAAGAGAGAAACAGAAAGATCTTCCAAGGGAAATAAATGAGTATGTCTTCCTTTTTAAATAAGGTGGAAGTGGCTATCGTAGAGGTTGCGAATGACAGAGCAAAGTAAATGGCAAGTAGAAAGGTTGTCACAGAATGGGACAATAAGATGACTAAAAACAGGTGGGAACTTCACCCCCCTCATGTTAATGGGGTTGGAGGTGAGGAGACTGCAAAGCCAAGAAAGGAGGCAAGGTGGGAGGCACCAAGCGAGGGATGGTGTAAACTGAATTTCGATGGAACCTCAAAGGGCAACCCAAGGTTATTCGAGGCAGGCTTTATCATTAGAGATTGGAGAGAACAGAGAAGAGGGGAATTTTCAATACCACTAGTAACTGGGATGAATAATGAAGCTGAGTTCTAGGCCCTTATTCTGGGCCTCCGGAAAGGAGTGGAGCTACGAATAAATCGATTAGCCATTAAGGAGGATTCACCACTGGTAATCAGTGCTCTTAAGACAGGTAGAATGCAATACTGGAGATTGAATGCCATGCTGGGAGTAGCCAAACAGTTGACACTTTAGCTTGAATATGTGACTGCGAATCATATTTACAGGGAGACTAATTCAGAAGCCGATGCTTTGGCAAACATGGCAGTGAATGAAGATGACGTAAGATAGGAGCCCCAAGGATGATGACAATCATACCGTAGGAAATGACCAAGGTCAGCTTAGGTAAGTAGTATGTTGTCTGGATTGTTGGTCATAGGGACATATCATTTTTAATTTTTCTGTCCACAAGGGGATTTGAGATTGCACTCTTGTTTTGTCCCATCCTAATCTTTGTTGTTGTTGAAGTGGGCATGCTCGGGCCAGCAGATTTGTATGAGTTATGGAAGCATCTTCCTCTGTTCAAACATTGTTGGTTTTTGTGACTGTTGTATGACAAGGCCAAGGCCACTTCCCTTGTGGATGCCTGAGGATGAGAGGAAATGTAATAGAGAGTTATCCCCGTTCAAGTCTATGGGAGGAAACTTACTTGCCTAAAGCAGTGCGTAGGAGTCATTGATGAGTTTTTTTGCAGTCAAGTTTTTGGCATTATTAAGTAGCAAACAGATGTCAGGTATGATATAGGATCGACCAATTGTAAAAGGAATGGCTGAGAAATCAATGTAATGGCAACATTTAATCAATTATAAAGGGAGCAGACCCCATGTCTTTAATTTATGTATAAAAAAAATGAATGTAGGTTATGTGAATTTAAATAAGATGGAAATAAGGCAATGCAAGATCCAAAATCCACATTCATACTCACTCACTAAAGCCTAAGATCTATGCATAAATTAAATGATAAACAATAATATTATAGCAAAGATCTTCCATTATTTCTTGATACACACATTAACTTGTATACCCTAATTTGAATCGTGTTCCCGTCCCCTTTGCCGTGCCAAATCCTCATGTCCCCAACGAACTATGCTTCCATCACTATAATGTCTATACAAGGTGCTTTTCAAAACAACAGAGTATAGCATAGAAAATTGCGTAGTGCAAAATATTGTTCTACTTTTTATATCCGCTATATGTGATCCATTTTTTCCTTTGCATGAATTGAAATCCTTTTAGTATTTTCATTTCCACTTGATTTCTGAGCAGGGGTATTTTGGTATCAAGAAAATTCCCATTGCGACACCATCAACACTGAGAATAATGGAAAACATTGGCATCCTTTCAGCAATATTTTAGACAATCTCGAGGGTTTGGTGGCGAAGACTCAGTGGCCACTGGCCACACTATTATGCATTCGGATTGATCCAAGTATCTGTGGCTGCTGACATGAGAGCCTTTGTCAGATATTAAAGCTGTTTATCATACAAGCCTATGTCTTGGCTACTGACAAGAAACAACAGCAATACTTTCAAGAAAGTCTTTCTTAAACATTATCTCATATAAGGATCAACCATAATATTTAAGAAAAAGGTAGAACTGAAATTGGGAAGATAAAGAAATTTCTCTTTCCTTTCTAGGTGCTTGTGATTTTTAAGTTGCAGTCAAAAACCCTAAATTTCAAATATTATTCATTTTATTTAAACTAAACCAAGAAAATGCTTAACTCTGACTTGAATTAGTAACTGTCCTTGTGAACAGTTTGTCTTATTTCACAGGAGATGCCTGTTTGATAAAGCTTCAAACTTGAATTGCAATCAGCTTCCTCTTTATTCACTTCCATTGATAGTTGCCTATAAATTCCATTATAGGAATATTGACTGTATCCCTTTCACCTTACAATTTTTTATGACTATATATATATATGTATATATTATGGCCATATACTTATCCATTTACTCGCATACCGTAATTTGAATTGTGTTCTCAACCCCATCCCGGTGCCCTTATCCCATGTCTGCAGATATCTATGGCTTCCATCACTATAATGCTTTTCGTTTAAAGCAGAAGGCATATCATAGAAAATTGCCTAGTGCAGAAACATTATTCTACCTTTTGCATTCTCTATAATGTGATTTTACCATTTTTTCCTGGCATGAACTGAAACTCTTTTAGTTCTGCCATTTTCACGTTATTTCTGAGCAGGGCTATTTGGTACCAAGAACATTCCCATAGCGACACCATCGACATTGGGAATAATGGAAAATGTTGGCATCCTTTCAGCAATTTCTTAGACAATCTTGAAAGCTTGGTGGCGAAGTCTCACTGACCATATCATTACGCATTTGAATGGTCCACAAATCTGTAGCTGCAGTCATCTCATTACGTTACGATCGTCTTTCTCTTGTAACAGTTTACCTCTGCCTCTTCGTTCGGATCATTAAGTAATCTCTTCAATCCCATTGCTGCCCACATCTCTACAGACAACTTCCCAAATTTTGCATATATTATCTCAGTTTGCAGGTGAGATTTATCTCCTGCCACAAAGGCATTTACCTGATTGTTAACCACAATCCAACTGCATCCAGGTTTCTTTTTTATGCTCCCATGTTTAACCACTTCCTGTACCTTTTCAATTTCTTCCCACCTGCCAGCTTCCATGTAAATCATTGACAGCATTATATAAGGTGTAACCATTTTAGGGTTCAGCTCAAGAAGTTGTCGTGCTGCATATTCTCCCATTTCCAAATTTCTATGAATTCTGCAGGCTCCAAGCAAAGCTCCCCACACAGCAACGTCAGGTTCTATTGGCATTTTGTTGATGAAGTCTTGAGCCATATTCAGGTGTCCTGCACGACCAAGAAGGTCAAGCATAGAGCCATAGTGCTCAATTTCAGGTTCCATGTGATATTCCTGACTCATGCAATGAAAATACCGCAATCCCTTATCAACTAGGCCCGCATGGCAGCATGCATTCAGAACACCGATGAAGGTGACATGATCCGGTTTTTTCCCAGAATGTTGCATTTCTTCAAAAAGTTGTAGAGACTCCTTGCCATAGCCATGCATGGCATACCCAACAATTATTGCATTCCATGACACAACATCTCGTTGAAGCATTCTGTCAAACACATTGCGAGCATTTTCTATGCATCCACATTTTGCATACATGTCTAAAAGAGCATTGCCCACAAAGACATTGACTCCAGATCCCTTTCTAATTACCTCTTCATGAATCTGCTCACCTTGATCGAGAGCTGCCAAGTCAGCACATGCCGAAAGGACACTAGAAATGGTAAAATGGCTGCTTTCAATACCTGTTTGATTCATTAAGTAAAACATCTTCAAAGCCTGTTCGCTGCAACCATGATTAGCAAAACCAGAAATCATTGACGTCCAAGAGTTCACATTTCGTCGAGGCATCTCCTCAAAGAGTTTCAATGCCTCATCCACATGTCCATTCCGTGCATATCCCGAAACCATGGCATTCCATGAAACCAAATCTCGTTGAGTCATTTTGTCAAATACATCGCGTGCATCCTCTAAACTCCCACATTTTGCATACATGTCAACAAGTGCATTCCCTACGAAAACATCAAACTGAAATCCTCTTCTAATGATTTCATGGTGTAGTTCCTTGCCTAGTTCAAGATCTCCCAAGTTAGCACAGGCTGGGAGAACGCTAGCGTAGGTAATCTGGTTGGGTTCGAATCCCATCATTTTCATTTCACAAAATAATGATAAGGCTGCTTTATTGCACCCACGCCTTGCATAAGCAGTAACCATCACATTCCATGAAACCTCGTTTCTTTTACTCATTTCATTCAATGTCCTGCGAGCGTCCTCCAAATTTCCTAATTTAGCATATAACGTGAGAAGTTTATTTCCTCGGAATTCAAATCCAGATTGAATAATGTGGGCCTGAATCCGTTTGCCTTCCGCCAGATCATTTTTGTCAAGACACTCTTGCAAGAGGAAAGCATATGCCGAACTGGAGTATTTGAAATTGATTTTCTTACATAGCATCCCGGCAGAATCATGGTTGCCCAAGAATTCTCCTGTGTAGAGCAAGAATTTATGTTGGTTGTTTTTCAATGGCACGCGCATCCGCCAAGAATTTAATCACCAAGATACCTATTGACAACATAAACACTCATGTGAGGCTAATATACACCAGCATTATTATAACCTTTTATGTAGCTGAGGAGGTATAAGTTTTGACCATACAGTCATCCGGAAACATAATATTTATTTCCATCTCAATTCAATATAGAAACAAGTATCACTAGTGGCTCTCACTAGTTTTGAAATTAATTCTAATTGTGACCATAAATATAGTTCCTATAAATTTATTATATTTTATTAAATATATGATAATTAATTATAAAATTATATAATTATATTGTAATTATAAATGAAATGTAAAATATAATTATTAAAAATAATTTATAATTAATTTTAATCTTAATTTTAATTTTAATTCATTAATGGAATTTAATGTTGGCATAAAACAATTTAAATGATCATTATAAATCAGTATTGATTAAAATATATTTTGACATGTAGTTCACTAGTTTATGGATATTTCTCGCAGGTTTCGCTGTGAGCTTGCAAAACATGTTTTAGCAAGGGACACAATGCATCAAGTTTATGCCAATAGTGCAGTTATTTTAGAGTAGATAAAAATAGAGATGAAGATAGAGGGGGACAGGAAGAGGGAGAAAAATAGATAGAGAGATAGAGAGGTAGAGGTAGAGATAAAAATAGAGAGATAGAAATAACGAGACATATAGAGAGGGTAGAAAATATAAAAACATTTGGTATGATGTCTCTTTTGATCATGAAATATTAGTAGTTCAATTATTAAAAAATTGCCAACTTTTTTTCTTTAATTGCTCTTATGTTAAGATAAAATTAAGTTGTACTTATGTCACACACACGCATACACATATATCACATTGAAGTAATGAACTTGTAAGATTCATGGTTTCAGGTTTCAGGTTTCAAGTTTGCAAACTTAACTCTTTATTTTTTACATTACACAAATGAGATATCATGAAGATGAAGATAGCTATCATTATGTTACTATTCATTTATTGTGTTTTGACTATTTTTGTAATGCCATACTATAATGACTCTTAAGTCTACTATATTACTATTTTGCTATAATACATGTCTATGTTATACTATCATACTATTATGGTCTTTAGACTATTTCGTTATCATTTGATTATCACTCTTTAAATATTGGATTGGTAGAGAGTTAACATGCTATAATTTACTCTTGATTTAACATATAATATTATTTTTGTTGTTTCTTTAAACTTTAATATAATTAAAAAATTATAATTTTATAAGAAAAAGTATTTAATTATATTTGCTAAAGTTTCAAATTTAAATAATAAAGAAATTAAATGAATAGAATGACATCGACATTAATATCAATAAGAACAAATTAGGTATTTGTAAGACTATTGTTTGATCCTAATATTATATATTTCTAGGTGTAATGAAGATAAGTACATGTGACATGCTTAATCATAATAATTTCCTTTCGTAGTTTTAGTTTTTTTTTTATCAACTTAATTGAGTTAAAAGGGTGTGTCCCTACATTATTATGCATGTAAATAAGAAAGAGAGAAGAGGTTCATGATTACACTAAAGGTTCAAGCTTGCACTTTTGAAATCAAAGTTACACTCAAAGGGTTTAAAGCAAAAAATGTAGCCTTGTACCAAGTATTTGTGCATTGTTTTAGATTTCATAGTGCACATTCATCATATTAATTTATTTTCAAGTACAAAATGAAATTTTGAGGAGTCCTTAATCATAGTAAAATCAATCTCCTTTTTTAACATCAAAACACGCATTTATTTATTTAATTTTTACTTTAGTTTCAAAATCAAATACAAAAACATAATTAACTTTTTTATTAAAATTGATTATACTAAATAATGGTTCTACAATTATAAAAGACACAAGACATCATATCATTAATATATGCACATAATAACCAAAAGCAATCAACATATATTAAAAAAAATAAAATTATGAAATCAAAACTTTAAGAAGTAACATATAAATATATAATATCTATGATATATTTCAAAATAAAATACAACAATTTTTTATCAAAATATTAAAATCACATAGAAGAGCTTTATGCATGGCTTAACAATAATGATTATCAAACACAAGAGTTTATGAAGAATAGAAGTAATAATCTATTGGTTGGTAATAGTAAATCATTAAGATAAAAAAAGTAAGTTAATTTAAGAATTACAAGTGATACTATGTCCAATATGCATCTAAGGTATGTAAATTATTTTTGTAGATAAGAAAAAATTGGGCCAAGACAAATATTCTTTATGTTGTGGACCCTTGATGACTAGGCTGTCCTTTATGTATTGACAAGGGTGAAAGTTAGCATATTGTGAAAGTTGATAAACAACCTTATCCTAGCCTATCCCTACCTACACTATTTATCCCTAGGATTTGATTTTGAGTTTGCATCTAGTTGTTCACCACTCTAGTTAAAATCCATGACTGTGTTGGCCCAAGTCATTTATGTGCCCATAGAACTAAACCTAAAACATTATTTATTTAAATGTGAGCACCTCTTTAGGGACAAAAATGCAAATGGGTTAAGGACACCTAATCCATTCACATTTTTGGTCCTAAAATTTAGTGCTATCACTTTGGCCTCCATCTGAGTGTTATGAAATAGAGGGGTAGAGAGTGGGAAGAGAGAGGTAGAGATAGAGAGAGAGTGGTGCAAGGGAGGGGAAGAGAGATGTAGATAAAGAGAGAGAGGGGGAAAGGGAGGGGAAGAGGGGGTTAGAGAGGAGGGAAGGGATGCGAAAAGAGGAGAGAGGGGGAAGGGAGGAGAAGAGGGGGAGAGAGAGAGGGGGAAAGGGAGGGGAAGAGGGGGTTAGAGAGGAGGGAAGGGATGCGAAAAGAGGAGAGAGGGGGAAGGGAGGAGAAGAGGGGGAGAGAGAGAGGGGGAGAGAGATAGAGAGATAGAGAGGGAGAGAGAGAGAAGGATAGAAATAGAGAGGGTGAGAGAGAGAGAGGGGGAGGGAGAGGAAGATGGGGGAGAGAGAGAGAGGGGGGAAAGGGAGAGGGAGATAGAGAAAGGGGGCATCCGAAGGGTGACTCCAAGCATTTTTGACCTTTGTAGAATCTACTTGAATAACTCTTTCAATGAAAGGTTGTTAGGAATAAAGGTTTCATTAGGCACACATAATTAAATATGTCCACTGCTTGTGTGATAAAGATAGATAGATAGATAGATAGATAGATATATATATATATATATATATATATAGAGAGAGAGAGAGAGAGAGAGAGAGAGAGAGAGAGAGAGAGAGAGAGAGAGAGAGAGAGAGAGAGAGAGAGAGAGAGATTACTTCATTCACTAATACATTTGGACTAGATTTTCGATTGAGTTTTTCGACGAAGAAGGTATATTGTGGCCAAATTTGATTTGTTTTTGAAAAAATGCCCACATTCGTCGTAATTCTGACAGAAATTACCCATTTGGTTTCGACAAAGAAGGCATTAGCAATGATAATTTTCTTTTTTTCAAAAAAATGCTTGAGTTCGTCATAATTCCGACGACAGCAGCCATTACAAAATAAAAAAAGAGGCGGGGAATTCATTTGTGAATTGCAATCCCGCGTAGGCGTCCATGGCGACTTCAACCCCCAAGAACATCAAACCCGCGTCGAAGGCAATCCCACGCAGGAGGTAGATTCAAATTGCCCTAGTTTTTAATTTCATGTTGCAAAAAATATACATGTGGTGGTTAATTGTCCTAGTTTAATCTCGTAAAACCATAGAACTGTGATTGAGGAGTGAGCATTCAATTTTGTATCAACAATCCCTTCCTCCCGTATATGCGCGTGTTGATTGTTCAGATGAGATCACATCTCTTTGCGACATTGTATCAAACAATTCATGAGCCTTGTCCATGTTTCCACATTTTGCATTCATGTCAAGCAGGGCATTTGCAAGTACAACACCTAACAAAATTCCTCTATCCGTTATGCTTTGATGGATGTCCATACCCTGTTCCAAAGCTCCCATTTTTGCACAGGCAGGGAGGATGCTAGCAAAGGTTGTGGAATTTGGCTTTATGCCTTCCAATTTCATTTGCTTGAAAGTGTCTAAAGCCTTTTCGATAAATCCATTTTGTACATATCCAACAATCATTGCAGTCCATGAGACAACATTTCTTTCAGGCATTCTATCAAATAGTTCACGTGCCTTGTCTATGCTTCCACATTTTGCATACATGTCTACCAAGGGAGTTACAACTACAACATCTGACAAAATTTCTCTATCCTTTATGCTTCGATGAATGTCCATACCCTGTTCCAAATCTCCCATTTTGGCACAGGCAAGGAGGATAGTAGCAATGGTCGTGGAATTTGGCTTTACACCTGCTGATTGCATTTGCTTGAAAGTTTCTAGAGCCTTCTCAACAAATCCATTTTGTGTAGTTGCAACTACATCTGACAAAATTCCTCTATCTTTTATGCTTTGATGGATGTCCATACCCTGTTCCAAAGCTCCCATTTTGGCACAAGCTGGGAGTAGGCTGGCAAACGTAACTAAAGAAATGCAATGATCAGCTCCAAAGACATCAAACCACTACTAACAAAATTGAGAGTCTAAAATATGATAGGGAATAGTGTGAGCTATCTTGAAATAAAATATTTTATTTTTAATTTCTACTAAATCATAATTACTGAGCCATTTAATGTTATTAATAAGTGTTTAATTTATGAAAGAGATAAATGGTTGGCCACAAGTACATGAGTTACTAAATGCACACAAATAAGTGAATTTGATATTCAAAACTATCTACAATGAATTCAATTCTTGTCCATTAGTCATTTATGTTTGCAATGAGCATCTTTCTTTGTTTTTCTTAATCTTTATTCATAGTTATGTGCATATTTCACATTCTATAATTATGATATCAATTGCTATGGCTGAACACTAGCATGATGTTTGTGTTGTGGTATAGATGCGTGGAAACATAATTATTGGATTGTTATATTATAGAGATCATACATCTAGATATCGCATATTAGTTATAGCTCTTCTTGGATTGAGTCTAAAGTTGACATACAGTCATAAAGCCATTATTAGCATATCTATGCATTTCTAGTAAAGACAATTGAGAAAGTCATTTTGATATTGAGAGTTTCTTATCTGTTTACCTATTGATCATTATTAAGCCATAATATTTAGGTCTATTTATCTCTCTTGCAAAACCTCTGTAAGTGTCCTAGATTGTCCCTACTACTCACTCTTCAATTCGGAAAAATGGAGTTCTAAAGATTTGTTGCACAAGCTGGCGTTGAACGTATCAACAAGGCTAGCATAGAAGGCATGTTCAAGCTTCCACTTGTACAATTTACAACAAATGATTTGTTGCTAGAAGAAATTCCTGAAATCGGGATACAATCGATAGATAAGTAAGTACATACAAACCTCCTCAGTTGAAAGTAAAATCTGTGTATAAAAAGAGTACATTGAATCCCAATCCATAAACACAATAGAGATACCGATGGAGACTTAATTGGATGTAGCATGTCGCACCAAAGTTGTTAGAGTATGCTAAGCTAGTACATAATGTTTCGTAAAGCCACATTAGTATTTTACCCAGATCATTATCTACCAAAACTAACTATAGTAATCCTTTTGAGGATTAATTTCATGGTGCTAGATCTTCATTTAGTTCCACTTCTTTTTGGAGATAAGAACAGTTATTTCTTGAGGTAGATGAATATCCCATCAACAAAAGACAAGACCCTTTCTAGAATATAACAAATTCTACTCCAAGAAAAGATCATGGGGGTTTCACTAGAGATATTGAATAAGAGATAGACTTCTACTGCTGCATTAAAAGCATTGGCATGTTCTTAATTTATTGATGTAAACTCTCTGTGACGCCACCACAACCAACAAAGGTGTAAAAAGTTGTTTGCAATGCATGGATTTTTAGGATTGTCCTTTGAGAAAATAGAATTAAAGTATGGAAGCAGGATCTGCCAGCTCGTGAGGGAAAGACCATGTCAGACAATAATTTCTATTTTCTTGCTTGTGAAGAAAGACCATGTCAGACAATATCAACGAACAACAAAATAAGGAGACAATTGCTAGATTGTGGTCTAACTTGAAAAGAAAAGGTGATGGAAAATGTTATTGTCCGTGCAAAATTTGTAAGGGGTTAAAGACTAGAAGACTTCTAATCAAAACAACGAAGAAACATTGTAGGCTGCATGGTCACATTGAAGGTGGACATGATTATCATCCATTGGTAAGTTTTTCATTATATCGTTTTGACAATTTATATACATAATAAATCACATGATGATGAGATCATGATCACAGTTTATTTATGTATATCAATTTTATATAGGTCGAGCACCTCGGAGCACATGGTATGAATCAACACAACCCTAAGAATATGGTTTTTGAAGTGGACGAACATGGAGGTGTGAATATCGAAGCTGAAGATAATGATCCCATGGAAGATGACGATCATGAGCCAGAAAACACAATTGAAGATGATGGTACAAATACATTGATCCATGACTCATTTAGTACTCGCGCAGTTGATCATGATTATGAAGATGACCTTGATGTTGTTCATGATGTCCCTCTACTTGAGAAGGCATCTGAGGCCCTTTATGAAGGCTCGTAGGCAACTCTTCTCTTTGTTGTATTGTTGCTGGTGAACTTGAAGGTTATGAATGGTTTATCCAACATAACAATGTCACGTATGTTAAGGCATGTCATATATGTCATAATAAACTGTGAATCATGCTCTACCATTAATATTCTTTATTATAACAAACTATATTTTGTTGCTGTAGATTGATAGGTGAGTTTTTGTTACCACCATCAAATATTCTACCTCACTCATACTGAGAATTATCTGCCGTTATGAAAGATATTGGAATGGAGTATCAAGCAATAGATGCTTGTCCTAATGATCATATTATACATCACAAACAACATGAATTTTGAACTGAATGCCCTGAATGTCATATCAGTAGATATCGAACAGATCAAATAACAAAAAGGGTTCCCTGCAAGGTTCTTCGTTATATTCCCATTATTCCACGTATGCAACTATTATTCAAGTGCACTACCTTGGCACAATTTATGGATTACCATGCATGCAATAGAAGTCGAGATGGCATTATTTGAATGCCTGTGGATGGTTCAGCATTTATGGACATAGAGGAAAAGTGGCCACACTTTAAAGAAGAACCTTGTAATCTTAGGCTTTCATTGGCAGCGGACGGTGTCAATCCATTTGGAGAGATGAGATCTATTTACTCAGTGTGGCCTATTTTTGTTATCAACAATAACATTCCTCCATGGATGTCAATAAAGAGGGAGCACATAATGTTGGCAATGATTGTTCCAGGTATTTTATCATTTAAATATAGTCATCTAAATTTAATTATAAATATTGCAGTAAAATGGTCATAATAATTATGTAATGTTTTTGTTCATTCGATTAGGTAAGTACCAAGTTAAAGATATGAATGTATATATTGAGCCTCTTATCAATGAGTTACTGGAGTTATGGAATGGTGTCACTATGTATGACATCTCTAGACCAATAGGACAAAGACAATTTCAATTCCATGCGATGCTTCTATGGACAATACACAATGCCCCGGGGCTAACACATTTTTGTGGTATGTTATAGTGTTTAAGTTGTGCATGAACATTATAATTCAAAAAATTATCATATTTAATCCAATTATACATTATCTTGTAGGTCTTCAAACAAAGGGAAAATTTGCATGTCCTGTTTGTGGTCCAAAGATGAAATCTCGTCATTCAAAAAGTTTAGGAAAGCAAGTGTTTGATGAGTATAGGCACTTTCTCCACAAAAGTCATAAGTATCGAAATACTGAAAAACATCTTTTCAATGGGAAAGAAGAGAATACATCAAAGCCACGAAGAATGACACCTCACCTGTGGAAGTTGGAATATAATAGAATTAATCGTCAAGGTAATGCCATTCCATCTATTGGTTTGTCATAAAACATCTTTTCTATTTTGTTTTGTTTACTGATGATGTGATTGATGATCATGATGGTCGTGAAGGCATAAATGACCACCTTCCTAAGGGAATACAAAGTTATCCCTGACAATTTAGTAGGTTGCCCTACTACGAGTAGTTACGAATTGTTCATTTGTTTGATAGTATGCATATTGGAAAGAATATAACAGAGACATTATGGAAAATATTGGATGGAAGGCGTGACAAAGAAAAAATTGTCAAAATATGTAGTGACATTCAAGATTCCAATCATGCAATGATAAATGTCATTCAATCAAATAGCCATGGAGACCAGATTAATATAAGTGAGCTTCCTTGGTTATTAACGGACTAGCAAAGCAATGCTATAAAAGAAGTCATACGAAAAATTCAATTTCCCACAGGATTTGCTGCGAACATAAACAATCTCATATCAAAGAAAAGTGAATTTGGGCTAGGGATGAAAATGCATGATTGGCATACCTTCATTAAGGTAATTCATGTTCTTGTGTTTTTAGTATGTATTTAAGTACTGAGCGTACGTGTACTTTTCATTATGTTACAAAAAAATGAAAAGATAATTTTATAATTGTTGCAGTACTTTCTACCTCTATCTCTCCCAGACGACTTCGACAATAATGTCAAGCAAGTCATATATGATCTTGGAAAATACATAAGGTAAGTAGTGATATTTGTTTAGTTCGTTGTATAGATATTATATTTGCGATTTGTTTTACTTCTTATGTAATATATTTTTTTGCGTCTTGAATACCTTGTAGGTGGTTGTCATGTAAAGAAATCCATAAAGATGATATAAAATATTGGAAGAGAAAAATTCCTCATTTAATGTGTGAAATGCAAAAGTGTCTACCTCCAGCTTTTTACAATGCACAAGAACACTACCTCATACACCAAGTTGAGGAGATTGAATTGTGTGGACTTGTACACACTAGGTCAATGTGGATGGTTGAGAGGCACTTGAAATTTTTGAAGGCTTTGGTTCGACAAAGAGCACATCTTGAGGGTTCTATGGTGGAGGGATATATGGTATACTAGACTATGGTGTAGATTTCTGAATATCTTCCTAAGTTTGCAGCAAAGATCCACGTGGATCGCATTTGGGATCCCAACACCATTAACAAATTCGAAGGGGAGTACTTGATGGGGAAAGGTAGATTGAGGAAAGTGAGAGGTAATTATAAGATGTTATTGTAGTTAATTAATTCTTAATCTTCAAAATAAATCGATTGTAAGACGTCTATTTATTTTTTGTATAGTTGGTCGAGAGTGGGATGCACTACATTTGTATATTGCAAACAATCTTGATTGGATGATGATATGGATTGAACGTTGTTAACATTCTGGACACACGTTAACATGGGAAGGTGTGGCTTCATTGGTTAAAGAAGCACATCGTAATGGAGATTCCAAGGTTACGCAAAGGGAAATTGATTTAGCATATGGTTTAAGAGATAAACAGGTACGTATAAATTTATTAATCACCCATATGTTTATCAACTCACAATGCAATAAATTTTACATGTTTGACATTTTTCAGGTCAAACACCACAACGCTATGTGCTGCAATGGTCATAAATTTCACATAAAAAAGTTGGATGACACGAAGAAAACTTGTGATTCTGGCATCACTGCAGTCTTTGAGGTGACAAATATTTCATCAAGAAATGACATTCATCCTCAACAGTCTCAAAATCGATACTATGGCATTTTGGATGATATACTTGAGTGTGACTTTAATTCCTTCAAATTAGTTTTGTTCGTCGTCAAATGGTACAGGCTACGATTGAATAAAAATGATCCTGATAGAACTGTTATTGAACATGATAATGGTTTTATAATGCTAAATACAAGGTCATTTGAACCAGTTGGGGATGAGCCCTATGTTCTTCCAAGCCAATGTGAGCAAGTATTTTACTCTGAGGTTCCACATAAACTGGGTTGGTCATTTGTTGTTAGACATGATCCAAGAGGAAGGCCAATAAAGTATAATGTGATGGAAGAAGAAGATACCGAAGAAGTAGAAGATGAAGTGGATGATGATCATGATCGACAATTTCACAATGACAATTAAGAAGAAGAAGAAGAAGAAGAAGAAGAAGAAGAAGAAGAAGAAGAAGAAGAAGATGATGATGCTGATGATGATGACGATGATGGTGATGATGATGGCGAAGATGTTGATGATGATGATGACAACGACGACGACGATGATGGCGATGTTGACCTTGATGTTCATGATGATGAGGAATGGAATGTATGAAGAATGCGATTAGTATATTATCTATTGAATATTGACTTCTTGATAGAATCTTTTTTACATAATTAATTCATTCTGTTTTGAATTCTAATGCCATTACATAATTAATTCATGATGCACCTTTTAATATGGAGATGGAGATAGGGTGTGTGACTATTTATGTGACAATATTTAAACTGTGTTTATTTATGGAAATTGGATTGTTTATTAGCTATGTGACTATTTATGTGACCATTTAGTTGAGGATCCTGCATAGTCTACATAAAGTAAAGGTAAGGAATTACAAGATTTACAATGGTTTTGATGACAACATCTTTTTATTATTTAATACTCTTTTTGTCTACAAAGTTCATGTTGTTCATGTTGTGTATGATGCAATTTCACTAACGTTTTTTATATTTTTTCTTTCTCACAGGCCAACATGGATCCATCACATATCACAGACAAAGATGTACCTTGCAACACTTCTACCGAGTAGGTAAACCTCATTGTAATTGTACAAATTAGGTAGAAGCAAACTATTACATTATTATGTTCTTTTTTTTAGTGATTTATACTAATTGTGTAATTGTTAATGATATTCTTGACACAAACGGATGTTCGGGGAAAGGGAAAGGGAGTTGCAGTACCTGAGCACCTTTCTATGGATGTCAAATCATTAGGGTTAAGCAATGATGACCTTGAAGATCCCACAGACCTTGTAAAATTCTTTAAAATGCCTCTTATAAAAATTAGAAAAGAGATTGTTGCTTTGGCAGCCGTGCATCCTACCATTGATGAGATATGACAGAGGGTGGAATTATTGTATAAGACAACAGAAAACTTGCAAGTAAGTAGTAATGAAAGCTTTAATTATTACAAAAGTTCAATAATGGTTTATATTTTATTCTCTTTTTATGTCATTAACTAAAATATGTACATATTGTTTTTATAACAATTTATCCGCCCTCATGAAAGTCGTTCCTATGATCAGGGTGTTGCAGGATCAGGTGATTACAATTTTCTTGTATTATCACTTGGCTTATCACTCTGAGTACTCAAAACACATCATACTTGATACTGTCAATTTTCAAAATAAAGGTTCATCCTTGTTTACAATTCTTGCACTTTTCATATATTTAATGTTTGATATATTTAATGTATTATTCTTTAGGTGCTGTCAATGTTACTGTGCAAATGCCGACGCCGCCTCATCCGAGGTCACCCTCACCTGTATTGCCGACTGCAATGTCGGCAACACGTAGCATGCAGACATCCTCTAGTGCACGTCATATTGGCCCCCCCACTATTGGTAGATCCCTCTTTTTCTCTATCTTCTCTCATGTGTTTATTTCCCTTCAAGCATTCTTTCTTGAATTCTAATGCCATTTCATAGTGGATTCATTTTTTGCAGGAGGAGATGCACATGAGGATGTGCCATAGGCAACTACTGCTGATAACATGGCATCATTTCCTGGATCTTCTCGTATTGCTAGTACAAGAACATTGCAGGCCACATTCGTGGTGAGCGATGAAGAAATGCTTCACTTAAAGATACAAAAGGTTCCAGGTACTTTAAAATTATTATTATATATACTCTAATTGTAATTTACTTTATGATCACTCGTTTTGGACTAATATTGATCCCATGAATTTTTTGTAGGCAATGATATTTTCTATAAACATCTTAGTGACATTGCATTGCAGATATTTGGGCCCACCATACGTAAAAGGTGGTACATCATATGTGAACTAACCCTTATCCACTTTTGATTTCATATCATTGCTAGAATACTTTTCCTTTGATCCATTTCTTGAAGTGTAATAAATGTAGCTTCAATTCATTTATGAATCTAACAGGTTTGTTTTTGCTTTAAAAGGTGGAATGACCAAGAAAAAAGGTTAAAAGATGAATTGACAAACCAAATGGTTGAGTGGTTTGGAAATGACACATTTGACAAAACCAAGCTCCTTGAAAAAGCTGGCACATATCTAAAGTATGTGAGGGACAAATACAAGACCCATTTGGAGAGGAACCTAAAGTACGAGCGTCCCCCCATGATTCTAGAGAGGGAGTGGAAGGACTTGATTTTGGATGCCAAGGAGAGAATTGAAAGGAAAAAAGTAAATACACCAGTAGATGCCAGAAGAAGGTACGAGATACTATTAAGAATGTAATTATGTACTAATTTATTACTCTTTATATTTATATAATCTAACATATTTCAAACTTTTTATAGACTGAGTGACACGTCAAAGGCAACCAAGGCAAGGCAAGAAAAGCACGGGCAACACAAAATCGGCTCTGGTGGTTACATGAAACTTGTTGCACGAATTGTAAGTATCTCATGTAACCTCCCATATTATGTCAAAATATTAATAAATTGCAAACGTTTTATTTTTATCAAACAATGCAAGCAAAATTCACGATACCAAGCAAAAATGCAAGGCTCTGAATTCAATAGAGCGCCCACAAAAGATGACAAGAGAATTGCTTACCAACAAGGCAATTTATCCGTGGCTGATCGGCTATGAGAATTGAGTGGGCATACACAACATTCGAGTGCATCCGTCACAAAGGTAAATATGGTAAATGGAAGTTGTTTCAAATTGAATACTTTACCAATAATCTAATTGATGTCGAGGTCCAACATAAAGTGAGTATATTTGTTTTAAATAAGCAAGCAATGATAACAATGTGCATGTCATTGGAATGCAACCTGCTAATTGTGAAACACCACCTACACATGAATGTCCATATGTGCATCCTAGTAGTGGAGGTATTCATTTGCTATTCAAATTTATTTATTTAGCTATTAATACAATTAAACATCTTAATTTGTAATTAGAGTAGTAATTAATTTAACCTTTCTTGTTAATATTTTAGAGCATGTAGTCGGTGGTGAGCAAGTGGAGCATGATCTGGGTACACAACCTCAAGAACGTGATGTTCCCCACTCAGGTGAAGAGGACCGTGGTGTTCAACATGTTGAGGTTGAGGCTACACAAAATGATGTGGCCCCATCAGGTAAAGAGCATAACAATTATGTTCTCTAAATTAATGAAATACTTGTAACAATAATATATATATATTTTTTGAATTTAACCCATTTCTTTGTTATTGTAGAGGACCCCCCTTCACTTCAGTGTCCTCATCCTCAGTATAGGAATAGGAATACATTGAGATCATGAGTAGTTGGCAGAACATCTGCAGAGGGGGGAAATGATGAAGACACCGATGTTCCACTTAGTCTTTTCATAGCTTCAAAGAAAAAACAAAGAAAGAAATGATTGTAATCTAACTTATTTGATAATGACTAATTTTTATGTGTTAGTGAATATAATTATGTGCTAATTAATGGTTATGGATGATATGTGTTAATTAATATTGATGAATGTTGCGTGTTAATTAATGTTAATCAATGTTATGTGTTAATGAACATTATGTGATATTAATGAATGAATGCTATATTTTATTAATGGTAGAAAGAATTAATGAATGAATGTTATAAGATGTTAACGGCGAATTTAGAGTGATGTTAGGGGGGGGAGGGGCCAAATGACCTTCCACCTTCACATGGTTGGTCCTGTTAAATAAAGAACATTAAACTATTCTCGAAACCAAGTGAAGCTCAACAAGGTAACACACTTTTCAATATTTCATTATGTTGCACAGTTAATCTTATTGAATAATGTATATTGAATCTTAATTGCAGGGTCCAATAGAGCCAACACGAACAACAACACCACGAGTTGCCTGGTATAATGAACTCCCATATTGTCTTATCTTTACACGAACAATATGAGTTGCTTCTAGTGTTGATATCCAAGGTGGGACTGCAAAAGTTATGAATATGCCTCATCCTTGTAAGCTTTTTTATTACAACTCCTAATTCTTGAGACTAAACTTTTTGTTCTTGATGTTTTTCACTAGTTGTCATAACCTCTGACTTTGATGCTTGTGCCTTAATAGAACTAGATGTTTCTCGTATGCATACTTGGTCAAGGACTGCATTATGATGCTATAGGGCTACAAACTAAGATTATTTATTGTATTGAGTTGCACATTTGACATGAGTTTCCCTATGACTGCTATGCACATTTATGTATATACACTATTTCTATTCTGTATATTGATATTAATTTGGAGAAAATATTACAAAACTTAGAGTATTCTCCATAAGACTAGAAAAAAGCTTAGATAAATTTTTGCAGTGTTTTCTTACAATTACTTGTGATCATTTTTTTATGAGTCCTGGTATCCATTTATAATAGTATGGATGCATACAAGCTTTGGACCCTTCAAAATAAAGTTTGTTACAAACAATCGGTTCTTTTCAAGAAGCAGTTATAAGTCCTTTTCAGCATCTGCGGCTTCCTTTGCTTGTTGTTTTGTTGCAACCTCCTGTAACTGCTCCCGAGCATCTTCTTTCTGTCCCATATACTTATCTTTCCACTCTTGATACACATCATTAGTAGGCCAAGTAAAACTAGCAATCTTCTGTTTCATATCTTCTAGCCGCTTCCAAGTGACTCGTACATGCCCAATCTCCGTTTCTATGAAACCATAATGAGATTTCACTTTTTCAATTTCCTCAATTGTTTGGACAAATAAGGATGTGTCATCAATACTAATAATCTGATTGATCCTTAGGGACAAATTATGGTCCACCTCCTTTAACCAAGTCTTCTCTTCCTTTAGCTGGACAGGACCAATGAAACCTCCTGGAAACATTTCAAATTTATGATTTGCATATTCTTTCCTATAAAATTTGGCTTGGCTTTTCTTTTTATACCAGCTCCTTCCACTGAAAGAATATTCATCTCTTTTATAAACTCACATGTGGACCTTAGATTGTCATTCTCTTCTGCATCTGCATGGAAAGAACACATGAGCTCTAACTCTTTACCTCTAGGCATCCACTTATTCAGGATTGGTTCCAAAGTGGCTTCTTCTTCTCTCAATTTGACCAAAATCTCAAGAATCATCTTCATATTTATGTATACATTGGAGGTTTTGACTGAGTCAGCAAACTTCAAGATGGTGGTTTTCACCTTCTCCTCATATTTGTTTGCATACAATGCCTGAGCTTGTTTCAATTTTTCCAACTCATGTTGGACATTTTTAGGTAATTGGGAACTAGAAGGCATAGGAGAAGGGGGATATTCAATGATGGGACTAGTAGGAGGGGGTCTTGCTAGAGAGGAGGCTATCATGAGTGTAGAAGATTCACCAGGATGATATTGACCTGCCAGTTGACTCTGGAGTCTAGCAATTATGCTGTCTCTGTTGGCTATTCCTTCTTTAGCATCATTGTAAGCTTTTAAAATAGTCTCCAACTTCAATTGGAGATTAGCCTTTTCTTGTGCCTCTTTCTCTGCCACCGCAACACTGAATTTTGCAGTCTCTAGGACTGTGCTTGTAGCTTCCACTACCCCTGTGTCTTGGACTCTTTTAACTATCATGCCTCCTAAGAGGCTATAATTTGATGCATCCTTCCTTCTTTTGTTCTCACCCTTCTTTAAAGACCACATGACAAGAGCAGCATTATCTTTGCTGAATGTCACTCCTTCCATAGGCTTTGTTTCTTTCCTCACTGCATCAAGCACTAAGGCATCAGCTATATCCCATTCAGGGAGAATCAACACACCAGCCTTTGCTACCATTTCTCTTCCTTTCTCAGGGGTGATTGCTTTGAACTCCTCCATCATTTCTTTCTTAACCTCTTCTTCTACCTGAGTTGTAATTTTAGAAGGATGTTCACTTTTCCTTTGTTCACATCTAGTCTTGAATTGATCAATATTTTGCTTCCATAGAAACTGTATAAAAGCTCCGGATGTGACAAAATTACTATCAGCTAGAAATTCTTCACTAGCTTGCTTAATAGTAAGGTCCATTTCTTGGCCCTTTAAGTCACCATCAGTCAAATCCATTTCAGCATTAGGTGGCTCTTCGGGAATCCCCTCTTGGGTCTCCTCATAGGTATAGGCAATCTCACTGAGAGTCCCTAACTGCAATAATTGTTTAGCCATAGCTTGTTCATCTCCAATGTGGATAGGAGACTGAGATGGAGAATATTGAGGCTCATCAGTTTCAATTTCCTTTCCCACTCTCTGCTTCTTAGGGGAATCCTGGATGTCAATGACATCTTCAATTTTCCTCTTCCCTTTTGAAGTGGAAGGCTCACCTGTCATTGGCATTATCACAATGTACTTTGACCTTTTGTGCATTACATAGTCACCATGTGGGATATCTCTAGCAAAGGCAGGCTTAGCCAATACCATCTTAGCTTTATCAGGCTCATTTTGCATTATGGCCTCCCTCTTTTCTTTTAAGGTCTGCATGAGATCTTCAAAATAAAGAATCAAGAATTTTATTTTCTCCTCAAATGGATTGAAGCTAGAAAGGGGGTCATAGCCAGTGTCAAATTGATGGATAAAATCAAGGGCTTTCTTATATGCCACCCACTTCTCCTTCCTCAGTTCTTTCTCATCTAAGCTGAATTCATTTCTAATCAGATCTTCTGGGAACTGAAATTGATGTGGCCTACCTCTACACACTACTCTTTTTCTAAACATGCCATTGAAAAAATCCTTGGGGTCTGCACATCTTGACACTACAGTAGACAACCTATATGGCTTAAATAATTCTTCAAAAAATCTCCATCCACCCTTAGTGATCACAAAATGGTGAGCCATGGTAATAGTTGGGAAAATAGTCCCTTTACCTCTATTGGTTAGCTCTGCTTCTTGTACTCCCCCAATTTGTCTCAGGACTTCTGCAATCCCTATCTTCAATGGGACCTGATAGGGTAGTAAAAAGGGGGTGCCTCTAAATCCAAACACTCTACAAACAATAGACACAAGATACAAATATATGTCTCCCCAATTGTGAACAATCTTGATATCCTCTGCAAACTCCTTTGGTTTGAGAAAGTCCAAAAGAGTCTTAGGAATTCTAGGGTTTTCTCTGCATAGAAGAATCCTAATTTTAGATGCAAAGCATCTATCAAACTTTAAATAACTTGCATCTTCTCTATCCCAAGATAGAACAATACTCCACAATTGCACTGGCATCTCCTCTTTATCCTTGACCTTAATTAGGTCCATCTCCTTTCCAAAATAATCAGCCCCTTTGAACATAAACACATGCATTAACATGGAGTACCATCCAAATGGCCTATCCACCTTACCATTTTTGATTCCTACTACCCTTTATGAATTGTATCAGCAAGGTATGAGGCATAATCAAATGTTATTGCTAGGGAGGGGTTTAGAATTTGTGCAATCATTAACATATAATGGGTTGGCATATTCTTTTCAGCATTCTCTCCAAAAATCTGGCATAATGCCCAATACATACCCTTAGCTCTCAGAGTGAATAGGTTGAGAGAGAATGGTTCCATTGTGCTGGGGCCTACAACTATTAACCCCCTTATCTTTACAAAGAATTCTTTCAATGGGCCACTTCTAAGATGATCCCTTTGTGTGTTGTAGACCTAAGCTAACGACTCAAAGTCAATAGGTTCTAACAAATTGGAGGACTCACTGAGTTTAAACACTTTCCTAAATTCATCTTCATTTATTTCAATCAAGACCGATCCCTTTATGTTCCTGATGCATCTTGCCATAGAGTCATAATTCTGTGCAATCAGGGCTAACAGATCTACTTCCATAAAAACACCTGGGACCACAAGCTTTCCTACATCCTGCTCCCATATGCCATTCAAAGGAGCTGGGGAATTCCTCTGCCTAAAACTGACTTTGAAGAGTCCTAAGCCTAATAATCCTATTTCAGGGTCCCTCAACCAATTACCCTTATCATAAAGGCCATCTCTAATTTTTAGACGAGGGTTCTTAGGTACTAGCTCTTTGGCCTTAGCCCCAACATTGGTGGACATGGTTAATTGCTCTAAAAAATCATCACAAATATTTCGGTCCTGGTAATTCACTTTCCCTGTAAATTCTCTTTTGGGTGCCATTCTGGTCAAACAATTATACCAGTAGAAGCTAGCACAGACCTCTAATGAAGTAATTCACATAGTAGTATTTGAGAACAAACCAAGAGTTATCAAGAAAAGCACAAGAAACCTGATTATTCGCCTGAAGAAAATCACTCTGCAACAAACTTCGATGAAACAATACTTAGCAATCAAGTTGATGCGAACTGAAAAGGGCAAGTTGGCATTTAAGCTTTTAGAAATTAACTCTGCATGCTTCGGCTTTCTTTTCAGAATTAAATTCGCCAAATCAAATTCAAAACTGGCTCGAACGGGTCATAATTTCTCTAAGTCTTTCCTTTGTTTCTCTCTTTCACAACTTCACAGAACATAAAACTTGTGCTCTTTTCTTTTGCGAAACAACGCTGGCCGTTGGATCTCGAGAACTTACATCGCCTTTATCTCCATTTAATCTCTTTGCTTTAGTGTCAGGCCCTACCTCCTTTTCGCCACTTCGCGGAGTTTAACAGTCGTGCACTTTTCCTTCGTGAGGCCACGCCAAGCATTAGATCAAACTCAAATCACCTGACCTTTAACTCCAACCGGGACCGTCAATCCTTTTAACTAACCGTACCTCATCTTGACGGCTAATGGTTTTTGCCATTTCGCTGAGGTTAAGCTATAGGCATCTTCGGGTCATGAAACAATGAGAAGCGTTGGATCAATCTTGAGATGAATGCCTTTTAAGTGGGCCCTTTATCCAGGAATTACTTACCCCACTTGTTATCCGGTTAATAAACGTCACATGGCAGTCGACCATTAGCCTTGGAAACTCCTTTTGGTTCCACCCTTAATCTGCCATGTGTTCCCTTTTACTATTCCCACATAATTGTCGGTTACACCTAGGTGGGCCCTCAACCACTTTTTTAAACCATGTGTCACGTCACTCCTTCATGTGATTTCCACCCATCTTTCGTGACTTCATGAACATTATTCTTCATTTGGCTTGCAACCACAAAACCATGAGAACCGTTAGATCAAAACAGACCTGATCTACTTTTAACTTCATATCATGCCTGTCCCTTGGGCCCATCGGCCTTTTCGCTACTTCGCAATGACTAAATTGCTAGCATCTTATCTTCGCGAATTCATGCGAGCCGTTAGATCTCAAGAACTTGCTTGTTGTTTACTCTTTTTATGACAACCTTGCCCGGACCCACTGCATATTGCCAACTCAGTGCCTTGTCACCGCCATGTCATTGCCAATTGGGGTTACCACATTTACTACCACTCTTAGCGGGACCCTCCACCTTTTTTCTATTTCGCTAAAGGTATAGCTCGTGCATCTACCGGCCATGAAACAATGAGAAACCATTGACCTTTTTCCAAGCTCTACAAAAAGCTCTACAAAAAGTGGCAGCTGTTATGCCACGTCACTCCTCCGTGTGATTTCCACCTGTCTTTCGCGACTTTGCGAACATTATTCTTCATTTGGCTTGTAGCCACAAAATCACAAGAACCGTTAGATCAAAACATACCTAATCTACTTTTAACTTCATGCCATGCCTGTCCCTTTGGCCCATCGGCCTTTTCGCTACTTCGTAATGACTAACTTGCTAGCATCTTATGTTCATGAATTCACGTGAGTCATTAGATCTCAAGAACTTTCTCGTTGTTTACTCTTTTTATGACAACCTTTCCTGGACCCACTGCATATCACCAACTCAGTGCCTTGTCACCGCCATGTCATCGCCAACTAGGGTTACCACATTTACTACCACTCTTAGCGGGACCCTCCACCTTTTCGCTATTTCGGTAAAGGTATAGCTCGTGTATCTCCCGACCATGAAACAACGAGAAGCCATTGATCTTTTTCCAAGCTCTACAAAAAGTGACAACTGTTATGCCACGTCACTCCTCCGTGTGATTTCCACTTATCTTTCGTGACTTCGTGAACATTATTCTTCATTCTGCTTTTAACTTCATGCCATGCCTGTCTCTTGGGCCCATCGGCCTTTTCACTACTTCACAATGACTAACTTGCTAGCATCTTATCTTCGCGAATTCACGTGAGCCATTAGATCTCAAGAACTTGCTCGTTGTTTACTCTTTTTATGACAACCTTGTCCAGACCCACTGCATACCGCCAACTCAATGCCTTGTCACCGCCATGTCATCTCCAACTGGGGTTACCACATTTACTACCACTCTTAGTGGGACCCTCCACCTTTTCGCTATTTCATTGAGGGTATAGCTTGTGCATCTCCCAACCACGAAACAACGAGAAGCCATTAATCTTTTTCCAACCCGATCATTCTTTAACCAAAGAAGATCGCTTATCTCTGGGACCTGCCAAACCCTTTTGCCACTTCGTGAAGGTTAAAACACATTCAACTTGATCTCATGAAACCACGCTGTCCATCCAATCAGATGAAACTTGATCGGTGTTTAGCTTTGGTCCAAACCTATATGCCGGGTCTGCCTTCGCCTTTCGCTACTTCGTAGAAACTAAGTTTCGAGCACTTTTTGGTCGTGAATCAACGCGGGCCATCAGATCAACAGAAAATCACATGATACTTATAAGGCTTGACGGACATTAGAAAAGGCAGATTAAAAGCGAACAAGAATAAAATATTTAAAGGGATCACCTAGGTAAATGACAAGGGGAGAACACTTTTACGATAAATGGACCCATCGCTTAAGTGAATAGTATAGTAACGCCAAATTAGAAACCAAAAGGGCTTTTCTCAAGTATTATTTTTTTTATATCGATGATTATTATTACTTTTTTTTATAAAAATGGTCATCGTCAGAATTACGACAAATACCAAGCTTTCGACCAATGACTTCTTTGACCATCGACAGAGTCCATTGGTTTGTTGAATTTCTGATGGGCATGGCATCATCGACCAATCTGACGCTGAGTTTTCGATAGTGGATTTTGTTGACACTCTGACAAAAAATCATCGAAAATCCGACAAACGGTCGTCGGAAATCAACTCCGAATGTACTAGTGATTGAGCATCCATTCTTCTTTTAAAAATTAGCCTTGTGTTTCAAATTTATTCTTTGGGTGCACACACAACAAAAATAAGGCTTTAAGTTAAATGTGACATTTTAGATGCATATCGGTAGACAAAAACATAAAGATCACATGTCCTTTGGGTACACAAACCATAAACAAGAGTTTGAGTTAAAATATGATAGTTTAGATGCATGCAATCTTATTTGTGGAATTTTTCTTGGTAAGATAATTGCTCAGTTGACCAAGAATTCATTCATGAGGTAATAATCTTGGTTGGTCAGTATATTAAGTACTATTTTTCACTCATAGGCAATTAAATAATTTTTTTAATAAGTGTGATTAAATTTTAGACAATATGGGGGTGTGCAACCACTTTAGTGTGCTTTGTCTCATCATCTTCTATTATTATTACCAGAGTGTACATAACTACAGAGGGTCTAGCAGATTCATAAAATAGAGACTCTAAAAGAGCTCTCACAATTTCATTCCTTCTATCTACTAACAACTTGAAGGATGGATTTGCAAAATATCCTTGACGATAATTATATACAGATCTTTACTGAATAGTCCCTCTCCTACTTGAAGCCTATGAAAACAATTGTCACTTGAAATAAACACCTCCTTTTTCTTTATTACTTCTAATAGTTTTTGAGCTCCAAGACACTCAATACATTGAGAACAAGAAGTACAATGGTATCATAGAATATAAAGGGTTAGGATGCCAAGCACACTTGACCTAAGTGGGCATCTATATTGAAACCATACAACTACTAATAGAAAAAATATTATAAACTTAAGAGGGAATATGATGAACTTATAAGGCACTGAGAGGTGGGGGGGGGGGGGTGAATCAGTGCAAGTAAAAACAATACAAATCTGATTATCAATTTCGCCAACTTAAAACTTAATAGGCATATAAGAAATAACACCAAGTATGTAATCACCACATAAAGAATAAACCACATGACATAAGAGTTTATACATGGAAACCCCAAATGGGAAAAATCATGGTGGGAGTTGGTACCCACAAAGATCCATTATTTGCAGTATAGGGATCTAACCAGTTAAGGTCTACAACACCTGGTTAGGGGCACACCTTGTTAGGAGTGTCTAAGCCCGGTTAAGAGCTTTACAAAAAGGCTTGTGAGGACCAACCCTATTAGGAGCTACCCAAGTTAGTGGAATTTACAAACACAAGTTAATGTGTCACCTGGTTAGAGGATTTAATGCTTAGACCTATTAGGATCCAACTGCACCCTGTTAGGAGTGACCTTGCGAGAGGATTTTCTTGCGGCAACTATTAGGGAGACAACAAGTTCAAATGATCTCAATATAACACCTTCAATGTCTGATAAGATCCGCTTCAGAACATTACAACATCACATAAACTTCATCTCTCAACTCCTCTGATCACCGCACTATTAGAAATACGAAATTCACTAATTATCTTTCATACATTCAAGCTCATACTCATATATCCCTTCATACCCCATCACACATCTTAAAAACATTATTAGGCTGGATAGAACCTTGAAACAATTCCCTAGGTTCAATGTATCTAGACAATCTTGCTTTGCACACTTTAGTTATGCCGGCCACCATCATAACAAATCTAATTCTGTGCCGTTTTACTGATCTGAGTGATTTTCATCACTACTGGTTAAGTCTTAGTCAGAATACCTTCTTTGTCAATCAAATCTCATTCACTTGATCGAATCTACACATGCGGTCACGAACATAACTTCATCAACCAACATTCATTGCTGCTGCAAAACCGCATCATCTCATTCCTCATAGATTTCCTATACCGGTTGTCAGAATATTATTCTGTCTATCTTTTACCGGTTGAAGTCCTAAATACCGGTTTTGATAAACTTGTTAGACACAATGCACCACTGAGAGGGGGAGGGGGTGAATCAGTGGTTCTCAAACTTTTCCCTTTAGCAATCCTATGTAAGCATACCGGTTAATGGATCTAACTCAATTTAGACTTACTGGTTAGTGTGGAGACCAACACAAATTCAATCACACAAGGGGACATCACATAACACCAACATATATGAGGAAAACCAAAGATGGGAAAAAGCTGGGTGAGCAATGATGCTGCAGTCTACTGCTCCAATCCAGCCTCACAACAAAAACTGTTACAATGTTTAGGGCACCAACCCAAGGAGCACCAACCCCTAACTTTATGGGCTACAACCCAAAGGAGCTACAACCCCTGACTTTAGGGTACCTACCCAAGGAGCACCAACCCCTACATTGAGCTACAACTCAGTGTTCACAAAATAATCATCAAATACAAAAGTAGTTATCTTGTTACAAGTGAATCTTGTAACCATTTCATGTATCTTACTCTGCCGGTGAGATACCTTCTCTGCTACACCGACTCACTCTTCAACTGCTCTTTTTTGCTGCATAATTGCCAGTAAACTCTATCGGTGGACCTCTCCTCTTCTTCTTCTCTACTGGATATCCACCTTACTCTTTGCTCTTCATCAATATAACACTTTGCTGATTCTCTGTCTGCCTTCTCTGCAGCCTCCTTCACTTCTGGTCCGCCGGTATGAACACTACCAGTTCTTCTCTCCTACCGGTTGAACGCTTCAACCTGGTTCTCCCTCACCCTCACTCACTTCTCAGATGCTCGTTAAGCACTTGGCTGATTTTCTCTTACATGCGGAAGTATCATGCTTCACAGTAGCACAATATTCTTCTATACAACAACAACTAACTATGTCTTTGGCCTTCATATTTATAGCCAGGTTTTCCCACCAAAGCCCACTTCAAAATCTAGGTAGTAAGGGTTTCCTCACCATCCTCGAGGAAAACTAAAACCAATAAAATCTTGGTTGATTTGATCTCCCTGACAGCCAACTATTCATCTCCACCATTGTTGTGCCTTCTAGTACAAGATTTACAAATATAGGAAACACGATCCTTTACCTTGACCTGCATTTGCCAAACCATCATTAATGCCTCTGCTATTTCCTTCTTGAGGTATTCTAACAATCTGATCTTCTTGCTTTGATCCAGGGGCCAACAACTCCCCGATTCTTCTCTATTGTTCATTCTTCCTCGAGCCACATGCTTCTGACATGATCCACAAATCATGGGATTCATATTCAATGCACACCTGTAGAGATACCTAGCTCTAAATGACACTTCACCAACCTATGCGAGCTTTCCACCTTGACTCCATGTGGCAATTACATCAACCAACTATTAACTTGGTTCTTCGAGTCGGTCTAGATAGGATCACTGACCAACCACTCTATCGGTTCCTCTTTCCTGCTGGTTTACTAACCTTGTCGATATCTCACATGCTATCGATTACCTCCTCATGTGCACACTTTGCTATACTGCTGGTGGAACACCTAAGCCAATCTTCAGATACGAGTGACCTAAGCATGCACATTCCCATCAAGTGGGAAGACTTCTGCATCCCCACCTTGTCCAAATTACCAGTAAACATACATACTGGTAAGCACTTTTGATGACACAAATTATCAACCTTCACTAGACTCCTTCTTCAGTCAAGCCATTCTTCCTCTTTTTGCATCTGCTCAATTATACCTTTTCCTTGATTAGCTCTGATCATATCTCTGCTGGTTTGTCTGAATGACAAACACATCACTCTTCTTCTATACCGACATCTCAACATGCCTTCTCTGTCGGTCCAGTGCATAACCATGATCTCATGCACTTAAGGCATTCCTTCAAATCACCTATCTTTGACTCATCTGCCTTATCTCAAGGGACTATGATGCACACAATGCATAATATGAGATAAGCTCCACTTACCGGTGGAGCGACACCATTTGCTTTCTGCAATGTACTCATGTGACTTCCCTATTTGTGCAACATATCTTCAAACAGGCACATGTGTTTCGGTGTGGGTACTTTCACTGTCAGTCATTGTTTCTCATGATGATTGCATCTTCATCAAGTGGAAGTCTTGTTGTTTTGCATCCTCACAACATACCTGTGATCTTCTCATACTTCTCATCTAGTGTTGATGTGATTTAGGTAACATTCCACCTCTTCATCATAAAGAACCACACAAACACCTTGCCCATCCTGTTTGTACACTGATCATGACCTTTGCAGATTGACAACCATTCACTTGGTTGATCCGACTTTCCCATGTCAACACATCACTTACTAGTTGACATATTTTCCTTACTGGTGTTCTGCAACACAAGGTGATATCCAAGATATCTCAACCTATACTCTTCCTTGATAGTGTTGCACATACATCTCTTCTACCAGTGGTCATCCCATACCGGTTGACATGAATGACAACACAATGCCAACAAAACTGTCTCTCCTTACTGGTTAAGCCTTGCCGATTGACCTGTAGTACTTAAATGACTGCAAAAACATAGTTGCCATCAATGCCAACATACAACATAGTCATCATATAACAATCTAATCAAACATGTACTGGTTCCATCAAGCAAACAAACAATTACCGGTTCAGACCAAATGATCAAATGCCAACAATCTCCCCCTTTGGCATTGATGGCAACACTTAGGAATTTTTTTTGTCAACTAAGTGTGCAAGACAAAAATTGACTATATAACATGTACTCCCCCTTAGCAATTGCTCCTATTACTCCCCTTTTATATTACATACAAAATTTTGACTCTTAACTATTAATCCCTCTTTGACAACAATGCCAAATAAAGAAGTAATTTACATGAAAGATGTATTCATTTTACATCAAAATTTGCATTAGAGTATATAGATATAAGAGTCATAAAGTTTTTACAAAGCAATTTTAGAAAAAGCATCAAATGAAACTTCAATTGTTTTAGATCATTATCCCATGTCTCTAACAGTGTGCTGATAATCTCATGTGTCTTGGTATGCCCTTCTAATTCCTCCATTGCATCAACTGTGCTCATCTCAGGTGTAGCCAAAATAGCCTTCGACTCCTTGTATGCTCCCTGTAAAATTTCAACTTTAGGAATTAGTTGAGTCTGAAGCTCCTTCAATGATCTTATCTATTTGACCTGCTCATGTTCATACATCTCAAGTTTATGATGTAAGTCTACAACTGATCTACCAAAAAGAATAGCTGAGTCATTTAGTGGCCTAGAAGTTTCACTCAAGATTTCAAGTTCTTTCTCAACATCTTCCCTTTTCTCCTTCAAGTCAGCACAAAACAGTGAAAACTTTGAAATAGTAGCCAAAATCTTTCCTCCAGTTTCCAGTGCATTCTTCAACAAATCCTTATTAACTGTGAGTGCTACCTTACCTTTATCTATCTCAAACATCAGCTATTCTGTCCTTTTCTTCTTGTAATCCTTTTCAACTGATATGTATGCTTCATCTTCAAAATTATTGAGTTGATCTCCGACATCGGTAACCAACTGTCCAAGTTTGTCAATGGGAGTGACAAAACTTCCAGTATTAGTCTACGGTAGGAGACTAGACAAAATATCAACTGCTACCTTGATTGTCTCTGCCTCTCTCTGTTGTTCCTTCATTCTCTTCTTTTGAGCTCTAGATTGCATTGCTGTTGCAATCTCCATCAATTGAGAAGAACTCAGATTGTCCATATCAATAGGCCCTTTAATGCTCACCGAGTCGTCATCATCATCATCAATTATTTTCTTCTCCTTTGTCTCCTTTTTTTTTGCCTTTTCTTTCTCTATTTTATCCTTCTCGGTCTTATCTTCTTCTGTCTTCTCTTCTTTAGTGGTGTCCTTGACCGATGGTGGTTGAGTTTCCACATTTTGTTCATTCACTGGTACTTCCTCATTAGTATTTTCCTTTTGACTGTCATCAACATTTACACTTACCGATGGAATTTGAGTATCATTAGGCTGTGTGTTCATCGATGGCTCATCAAATCTCTTTTCTTCAGTTTGCTTCTCCACTTGTTCCTCTTGTTGCTCATGTTGTTCAAACATTTTAACATCAACATAAAATACATCTATATTATCAACATTATTATCAACATCATCTCTGGCGTTATCATCAGGAATAAATATCGGTTCAATATCAATCGAATCATCTTGCATATACTTGTTGTCTGATTCAAAATCTGTGATCTTAACACCTTTAAGAAGTTCTTTTGACTTGAATTTTTCAGAACTATCTTCCTCAACTTGTTTTTCCTCTTCTTCATCCAGGATGAGACCTAAATCCTTCTTGATCAACATCTCAGTCTCCTTCTGGATTGATTCGGTCTCTCCTATTAACATTCTTGTTAATCTCTTTTTGGATCTAAATGATTCTTTTGCATTAACCTTTATCTGTTCAATTTCTTCTTCACTTGCTTCTAGTTGCAGGTGCTTAAAGATATAATCAATGAATTATTTGTCTTGGCTAATGGCTATTTGCCACCTTGCATCAATAAGATTATACAAAGAATTTGGAATCTGCCCTCGTAGGTCAATAAGGGCTCTGCTAAATTTATTCATACTAAAGATGACTGCATCTTCAATCTCTCTTTGTTGACTTTAAGATAAATGAATAAACAATGTATTCAATCCTTCGTATATTCCATAATCCTTAATTATTTGAACCATCCTATTGAAAGGGTCTTCTAATGTAAATGGTTTCTTATGTGATTTTCCCTTACCGGTTGCCTTAGGCTTCTTAACACTTTCTCTAAGTACTCTTTTATCTCCCTTTGAATCAGTAGCCTCTTCATCGTTTGCCAGTTTGTGGGCTTGTTGCTTCTTCCTCTTTCTGGTTTGTATTGGTTCAACAGGTGGATCAACAGTTTTATGCTTTCTTTGGAACTTAATTTTAGATGGTTTACCTCTTTGTGATTTAGTCGGTTTGTCTTCTTCCATCTTCTTTTCTACTGCTCTGGCTTTTGCAGCTCTAGTCTTATCGGTAGGGGTACCGGTAGGTACACTAGATGCTTCACCTAGCTCTATTGCATCTTGGCACTTGCTGCTGCTATTTGTTCTTTTGTAAATCTTGCCCGCTCAATGAATGCTTCTACCTCCTTCCTTATCTTCTTAGTAATCACTGGTCTCTATAGCTCAGAGTGGACTTGTCGTGATTTTTCTTTGTATGTCCCAAATCTCTCTGTAGTGGTATCCGTCGGTTGCTCTAACAGATGATTAGCATAAGCAATGAATAGATCCTTGTCTACCTTATATTCCATAGGTAATACCCATGTGGTTCTAGGGATAACTGCTTCCATCATATAGGTATCTGTATCCACCATGAAACAGATTGTCTTCTCATACCGATTGACTACTTCTACCGGCATACGCTCTCTAGCATTCATTTTCTTTTGAAATTCTTTGAAGTAACCCCATGAAATATTATCAAACTTTTCCTTTAGCATCTTGATGCCATTCTTCATCTGTAGTAGTGTAGGGGTACCTTCAATCCATTGAACATCTCCAATACTAGGGAAAAAGTTTTGGAAATAGAAAAACAATCCCAAAATCAATTGTCCAAATTTGAATCTCAGCTTCTTGTATTTCATTACAACTTCTAGATTCACCATTAGTTGGCTTCTTAGTGCTTTAGCTAATCAACATTCTCTTTTACCATTCGATAGGCAGTATGAATAGCTACTGCCGGTATGTTGTTCATTCTACTTGAATAATAAATCCTATACCCAATCACCATACGGGTATATTTTACAACTGGATCATTGATGTTGTTTATTGCCATGGCTCTACCATCCCATCTTTATCTTATAAACTTCTCAACATCATTCTTGGGTACTGATATAAGTAAGGGTACTTCATCAATTGAGAAAATTTGATTATTGCTTGGATGAATTTCTTGGTTATTTTATGCGGTCGATCTAACCACATAAATTGATCATGAATCCAACTTAAAACAAATCTAACTAACTCATTATCAAAATCATTAATGAAGTTGACTACATGATGGAACCCTTTCTTGGTGACACTCTTAAACTATTCTTTCAGTATGCCCTTGTTATCATACAATGATCTATACTGATCATGAATAACTGATACACCCATGTCTTCCAGTTTGGAGTGATAAAATGATCTAACATACCTGACATGCAAAAATCCATATGGTACACTAGATAGGGCATCGACAGGGTCTGTTTATATTGATTTGTAAGGATAACATTTGAACTCTAGTCATGGCCTCTCGGTCACATCAACAAGATGCGGATTATCCATACTAAAATATGCAAAATATTCAAAGAAAAGAGTAATATTTACTGATAAATACCTTTCCTCCTTCTGAACTAGGGTTTTACATTGTCAGAACCTTCAACACTTGATCATCACTGATACAAAATGCACTTCCGATCACCTCAGATATCCGCCAAACACGCTGAATGTTGCAATCATAAAATTTCCTCTACTCTTCTTGCTCGCCAAATTCTCTCAAGATCACAGTGTGATAATTGAAATTCAAAAAGTTCTTTTTATTTGCTTTCAAATTACTGCATTAAATGCTTTAACCGACAAAACCCTAAAACACCTTAAAATACTTTTAAGCATATTACCAATTGCTAAAACTCAATGATATTTACCGGTTATGATTCAAAAAGAATTAAAACATTAAAATGCATCAAAATATGCAGATTTAACTTACATCATTTCATCCAGGGGTTCATCTCAAGATTTGACAATATGCTCACCCCAAGTTGTAGAAACAACATAGTTTGCCAGTGATGGATTCTCCACACTAGGTGAATAATTTGATTCCTCAGATGGTTTGTCATCACTCTTCTTCTTCCAGGTTCTATTCAACTTAGCCTTGGTTTCTTCAATATCAACTTTCTGCTTTCCTTTCCGGTCTGCAGGATGATCCACTGGTTGGTTCTTCTATGTTCTGCAAAACTTAGCAATGTTGCCTCTACTTGTCCTTCTTCTACAGTTCATTGCCACATGTCCAATGTTGTTTCAGATTGAAAAAATCACATTGATTCTTTTCTCCATCTCATAAGGACTAGATCGGTTAACACAGGGTCTTTGCCAATTGGTGCTTCTCCAGTCATTGAAATTCCTTCTCCAATCACCATTAGTTCTTAGATACATACGAGGTGTTGGATAATTAGCTCCATACTTGCATTTGATAGATCTATGCCCATACATGTTGTATGTATAACAATAACCTTCAAATTTTCTAGGCACATATCTAGTATTAGGTCTATAACTAGTATAAGCAACATTAGCAACATGTCTTGGTTTATGACAATTAAAACAAATAGGTTTGTAAGCTTTCTTATCGGTAGGTTTCTGAGCCTTAGGAGCTGTTTTACCTTCATGCAAGTTTCTCTTGGTACCAAAAGGTTCTCCTTTCTCAAATGTATTGTATCCTAACCCATATGTATCACCTTTCATCCTCTAAGATTGGATCTGCTCATCTAGCATAGTAGAACTCTTGTTGAATTTTGCGAGCTTCTCATTAGCTTTTGCAAGCTCTTTAGTAAGATCTTCATTTTGCTTCATAAGAGTCTCTCTAAGAGACATTTCCATATCAAGATTTTCTTTGATTTCTTCTTTCTCTTATTTCTCCTCAAGCCAGTGTGCATATAGAATGCCATTTTCCTTATTTACCTTATAGATCTCATATCTTTCTCTTTCATCTTGTCTTCAGCTGATATCCTCGCTTCAAGTTCTAGACTCATCCAAATTGTAAGGGCTTCAAGTTCTCTCCTCAGGTTAAGTTTCGCACCATTTTTTTCCTCTCTACTTCCTCAACCAATGCTTCTTATTTTATCCATCAGAAGAGATTCTTTCATTGATTTCCAACAATTGTTCGGCCAGTTTTTTCCTTTTAGCTAGTGATGTCTTATACTTTCCTCTTAGGGTTTCTAGATCTTCCTTGGTTTCTGCAAGTTCCTTAGCCATCTCTCGGCAACTCATTCCTCCCCCCATATTTGACTTAGGATTAGAGATCCCTTCCAAGCAGTTAAGCCTTAAGGAAGTTAGGCTTTGATACCAATTGATGAACTTATAAGGCATTGAGAGGGCGAGGGTGAATCAGTGCAAGTAAAAACAATACAAATTTGATTATCAATTTCACCAAATTAAAACTTAATAGGCATATAAGAAATAACACTAAGTATGCAATCACCACATAAAGCATAAACCACATGACACAAGAGTTTATACATGGAAAAACCAAATGGGAAAAACCACGGTGGGAGTTGGTACCCACAAAGATCCACTATTTGTAGTATAGAGATCTGACCGGTTAAGGTCTACAACACCCGGTTAGGGGCACACCCTGTTAGGAGTGTTTAAGCTCGGTTAAGAGATTTACAAAAATGCCTGTGAGGACCAGCCCTATTAGGAGCTACCCAAGTTACTAGGATTTGCAAACACAAGTTAATGTGTCACCTGGTTAGAGGATTTAATGATCAGACCTATTAGGATCTGACTGCATCCTGTTAGGAGTGACCTTGTGAGAGGATTTTCTTGCAACAACTGTTAGGGAGACAACAAGTTCAAATGATCTTAGTATAACACCTTCAGTTTCTAATAAGATCCACTTCTGAACATTACATCACTTAAACTTCATCTCTCAAGTCCTCTGATCACCGCACTATCAAAAATATGAAATTCACTAATGATCTTTCATATATTCAAGCTCATACTCATATATCCCTTCATACCTCATCACACATCTTAAAAACATTATTAGGTCAGCTAGAACCTTGAAATAATTCCCCAGGTTCAATGTATCTAGACAATCTTTCATTGCACACTTTAATTATGTCGATCACCGACATAACATATCTAATACTGTGTTGTTTTATTGATCTGAGTGATTTTCATCACTACCGGTTAAGCCTCAGTCAGAATACTTGCTCTGTCAATCAAATCTCATTCACTTGATCGAATCTACACATGCGGTTAAGAACATAACTTCATCTACCAACCTTCATTGCTTTTGCAAAACTGCATCATCTCATTCCTAATAGATTTCCTATACCGGTTATCAGAATGTTATTCTGTCTGTCTTTTACCGGTTAAAGTCCTAAATACCGATTCTGATAAAACTGTCTCTATTTACTAGTTGACATGTGGGACCTAGATGACTATAAAAACATAGTTGTCATCAATGACAATATACAACATAGTCATCATACAAAAATGCAATCAAACATGTACTTGTTGCATCAAGCAAACAAACAATTACTAGTTTAGACCAAATTATCAAATGCCAAAAAAATATTAATGGGGAGGAACTTGAGGGAGAGAGAGAAGGGAGGGAGGGGGTAGGGAGATAGAGAAGTGAGAGAGGTGGGGGAGAGATAGGGAAATTGTCAAACTTAAAAATAGGAAATCACTCCTACTCCTACTCTCGGGATGTTCCAAAAAGTGCTCTGATGAAGCCTATTTAGTGAACACCTCTCATCAACGCTCTCTTACACAATTTGTCGCAAGTAAACATGCTACCCTGTTTCACCTCCCTAAATAAGCAAGTCGAAACAGGGGGGGGCATATAGCTACTCACAGATTTCATCACTTTCCCTAGTAAGCATTAGGTGATTTTGTGATCTAACGTTTGTTTTGTAGGGTGCGGTTCCTAACTGTGTACTGCAGATACCGCTGGGGGCTTCGTCTGATGACTTATGGATATATCCTTTTTCAAATAATGTTTACTTTTCTGTACTTTAGCTTGCATATGCACGTAGTACTCATATGACCGCTAAAGTGGGGGCTAAATGTAGCATCGTAAATTATACACACTCGCTAGGGTGGTACAATTTCGCACCTAGTTTAGCACCCGCCTTAGTGCATTTTGCATTCTGCATTGCATTTCTCCTTAAGCACTTAATTAATCAAATTAATTAGGTCTAAGGCCCTATTTCATCATTTTCTACATCATAAAGTTGGGCCCTTTCACTAAAGCGTGCCCTTCGCATTTTATTCTTCCAATACACCACTTAATCAAAAACCCTAATTAAGTCCTATTTCGAACTTGGGGGCTTGGTTTCGGGGTCTAAACATCTCGAAATCACCTGTAACTTCAGGATTCTCTCTAAAATCATCATATCCGACGGCCCTGAAAATTTGGTGAAAAGTTGTCGGGACCATGGCACCCGTGCAACATGGTCCCGGACATTTTTCCTGAAATTTTGGGAGCACGATCCAATAATAAAATAAAGCTTAACCCCAAGAAATTGGTGGGATATTCAATCTCTAGGTCGGCCAAAATACGAATTTACGACCTAGGGTTTCATACATAAGAGCTCTCTTTCTTCATTTGAAGGGATCGGATTTTTGTTTTCAGGAACTTCATATGCAGCGAAAGAGCAGATCTTTGAGGACTTCAACAACACTCAACATCATTTTATCAAGCATTTATCAAATTCATTCATCCACTTAGGGCTTGGAAGACATTGAAGAACAATAAGAGATTACCGACTGAAGATTGGCTCGTACTCCTCCCTCGAGGGTTGGGTATGATTTCGTATTGTTTTCATGTCTTTGCATAAGCTTTGATACATCATTTATTCATGCTTTAGATCACATTGCATCTTGATTTAGAGAATTTACATTATCATTTACAAGCAATTAGGGTTTACTTTCTAGGTTGCTCTAGTTTGCTTTCTTGCATTTTGGACCTTGCACACACACTAGGTCTACACACACAATACATTTTACAAAACAACTTGGCTATTCGTGGAGGTGGAAATCACCGAAGCGGGGGTTTGACTAAGGCAAAACCCTATATATCCGCCCCTCCCCCTTTTCAGATATTATTGCAGGTTTTGGGATTCGGACGACGCCGCGGGACACAGATCCGGAGAGAGAAGGCTGAGGCAGAACCCTGTGTGAAATTGCAGCTCAGAAGACCAGGACAGGGGCGCTGGGCACCCTGGTCCCTGGGACAGAGGCGCTGGGCGCCTTGGTCCTCCGGGTAGACAGCTTTTCGACGATTTTCCGACAGTGTTTCAGGGTGCAGAACAGTGGTTTCCGGTGCAGTTTTCAAGATAGTGGCACCCGCGCCCCCGTCCTGAACATTTTCAGTCCGATTTCGACTCTGGGTACATATCTGCATTCTTATTTTATCCTTACACTTACAGCTGTTCATTTTTTAATCTCAATTCAGTAATCTTGTTATTAGTTCATACTTGCATTTTGAGATTAGGGTTTGAACTTGCATTACTTGATCTTACAATTTCAACAAGGGAATAGAAATCCTAATAGATATCCCGTGGCTCTCTCTTTCACCAAAAGAAGTAGCCAATTGTGCGATATCTCTAGGCTCTTTCATATTCCGTAATGTGTGTCGAAAGGTAGGATTAGGGCATGATTAACCTAGTCTCGCTTTTTTCCCCTACACATTTTGGTGAACCCGACGTGAATCTATCATTGCTTCCTCTTGCATTGCATTTATTAGATCTAGATCTAGATTTAGGGTGTTTTCATTTCATTTCATTAAAAGAAAAAAAAAAGAAGAGAGAAAACTTGTGTTTCTTTGCATTGTGTGTTTAAATTTTATGCAATCTTTTCAAAATGTCAGATTTCTATTTGCAAAATGTTCATGCATTTGATGATTATTATGAGTATAGCCAAGATGAATTAGATGAAGCTTTAGATGAGTTTTTAAACCCTAAGGATGCTAAACCTTCATTTTACCAAAAACTCATAAACCTTGTTACTATGCCATTTAGGTGTGATGAGAAAGATAAGTCGAATGATTCCTCTCAAGGATACATTCCTATCCACTCTTCCCCTGAATCTAGTAACATGGTTGTTTTCAATAATCCCCTCTATGAGGAGATGTCTCCTTTTGAATCAAAAGACAAACCTTTTAATCGATATGATCATGCTTTGTTGGATGATGCTCTTGATGACTTTGTGGCTTTTTCGAAACCTTTAAACAAAAACAAGACTTCTAAATTGGTTAACATGATAAATTTGAATGAATATAACAAGCCTCTCTTTGAAGTCCAAGGTGCTTATCCTTCCCCCACCTTTCAAATTCCTAAAACTCCTCTCCTTACTGTCCAAGGAAGGTATGATCATGATCCCTTTTGTACTCCGAATAAACCAATCATCACCGTACAAGGAAGAAAACCTATAAGTCCTTACAATTATGCTAAGCAAATAACTAGAGAGAGTTATCATGCGGTTGCCCATACCTATCATACCAGAAATAATAGGCAACCTAATCCTCCTCCTGTTATTCCAGTCTCTCTTCCTAATCCTCAACCAATTCTTCCTCAAGCTCCCCATATTTCGCAAGTTATGGGTAAGGAATACGATCTCATAGAACAACTCAAAGCTACCCCTGCTAAGATATCCCTTTGGGATTTGATTCAAACTTCTTCCGCTTATCATGGAATGTTACAAGATGCCTTGAAAGATTTGAATGTTCCTGCACCGAATACATCTAGTAATATAGCATCCTTTGTTAACTCTGTGATGAATCCTAAACCTCAAATTGTGTTTACGCAAGATGAGTTGCCTACTGGTGAAGTCCAACAACAATATGATCCCTTGATGATTGTGGTTGTCATGAAAGACACTGCTATAAGACGAACACTAGTAGATAATGGCTCTGGTCTTAATGTGTGTAGCATCAATCTTTTGCATAAGATGAATGTGGATACTTCTCTTATGGAGCCTGACTCTCATTCTATTCATGGCTTTGATAATGTGGCTAAGACTTCATTGGGTATCATCACCTTACCTCTCACAGTGGGACCTGTTACTTTGCCTACTCCTATCCATGTTATGCTGGGAAATTTAACATATAACTTGTTATTAGGGAGGCCTTGGATTCACAGCATGCAAGCTGTCCCCTCTACATTGCATAGACAAGTTAAATTCATTTATAACAATAAGACATATACTTTGATGGGAGATACTAATTTTCAAGCTTGTCTACAAACATCTAATTCCAAAGGAGATTCTTCTAAGCCATCCTCGTCTAGTGATGACTCTTTAAACAAGAAACCTATCGATGAGTCTTCGCTTTCCGATGATCAAAATCCTTTGGATGAATCTAGAACTCCTGAAGAAAATCCTTCTCGACCTGAAACTACACATAAAAAGGATTTTGATCCTGAGAAGGATCTCGCAGAAGATGATTGGGGATCTCTTGATTTTAACCCTACCTTTGTAGGTGAATATAAGGTTCCTTCTAGAGAAATTAAAGTTGGAAAGAAGGAAGAAGCTGAAAATCATAAAGTTGAAAAGAAAGAAGAAGCTAAAAGTCAATCAACCTTACCTGAAGCTATGAGTAATAATTTTGTGGCCGCTTCTCAAACTTCTTCTCCTCACATCTATAATTATGAAGAGTTTGATTCTTTGTCTTATGAAAAACCACCTTCTCTTCCTGAAATGGCTGATCGTTATGGTCATGGTTTTCGCATTTTCGCTAAGCATGGGTATCATGGAAAAGGTTGTGGTGCTAATGAACAAGGGATAAGAGTTCCTCTAGAGACTAATTTTCAACATTATGCCTTTGGACTTGGTTATAATCCTTGCAGACGTACTAAAGCCTCTAAAAGACCATGCATTAGTGTTAATGCTATCTCTACATCTTTATCAATACAACACCCTGAGTATATTGATGAGGATTCTTTGGGTGATTGTGCTCTAGATATCTTCCCTACCGACGATGCTTTAGCTGAGTTCTTGGGAGCCTATGACACTCTTCCTCGTTATCATCACAATAGGGGACTCCCTTATTGTTTGAACACCGAAGCCTATTTTGGAAAAGAGGTTGATAATGACGAGATTGTGAAAGAATTCCCTCAGTTAAAGGATACTCCTCAACAAAGTAATCTCCTCATAAGTGACACCACTGATATTAAGATGGATCCTTGCAATAAAGAGAAAGTCATTAAAATTGGAAAATGTTTGGATGAAGAGGAACATAAACAATATGAAGAACTATTGCATGAATTCCCTGAGATCTTTGCTTGGGCATATTCTGACATGCCTGGTATAGATCCTAAGATCGTTACTCATAATATTGTCTTAGTTCCTGACGCTAAGCCCGTGAAACAAAAGATTCGAAAAATGAATCCTAAGATAGCTCTGCTTGTTAAAGCTGAGATTGAAAAATTATTGGAGGCTGGATTTATCCGCCCTATTGACTATTCCCCATGGATTTCAAACATTGTCGCTGTGGCTAAACCAGATAACAAAATAAGAATGTGTACCGACTTTCAGGATCTAAATAAGGCTTCTTTAAAAGATGATTTCCCTCTTCCAAACATTGACATGATAGTTGATTCTACGGCAGGACATGCCCTCTTATCCTTCATGGATGGTTTTTCAGGCTACAATCAAATTTTCATTAACCCTCAAGATCAATTCAAAACTGCTTTTACCACTCCTTGGGGTACGTTTTGTTGGATAATGATGCCTTTTGGACTTAAAAACGCCAGTGCAACTTATCAGCGAGCGATGACCCTTATCTTTCATGATTATATGCATAAGATTTTAGAGGATTATGTTGATGATATTCTGGCCAAATCTTTTCTTCGCATAGATCATGTTAAAATTCTTCGACAAATTTTTGAAAGAATTCATAAATATCACATGCGCTTGAATCCCCGAAAATGTGTTTTTGGTGTGGATAGTGGAAAACTATTAGGATTTATAGTTTCGCATCGTGGGATTGAGGTGGATACTAAGAAAATAGATGCTATTGTTAACATGCCACCTCCTCGAAATGTATCTCAACTTAAAAGCTTACAAGGAAAGATTCAAGCTATTCGTAGGTTTGTGTCTCAGCTTGCGGATCGTACCTTTCCTTTTACTCAAATTCTTAAAAACGATATCACTTTTCAGTGGAATGAGGATTGTCAGCAAGCATTTGAAGATTTAAAAGTGTATTTGGCTAGTCCTCCTATTCTTCAACCTGCTGAACCTTCTAAACCCTTTATCCTGTATACAGCTGCTTCTTTTCATGCTCTCGCAGCATTGTTAGCACAACATGATAAAGATGGTAAGGAGTGTCCGGTGTATTACATAAGTCATACTTTACTCGATTATGAGACCCGGTATTCTGCGATAGAAAGACAATGCTTGGCCGTGGTGTTTGCGACTCAGAAATTGAGACATTATCTTTTAAATTTAGAAGTCCACATCATGGTTAAGTTTGATCTGTTGAAGCATCTTTTCTCTAAAACTGATTTATCAGGACGTCTCGCTAAGTGGGTTATGATGTTAACTAAATTTGACCTTAAATTTGTTTCACAAAGAGCAATTAAAGGACAAGCATTGACCGATCACTTAGTTGAGGCCCCTTCACCTTTTTCATTCCCTAACCCTGAATCCTTTCCTGATGACTTCATTCTTTCTATAGAGAAAGATGAAACTTGGGAGTTATACTTTGATGGCTCTAAGTGTCGTACGGGATCGGGGGCAGGTGTTGTTCTGGTTTCTCCTACATTGAAGAAACCTATTCCCTTGTCATATCGTCTAAATTTCCTGTGTACCAATAACATTGCTGAGTATGAGGCTCTTATAGCAGGAATAAAAGCAGCCTTAGCTCTGAATATAAAACACATACATATCTATGGAGATTTGCAATTGATTATAAGACAAGTAACAGGAATATGTCAAGCAAAACAGGACAAATTATCACAATATAAAGACCTAGCTATCTCTTTATTACAAAATTTCGATTCTTATACCATGGAACCTGTTCCTTGAAAAGATAATCGATATGCGGATGCAATGGCATGTGTGGCTTCTCTAGTATCTTTAGAGGACCCTATGGTCGATCTTAATTTCATTATTCACAACCTTATTTCTCCAGCTATTGTAGACGATTCTAGCTTGGTAACATGTTGTGACTTTGTAGACTCAGATGAATGGTTCTCGCATATCATAAGATATTTGACCGATGGTAACTTTCCTGATGCCTCTAATAGGAACACTAGGGCTAGAATCCGCAAGCTGTCTGCTAGATATATCATCCTTTCTAATGTCCTTTATCGAAGGGGTTATGATGGTCTTCTCCTTCGTTGTCTTAACAAGTCAGAAATCCCCATTGCTCTTGAAGAGGCACATTCAGGTGCCTGTGGAGGGCATTTTGGGGGCAAATCCCTGGTTCATAGGCTGCTTCATATGGGATACTATTGGCAAACTATGTAGAAGGATTCCTTTTCATTTGTTAAAAAATGTCATCAATGTCAACAACACAATAACCTGATTCATGCTCCTTCCCAAGAACTTCATTCTCAAGTAGCTTCTTGGCCTTTCTCCGCATGGGGTTTGGATCTTATTGGAAAAATTTCTCCTCCTTCATCTCAAGGACACACCTTCATTATAACTGCAACAGATTACTTTACGAAGTGGGTAGAAGCTATTCCTCTTCACTCTACTACTGCTGAAGTGATTTGTCAATTTCTTCTAGAAAACATCATTTCTCGATTTGGGATACCTTCCACTATTATCTCAGATAATGGGACATCGTTTAAAAACAAGGATGTGAAGAAATTCCTTGAGAAGTATCATATCAAACATCGATTTTCTACACCATATTATCCTCAATCAAATGGCCAAGCCGAATCATCCAATAAGATAATTGAACAAATTCTTCGTAAAACCGTGAATAAGCATGGTAAGGATTGGAGTAACCAGCTAATCTACGCTCTTTGGGCCTACCGAACGAGTGTACGAATTGCTACGGGAACTACTCCTTATAATCTTGTTTATGGTGCTGACACTATTATGCCCTTAGAGTTAGAAATTCCATCACTTAGGGTTTCTCTTAAAGGTATAATAGATGATGACTCTTATAGAGAACAACAACTTCAACAGCTTGATGCTTGATGAACAGCGTATAAACGCTCTTGAGCATATCCAAGCGTATCACAAAACTCTACAGCGAAGCTATAATGATAAGGTTATTCAACGTTCCTTCTCAGTAGGTGATTTAGTCCTTTATGAGAATCAGCGCAATGTGAATGCCTTGCCGGCCGAAAAGGGAAAATTTAGTCCTAATTGGCTTGGACCATATATCGTTATTGAGGATTATGGATCAGGTGCTTACAAAATAGCGGATGTAGATGGTACGCCTCTTAAAGAACCTATCAATGCTATGCACTTGCGTAGATATTATGCTTAAATTCTTCATTTCTTATCTATCTTCAACATTGGATAATATGTTAGTGTTTCTTAATTAAAGCAAAATAGAATTAAATGTTATATTGTTTAATCTATATTGCTTCGTTCCTGACAAGCGTGCTTTCTTACTTTATAGTTTGTCTTGAATTCATTTATGTAAATTGTGAAAGATTTACATTTCCATTATGCTAGCATATTATACAGTGTCTTTATGTGTGTTAAGTAGAATCGTATCATGTTGTGTTTAAGTTCAAAATTAAATCACATTAGTTATATGATTCTTAGACTTAATGCATGTTTCTTCCTTATCATCAATGTTGTACTTGATTAAATATTTTAATTAAGTCACACATGTATCAATTTAATCATGGAGCATTGAGAAATCAATCACATAGAAATTAAATTCTGAACATACATGTACATTTACCAAATGTATTAGATTTAATCAAAACAAAACATACATTGTTTTAAGCATTAGAGATAACACATTTGAGACAAAAGAGAAGCATGTATATATACATATATATATGTGTGAATCGTATACAAACATAGGTCACTGTATATCCAAAATGTGACCTCTCCTACATCATACAATCATCTCCTATCTCTAGGGCTAGTGGCTGGAGAGTGTCGACTGGATGCTCCCTCCTGATCTGGCCGTGGAGGTGGACCCATGGGTGTATAGCGCGATACAGATCGTGAGTGAATCCGAGAGGAACTCCTACGATCCCTATCCATAAGGATCGCACGATAGGTGGTAGCTTCGGTCTGAGCTGCTACTAGGTCCCGCCGCACCTGCTGGAGGTCCTCTGATAGGACTCTCTCTCTCTGCCGCGCCTGCTGGAGGTCCTCTGATAGGACTCTCTCTCTCTCCCTCCATATATCTACCTGTACTCGGAATGGGAAAAACAAATTCTCATGCCGACCTGCGTTCCCCTGAGGCCTATAGGCAATCTGTGAGGAACTGGGGATCTGTGCTATTATGGAAATGTCTGTCATTGCCTGCTGAATCAAGGAACGCCATTCCTGCACATTAGCTGTGGCAGTAGAACAGATCTTTGTTAGTGCCATTCTTTATCATCAAAACATTAATCAATCAATATAAACCTACTATACCTGGATCTCCCTCGCGCCAGTAGGGATCATGATATGGTAGTATCTGTGACTGAGAACCGCTAGGCTCCCCTCGCTCATATACTCTATCCACGATGGGTGTAGGTTGGACGGTACTGGTGACGGGTCTCCGTATCGCCTCCTGTTCCCCCTGTTGGGGAATAAGAGGTGGATCCAGAGCTATGGTATCGTCTCCTGAATGGTGGGGAGCTGCATCCGACTCCTCATCATCTCTATCCTCCTCCTCATCATCCTCATCATCCTTGTCCTCATCCGCGTCATCACCTACATCCTCCTCGTCCTCCTCTCTATCTGCATCCTCGTCCTCCTCCTCCTCGTCACTGGGCTGATCGCCTGTAGGTGGATCAGGATCTTCCACCTCCTCATGATCCTCTCCCTCCTCTGACTCCTCTAACCTGGATCCCTCATCCTCATCTTGGTCTCCATGTCTCCATGGGCCTGGATAGCCTGTCGGATGATCTGGGGGAAAGATAGGACCTGGATATGATCTCATGAACCATGAAACATATCTGCGCTGTGCTCCAGGCTCTGCAGAATAGTCAGTGACCACATCCTGATCTGATCCCTCTAAGTCTGTCGTCTCGATATCATCTACCGTCGGTCTCGCTACTGCTCTAGGTCTAGGAAGGACCCGTGAGTGTCGAGTATAGATGGGCACATCGGCTGGAACACACTGCTCTAGTCCGAACTGCCTCCGTACTCGATCAAAGTAGAAAGGGACTATGATGTGTGCATATCGTCCTCGCAGTAGGTGGTTCCTCTGTAGACATGCTAACTGTCTCTCCATCCCATCCCATCTGTGCATCAGTAGGTAAGGCCTCCACACTATCACCTCGGATGTCAGTCTGTCAATAATCACTCTCCAATATAACAAATCTCCAAATCTCCACTCACTGGTTAGTGGATAAGCAAACACCCTAGGTCGCTCGCTCGCTATACTCAGTGGAAAGCCGACAGGCCTGGTGCATGTGACGTGCTCTAAGATCCACACCTGCAGAAGTGTGCATGTCATCAAACTACAACCCTGTCTGAATACATACTCCTCCAGGTCATGATAGAGATGCGCAAGCATACTCCGACCCCAGGTATACACTCTCCTGTGTCTCTCCATCGCTTTGATACACCATGTGAGGCCCCCGTGCATGTGTGTCCCTCGCCCATTAGGGCAGACAGCTAGTGCTATGATGGCTATCATGAGGCGTCTCAGAAGTGGTATCTCCCCTGTAGGATGTAAGAGCCAGCTGACCATGATACGGCCTCTCGTCTCGCTCGGCATGACTCTCCCTATGCAATACATCTGCTCCCTCTGATGATCCTCCGCTACCCGATCAGTCGTGTATATGACTGTCGCTCCTCTGATAGGAAGACGTAGTATATGGTACACATCCTCGAGTGTGACCGTCAGCTCTCCTACCGGAAGGTGAAAGGTAGAGGTGTTAGGATCCCATCTCTCCATCAGTGCCATCAGCATCGCAGGATGAAATCGAATGGCCGGCATAAGAATCACATACCACAATCCTACTATAGATAGGGTGTCTCTCTCTGACTGAGTCAGCCGTGGAATCTGATCTCGTAAAGTGCGAAGAATGTGTCCTGCTATATGCTCTCTCATGTACGGGAGACCCTGCAAAGCGAAAACATGACCATAATCAGTACTCAATCATCGAAATCGCAAATGCAAACTGTCGTACATTGTATGCTCGCCTTGTAACCCCTCGCCAGGCCCTGATTGGGGACCATGGCGCCCTGTCAGGGACCATGGCACCCTGAGGGGACCATGGCGCCCTGTCAGGGACCATGGCACCCTGCAGGGACCATGGCACCCCTGTCAGGGACCATGGCGCCCTGGGGGGACCAGGGCACCCCTCAGGGACCATGGCACCCTAGGTGGGCCCTGGTCGGCATTCAAGGTCCGCATTCGATCACGGAAAAGTCAAACATGCAAAAAATCAAAAGTCAAACGTTCAGTCAACTCACCTCGTCCAGTGGCTCGTCGTCGATCACGGCCTGGCGCAGGATCTCGATCCTCGTGGGATGCTCCGATCGTCGTGAAGGCATGGTGATGGCTAAGTGGGCTCCACTGCACTGAATAGTATCCTGAAATCGACAAAGTGATGAATACAAGTGTCACTTTCGAAGTATATACTCTCGTTTGTTTATTCTTACTTCTTGAAACCCTAATTTTTCTTCTATCATTCATTTTATCATAACTTGAGTTTGGGAGATGTGATTTTCGAGCCGTTTATTGCGTTGGAATCGTACTTTCCTTCTCCTACTCTCGGGATGTTCCAAAAAGTGCTCTGATGAAGCCTATTTAGTGAACACCTCTCATCAACGCTCTCTTACACAATTTGTCGCAAGTAAACATGCTACCCTGTTTCACCTCCCTAAATAAGCAAGTCGAAACAGGGGGGGCATATAGCCACTCACAGATTTCATCACTTTCCCTAGTAAGCATTAGGTGATTTTGTGATCTAACGTTTGTTTTGTAGGGTGCGGTTCCTAACTGTGTACTGCAGATATCGCTGGGGGCTTCGTCTGATGACTTATGGATATATCCTTTTTCAAATAATGTTTACTTTTCTGTACTTTAGCTTGCATATGCATGTAGTACTCATATGACCGCTAAAGTGGGGGCTAAATGTAGCGTCGTAAATTATACGCACTCGCTAGGGTGGTACAATTTCGCACCTAGTTTAGCACCCGCCTTAGTGCATTTTGCATTCTGCATTGCATTTCTCCTTAAGCACTTAATTAATCAAATTAATTAGGTCTAAGGCCCTATTTCATCATTTTCTACATCATAAAGTTGGGCCCTTTCACTAAAGCGTGCCCTTCGCATTTTATTCTTCCAATACACCACTTAATCAAAAACCCTAATTAAGTCCTATTTCGAACTTGGGGGCTTGGTTTCGGGGTCTAAACATCTCGAAATCACCTGTAACTTCGGGATTCTCTCTAAAATCATCATATCCGACGGCCCTGAAAATTTGGTGAAAAGTTGTCAGGACCATGGCGCCCGTGCAACATGGTCCCGGACATTTTTCCCGAAATTTTGGGAGCACGATCCAATCATAAAATAAAGCTTAACCCTAAGAAATTGGTGGGATATTCAATCTCTAGGTCGGCCAAAATACGAATTTACGACCTAGGGTTTCATACATAAGAGCTCTCTTTCCTCATTTGAAGGGATCGGATTTTTGTTTTCAGGAACTTCATATGCAGCGAAAGAGCAGATCTTTGAGGACTTCAACAACACTCAACATCATTTTATCAAGCATTTATCAAATTCATTCATCCACTTAGGGCTTGGAAGACATTGAAGAACAATAAGAGATTACCGACTGAAGATTGGCTCGTACTCCTCCCTCGAGGGTTGGGTATGATTTCGTATTGTTTTCATGTCTTTGCATAAGCTTTGATACATCATTTATTCATGCTTTAGATCACATTGCATCTTGATTTAGAGCATTTACATTATCATTTACAAGCAATTAGGGTTTACTTTCTAGGTTGCTCTAGTTTGCTTTCTTGCATTTTGGACCTTGCACACACACTAGGTCTGCACACACAATACATTTTACAAAACAACTTGGCTATTCATGGAGGTGGAAATCAACGAAGCGGGGGTTTGACTAAGGCAAAACCCTATATAGCCGCCCCTCCCCCTTTTCAGATATTATTGCAGGTTTCAGGATTCGGACGACGCCGCGGGACACAGATCCAGAGAGAGAAGGCTGAGGCAGAACCCTGTGTGAAATTGCAGCTCAGAAGACCAGGACAGGGGCGCTGGGCGCCCTGGTCCCTGGGACAGAGGCGCTGGGCGCCCTGGTCCTCCGGGCAGACAGCTTTCCGACGACTTTCCGACAGTGTTTCAGGGTGCAGAACAGTGGTTTCCGGTGCAGTTTTCAGGACAGTGGCGCCCGCGCCCCCGTCCCGAACATTTTCAGTCCAATTTCGACTCCGGGTACATATCTGCATTCTTATTTTATCCTTACACTTACAGCTATTCATTGTTTAATCTCAATTCAGTAATCTTGTTATTAGTTCATACTTGCATTTTGAGATTAGGGTTTGAACTTGCATTACTTGATCTTACAATTTCAACAAGGGAATAGAAATCCTAATAGATATCCCGTGGCTCTCTCTTTCACCAAAAGAAGTAGCCAATTGTGTGATATCTCTAGGCTCTTTCGTATTTCGTAATGTGTGTCGAAAGGTAGGATTAGGGCATGATTAACCTAGTCTCGCTTTTTTCCCCTACACAGTAATCAAATACATAGTCCACTCCCAATATATCTAGGGAAATTGAGTTATCAAGGCTTTGTCTAATATTTTTCTAAAGCCTAGAAATATTTTGCAAGCTTGAATGGGTATGCGATACAAAATTTTAAGGTTCACATAAAATGATTTCTTTCCTAGTTCATCTTAATTGCAGATAAAAGGGAATATTAATAGGGAGGCACCTGAAGAAATATGATCTCTAGAGGGAGAATCCCCTATTGCACTCCTCACAAGAGAGAGAAAAGATTCACCAAATGCTAAGGGAATACAGTCAAGTATCCCTTGATTCAACTTGTTGTCCCATAGAATATTTTTCCTCAAGGACACCAAAAAATGGAGACTAAATGATTCACTTCCCTCATTCTTCACGTTTTGAAATTCTATTTCCTGAGATAGAAAGACTTCATTCACTCAGGGATTTTGATTATGAACATCTTCACAAACTAAGAGTTTTTTAATTTTGGACATAAACAACTTCTGGATGAATGTGAGTAAATTGGTCCTTCACCCATTCCACCTTTTTGAGGTGTAAAGGGAGAATTATAACAATATTGAGAAGCATTTATTTGTGTTGGCTACCATATACTGTTTTAAGGTCTTCAACATTTGGCTTCTCAGTCCACTTTGGAACTTTAAACCCAATTTTGACCCTAATGGCTCTAATAGCTAGGAGGGAGAGAGGGAGAGAGAGAGGGAGGAGGAGGGGGGGTGGGAGAGGGAGAGAGAGAGAGGGGAGGGGGGGGGAGAGGGAGAAGGAGGGGGATGGAGAGAGAGAAATTCCAAGATCTCTCTAACAAATTCATTTTTTAAGTTTGACAATGTCTCTAATGGTGTGGGGTGGGCAAGTTTTTCACACACACACACACACATATGTGTGTGTGTGTGTGTGTGTGTGTGTGTGTGCATGTATATATGTATATATGCATGTATATATATATGTATGTATGTATGTATGTATGTGTGTATATATATGTATATTATATATGTATGTATGTGTGTATATATAACATACACACACACATATAGATATATGTATGTATATATATATATTTATATATCTATATATATATGAATACATACCTGTATACATATATATCTATATATACATACATATATCTATATATATACATACACATATATGTATATATGTGTATGTATATATACATACACATATATGTATATATGTGTATGTATATATATACATACACATATATATGTATATATATGTGTATGTACATATACATACATATACATACATACATACATACATACACATGTATATGTATGTATGTATGTATATGTATGCATATGTATATATATATATATATACATAGATGTATACATGTATACATGTATATATATATGTATACATATATACATATATGTATGGATGCATATATATGTGTATGGATGTATGTACACACACATACATACATATATATGTACATGTGTATGTATATATATACATATATATGTATGTATGTATGTATGTAGATATATACATACATATCTATATACATACTATATACACTTCAAATTGTCTTGTCATAATTGAATAAATATTTTATTTATTTAATAATTTTATCGTAAGCCTTCTATTAATTAAATAGATTTTAATTTAATTTAATTTGTTCATTAAGCCTTCTCTAGCCTTTCACTATTTAAATTATCCTTTCCCTAAATTAAATAAATATTTTATTTATTTAATTGGTCCCACTTCCTCTATTAATCAAATAAATGTTTATTTATTTAATTAATTTATTAGCTTTTTCCCTCCATGACACTTGTCATTCATCTCCTAATTTTCCTCTAACTACCCTCTCATTATTTTATTATTTTTCCCACTTACCCTTTAATCTTAGCCGACCATTTATCTTTTCACCTCTTAATCCTATCCCTCCATTTTCTAAGGTGTTCTCTATATAAGATGATACTCTCTTCCTTTCAGAACCCTAACTAATCCAACAATATAGCTAACACTTTTATGCAATCAAGCCTTTAAGCAATCAAGCAACTTCACAACCACAATTCCGTTCTTTGTTGAGCTCTTGTGCACATACAAAATTTGAGAGAATATATTAAGCAAGATCAATGGAGATAGGAGACAATGGGCCACGACTAAATTGGCTCCAAAATGACACGAAAATTCAATAACACAAAATTTGTCAAAAATTACAGGTCGTTGATCATGATCAGCAGAATTAGTTGCAACTTTGATTATTTGATTTTTTTTGAAAAAGTCAATAAAACGAGTTTTATAACCTCATTTTGGAGCTAATTCAGCCGCATCCGAAGATAATGTAGATAACACCCCACTTGGCATGTGAATGCTATTATTGTCTTATTTGTTGATTTGCATGTTCTTAGGTTTCTTCATTAGTGTATGGTGAATGCTTTATTGTAGAACTAGGATATGCTTGTGGTTGGATCTTTTGTGGTTTTGTAATAGTTTATCATCATCATTTTTCACTGTATACAGATACATACATACATACATATACATACATACATACATACAGATACATATATGTATATATACATATATATATATATATATATATACACACATATGTTTATATATACATATATGTTTATATATATATACATACATACATATGCATACGCATATGCATACGCATACGCATATGCATATGCATACGCATACGCATATGCATATGCATACGCATACGCATACGCATACGCATACGCATACGCATACGCATACGCATACGCATACGCATACGCAGACACAAACACAGACACACATACACATACACATACACATACACACACATACACATACACATACACATATATATACACATACACATACACATACACATACGCATGAATTTAAGTCAACATAACACGTATGAGTTGTTTATGCATAAAAACCCAATCAGGTTTTTTACATATAAAAGCTCAATGAGGTTTTTTTAATTTAAATCATGTACAAGTTTTTACACGTACATGTTTAGGCTTGGATGATAGGAGTGATGCTTTGGAGCTTCATTTCCCTCCTTTTTATGTTTTCTTCTTCCAATCTAGTTTCTCAACTTCCTCATCACCAGGTTTATACGTTATAAAGTGGGTATTTGTAAAATTACCACCATATAATTTCACACATCTTCTCATCTTTCCAACAATATATTCTTTTATATATTTGAACAACATTAAATCATACTAATTTTTAATTTCTTTTAACAATGTCTCCATAGTTCTCAGATGTGTACCATTTTTTAATAAATTTTGACCCAGTTGTCCAAATTTGAAATAAATTATATATTATTGTTCTACACTTCATTCTTTACACTTTCAAAAAATTTGGAATTTTTGATTATTTTGGTGCAAGTTATGTGATCCACATGAACATGTATCTGATTTTCAATGTGCTTCCACTTCGAAAAATCATTAAAAAAAAAACTTAACAAAAAATTATAAAAAAATACACAACTTCTATTACTCACTCTTAACTATCTTTTTGCCAAAAGATTTTTCTAAATACTAAATGCAACTATAACTTTTTTGACCCATAGACCAGAAACTATGTTATGTTTTTCTGAAAAAAACATGAACACTTTTGTGTGTGGGAAGGATTTTACCCCCTTAATCTTATCCATTCTTGAAAAACTTTAGTAGTTTAGAAACTAGATTTAGAGTAATAAAATTCTTGTTCATATGGAATCTTCAAATTTTGAGTGCACGAGTCTCGAATTTCTCCTCCAAGTTCAGGTTTAGCTGATTTCAAAAAAAAGTGGCCACAAGTATACCCCTCTTTTTGTTCACCATCTTGGTACACTTACCCACATGTGTTGGAAGAAGAAGAGGTTGGAATTGATTTAAAAGAAGCTTGGACAAATGACACACTAGTCTCCTTCAAGGCCGGGGTCTTAAATTTAAGGATTTTATATTCTCCACAAATGATGGGTGTGAAGTCTAATGATCCCCAATCATCCTCCATGAGTACCTCTTTAGGTGAAGGATTATCTTTAGTAGGAGATAGTGCATTTTTTTGTATTGGAGAAAGAATTGAATAAATTGAAGGAGATTGAGATATTGTTTTTATTTGCAAACAACTTCGTAAGTTATTATCACACTCTAAGGTATACATCTTGTTGTTGTAGATAAACTTGATACTACAATGAAGAGTAGAAGGGACTGCTTGCATATCATGAATCCAAGGCCTACCTAGAATAAGGTTGTTTGTGAGAGTACTAAGCATGACATGGATAAGAGTTGGTAGGATCACATGAGCTGCTATAATAGGAAATGTAATTTGTACCTAATGAATGCTTACCAAGATTATTAGAGCCACAAATAGGGATATAATTAGGTTGAATGAGAGAGATATCCACTTCAATATTACATAACAAGTTGATGCTACACACATTAATAATTGATCAATTATCAACTAGATTATGTATTATGGCACTCCAATTGATGAGGAAAAATATCATGAGAGGATCATAGTGGTTTTGAGCTTATAAAGAAGGTAGTTCTCATCTTGTAAAAACATAATATTGGTCTTTGTTTTATTCATACTTGATCAAGAAAGTATGATACATCATTTGGCCTAGAAAAAGGTGAGACAACTACCTTCTACAAGGGTTTTTGGAGAATCACATGGTAAGTAGATGAAGTTTGAATAAAATCCCAAAGGGATATCTTAGATTGGGTAGCACAAAGTTTCTCAACAAGATCATACTCCTTACCAAAATCTTGTGAAAGACGAGGTGGTGGAGGAAGAAAAGGTTGGGAAGTGGGAAATAAAATTGAATCTTGCTTTTTGTTTCAAGTGTTATATGTGTAAGCTACTACATGATAATAGGGTTGATGAGTCACCCTACCTTTAACAACATCACTGATTTGTTTTGAGGTTGACAGACATCGTAACAAAGCTAGACAACAATTTTAGGCTTCACATAACTAGAAATGTGAATATAATTGACTTGATTAGGTTCTTTATTTATTGAAGCTTCATCTTTATGAGGGACAACATTTGAAACATTATTAGTGATATCTTCCTCTTGCACCAAACTTGTAACGCCTCATTAAGGAACCCCAAAAGACAACAACTAACTAACCAAATAAACATAGCAAATTTAAAAAAACAAAAAACAAAACACATTTACATTCATGGAATCATCATGGATTTAGCCATAAAGAATGCACAAGTAGAAGATAAACATTCACATAAGCTAAGTTCTCTATGGGTTCCCTAATGTCACTACTTATGCAATGTGCGTAAACAAGATCTAAAAATCTTAAACCATAATAGAATAACATTAATATTATATAAAGAAGAACATCTACAACTATCACTAGGTTCATTTTAAGCACCAAACTAAGTGTTCCATGATAACCTTTTTAATATAAGATATAATAAATCATCCATTCACATAAGAGCAGTCAATACCAACACTAAACCACTTAAAGAGTGCTTCTAGAGTTACATTTCTTTTCAATTATATTTAAATATATTACATAAATCTCCCTAAGGATTGTCCAAAATACAATAATAATGATACAAATACAATAATTCCCAATAATCCATATCATTTAATAAAACAATAATTGAATGATTTATATCATGAAACAAGAGATAGTATAAAGTAGATATCAAGATCCATTGGATGCACACGAACAAGTCCGCCGATACCCAATGGAGGTTGGTAATAATCATCTGATCATGTGGAAACCTTAGGTCCACCCCACCATGTTTTAGAGATAGACACAAGTCCCCACACACATAAGTAAACTAGGCCAACATCACCAACATTCTAAGAAGACTTAGGTGTACACAAGAGTAGATAAGGCACACAATAAGGTTCCACCAGAGGCTTCTATACATAGCCACATAGGATAGGGTTCTTGAGTACAAATAAGAAGGAGTATCATCATATACCCTCAACATGAATTTCCCTGATAGGCTCTCTAGGCCTTGGTGCCCATTTGATTGCTCATGTGGAAACAAATAGTCCTTTCATGAAGACAAGGAGGTTTGATCATGCTAGATTAATGCCCCAAAGACTTGCAAGCCTTCCCACTCCCATCCTTAGTCTGTATGAGCACTCAAGGCCATGGGAGGGGTACCATAATTATCTTGTTAATGTTGTTTTACCTCCTAGTTGATTAATTAGGTTATCACTTGATTATGGAACTCACAATGGGTTTCCCTGGCCGCCACTTTAGGGCCCCAATGCCCAGTTGTGAGCCACTCTCCCTAATTTGCACATAGAAACCTCTAAAATAGGGTTATATCAAGGGAATGATAAGAAACCATAACATATATAACTCATACAAATCATTCATAAGTCCATAATCAGGAATCATAATCAAATATCATACATAGGGCTTCTCTAGGTCTTATCGATCAATATAAATCAATGAATCCACTTCCAATGCAGTAAAAAATAGATTTATTTACATCCAATCATAGAGAAACATATGCAGACATGAATCAACTCAAATCAGGCCTTATAGACCCCCAAACATAGATACAATAGAGTAAAAGCTCATCCCATGCCTTTGGAACTCATTTGAACACCCCACACACTCAAACTGAGCTTAACAAGACTAAATCACAAATTCTGCACAATTAGACAAGTAACTGTATATTTGGAGCTTCAAGCTACACAATTGAGGCCTTTTTCTGTGCAGTTAAAGGTTTTAACTACACAGTTGAGCCTGTTTTGGCGTAGTTGGGAAATGGTCACTTGAGGCTAAAATCTAGGCATCAATCAGGCCTTGGAAGCAAAATCAGGAAAAGACCTATTTGAGGGGTGTATGTTTCCCTTCCAAAAAACCTTTCTCTTGACCTTAAGACTTAGATTAAAAGTAAAAGACACAAAACCCTAAAAATAGACCTTTAAAAATTCAATTTCGAGAGGGCATTTGAACACAAAATAATATACATATAACCAGAAATCAAGAACATATTTAGATATATCAATGGAAGTCATTAAATACACCATTTTACCCTATTCAAAATCTAAGAAGCAAGGTTCATTTAAAAAAGAATCATAAACCCTAAGAACTGTCCATTTGTAAACATAGAGAGAGTGCATTTCAATGCCAATGTTTTAACGTACATGACTAGAATTTAAAACACTTTTAGATAGCAATCAAAAATATTGAATACATCCTTTTTCCATTTCCAAAGAAAGGAAACAAGTTAATACAATAAAGGTTTTATAAACCCTAACTTGGATCCTAAGAAGATAAAGAAAAGAATGGAAGAAAGAAGAAAGAAGACTGATCAAATCCCACTCCCACGAACAAAAAAAAAAAGTCTCCAACCAAAAAGCAAGAAGAGAGAAGTAGAAAAAATTCCATCCAATCCTAAAATCCAACAATGCAACAATATCCAAAATCTCCCCTTAAAACTTGCTTAAGAAAGAATGAAAATTCCCTTCCAAATTCTCCCAAAATTGCACCTAGATCAAACTCTCCAAAAAGGCCCTCCAAAAAAATTCCAGCAACCCCTCTTTTAAGAAACAATAATAAATTAATAAAAATTCTTTCCCAAAATTCCACGGGAATCCTCAACCACCTCTCCATAAAGCCATACAATAACAACACATAAAACAATTCATTAATTCAACTATGCAACCAACTCCCACAAATAACAAATAATCAAAGAATTATCATAAGCTTCCTGCCAAAATAAATCATAAGTAAAAATATAAATAATAATTTACTCCACCTAAAATATAATTGCACCCACCAAATGCTTATAAATCACAAAATGAACCAAATATATATATATATATATATAAAATTTATGTTACAACATTTAATATTAATAACATTAATAATAATGATAATTGTAATAATTAAGAGTGAAGTTTATACCATCAAAATATTATAATCAATCATAAAATAATTAATGACATAAGACACAAATGTGCATGAACATATCCAATACTAAAACTGTTGGATATTGCTGCTGCTAGGATATGCTGTTCTCAGTGATGTTAACATATTCCTATGCTTTGGTGCTCCGGTGATGACATAGAGTTGATTTGGTTGGTTTATTTGTTTGGGATGCTGAATCAACTCGAGATACTTCATTATTTATTGGTTTCAATGGTCTAGAAGTTTACTTGATCATATCATTTGATTTAGATTGAGGTTTGGTTTTTCTAGTCAATGGTTGGCAAAGTCTGGTATTTGATCTGTTGTGCTCTGGTGTGATCTAATATTAAATTTCTTATTTGGGAGAGTGTTTGGGATGTTCATGTGTATCTTCATTTTAGATGGCTCATGATTTGGTGCTCTGCAAGTTATATTTCTAGTCTGAATTGCTGCTGTTAAGTGTTCTTGAGTGTTAGCATGTTGATCGATGAAGATTTGAATAAGTGGTGTTGGTGTAGCTATTTTAGATGGTTCTAACATGCTTGTTGGTGTTTCATGACCACACCCTATTTGTTTTGGTGGTTTGCATTCATCATTGTGTGCGGTATTAAAGATCTTATGGGTCTGGTGATATTCTTCTTATGTGGTATTTTTGGTGGTGTAACGTGTTGTGGTTGATCTTGGCAAGATTTATGATGGTGTTGCATGTTCAGGGATTTGATTTGGGTCTATGCTATTGTTGTTTATGACATTGTATTGGTCTAGTGGTTGGTTTATGTATTGTGTGATGTAATTTTATAATTAGTTGTTGAGGGTTTGAGCTGACCTTGTAGTCAAGGTTGATGAATTGTATGAATAGGTGTAATATTCATGTAATTTGGGTATGGGTGTTGTGTCTGCATTGTCAGAGAGTGGTGTATGTGCAAATAAGTGAATTTATCTTTTGGTATGGTGTGTTGAGGAGAGATTATTGTAGAGTAGACAAATGAGTTTAGCCAAAATTGTTATCAAGCATGAGGAGATTCTATTCTTTCAATTCATCCTAACAAGATTGTAGTCCGAATGTTAATGTAAGGTAGTGAACCTTCCCTGAGGGTTGGAGCCTTCTGTGTCATTATATTTTGAGTAGTGATCTCTAGACAGTGTGTCTAAATGCATGTGCATTCCCCATTGTAATATTTACACATACTATTGCAGAGTATCATCTTATTGTGGGTAGGTTCCCACCATGGTTTTTCCCTTGACCGAGTTTTCCACGTCAAAATCTTGGTGTTATGTGTGTTGCTATTATTGTGTTTATCTTTATTCTTGCTACAGTTGATCAGATATGAGATTGTGCTTAAATTGTTTAATCTAGTGAAAATTGATTCACCCCCCCTCTCAGTTTTCCTTCATTGTTGTTGCGAACAATTGGTATCAGAGATAGATCCTCCGAAATAAGCTTGACCGCTTGAGGAGATCTGAGATGGAAACCTATGTGTTCAAGAAGGAGAGTCCAAGATTTGATGGAAGCAATTATACTGTATGGAAGGACTGGATGGAAGTTCACCTGAAGTGTCTTGGAGATGATTATTGGAAGATTACAAAGAATACCTATAATGTTTCTTAGAATGGAGCGGTTACTACTGCTGAGATCAAGGATGATAAACATAACATAAGAGCTAACGAAGCATTGCTGAGTGCTCTGACTGATTCAGAGATGACAAATGTGACAGGCTTGCAAAATACACATGAGATCTAGGAGAAGTTAGAGACTTTGTATGAAGGAGATAAGCATGTCTAAGTTGCTAAGCTACAGAGTTTGAAGGGTAAATATGAGATGCCAAAGATGGGAGAATATGATAACATATCTACCTTTATGGCTAAGGTGAATGAACTTGTCCTAGGTATCAGATTTGTTGGTGGAACTCTTGAAGAAGATGAGATTGTTGCTAAAGTGCTGAGATCTTTGCCTCTTGCTTACAAGACTAAAGTAGTTGCTATTGATGAAATTCGAAGTGTGACTACTGTGACTAGGACATGCTGGTTGGTAAGATTGCTACATTTGAATTGAGTGAGTTTGGAGAATCACATGGAAAATTCGAGACTGCATTCAAAGCCTCTGTATCTGGGAAGAAAAAGTATGATCCGGGAGAGAGTTCATGTTGGTTTTCCAGATATGAAAGAGAAAAGAGAGAGATGGAAGAGAAAGAAAGAGAATTGGGAGATCTTAAAGCCCTTATTACTAGAAGATTGCCTAAGGGAGCTGGTAAGTATGATGGAAAGTTTCCTTTGAAATGTTTCTTTTGTAATAAGATAGGACATTATGCCTCTAGGTGTCCTGAAAAAATGTCAAGGTATGATAAACATGATAAATATGATAGATCTGACAAGCATGATAGGTATGAGAAGCATGATAAGTATGATATGACCTATAAGCCTAACCGGAAGTACAAATATCAGAAGAGGTGTTATTATGCCACTGATGAAGTGTGACAAATGAAGTCAGAGAATGAAAATTTAGAAGATGAATTTGTGTTTATTTCTATCAAGGAAGATGATCTGGTACTAGTGAATTCTACAAGCTGCATTATTGAGGAGAAATATTTGGCTTCTAAGATTGAAGAAAAAGATGAATGGGTGACTCACAATGATTGTTCACATCATATGACAGGTGATAAAAGCAAATTTGTGACTATGGAGAGGTATGTTGATGGTATAGTGAGATTTGGAGATGATAAACCTTGTGTGATTCGTGGTAGAGGTTCAATTTCTTTTGATGGTAAGTATAATACTGATGATGTCTTGTATGTTGAAGGTTTGAAGCATAATCTTGTGAGTGTTGTACAGATGGTTGATAAGGGATATTATTTTCAATTCAAGAAATGGTAAATGCAAGATATTAAATGCCTCCGGTATAGAGATTGCATAAGGGACTAAGACTAAAGGTAATATGTTTCACTTGAATGCCGATGAGAAAAGTTGTTTGATTGCTCAGATAGATGAAAGTTGGTTGTGACATAGGAGGATGTGTCATGTTAATTTTGATTACATGATAAGGTTAAGCTCTACTCAAGCTATTAGATATTTTCTTAAGATTGTGAAGCTTGCTAATCTAGTATGTAAAATGACAGATGGGAAAGCTAACAAGAACTACATTCAAGAGTAAGTTGTATACATCTAATGAATTATTAGATCTTGTGCATACTAATTTGTGTGGTCCTACAAGAGTGAGAAGCATGCAGGGTGACCCATACTTCATGTTGTTGATTAATGACTACTCTAGAATAATGTGGGTTACTTTTCCAAGGGAGAAATTTGAGCATTGGAGAAATTCAAGATATTCAAAGCTAAGGTGGAGACTGAGATAGGATTGAAGCTAAAGTGTCTGATATCTGATAGAGGAGGAGAATTTACATCTGATGAGTTTGATTCATTTTGTGAGGAATGAAATTAGAAGACAATTATCTGCTCCTAGAACCCCTCAACAAAATGGAGTTGTTGAAAGGAAGAACATAACCATTTTGGATGCTGCTAGGACTATGCTGATTGAAGGAAATGTTGCACAAACCTTTTGGAGAGAAGCTATTAGCACTGCTATTTACACATTCAACTGGGTGCATATAAAAGGCAATTATGATAAGATTCCTTATGAGTTATAGTTTGGTCATGTTCCTACAGTTAGATATTTTAGAGTTTTTCAAAGCAAATGTTATTTCAAGAGAGATGAAGATATAGGAAAGTTTGATGCAAGATGTGATGAAGGAATCTTCTTGGGATATTCTACAAAGAGGAAAGCCTACTAGTGTTACAATAAGAGGTTGAGGAAGATAGTGGAAAGAACAAATATGAAGGTTGATGAATATCATGGGAAGCAAATCAAAGCATGTGGATATGAGTTTGATTATCACGATGTTGTTTCAAAGCCTATACAAACTGAGATCTTAAAGCAAAATGCTCCAGTAGAGACAATTAATCTAGAAATTGCTGCTGCCAGTGAAGAATTTCAAGAACCAGAGAATCAGAACAATCATAAGACTTCGAGGTATGTAAGATTGAATCACTCAAAAAATCAGATTATTGGTGACAAAAATAAAGGTGTGATGAATAGGAGAAGGATTTCTATTGAAGAGATATGCTTGATTTCAAAGATTGAACCTAAAGATATTATAGAAGCATGTAAATATGAGAATTGGATAAAAGCCATGGAAGAAGAGTTGAATCAGATTGAGAAGAATAAAACATGAGAACTTGTTTCGAGACCTAAAGACAAGAATGTGATTGGCACTAAATGGGTGTTCTGAAATAAACTGAATGAAGCCGGTGAAGTGGTTAGAAACAAAGCAAGATTGGTATGTAAGGGATGTTCTCAGATGAAAGTAATTGATTATGAGGAGAATTTTTCTCTAGTAGCTAGAATTGAAACTGTTAGATTACTGCTTGCATATGCTGATTACAAGAATTTCAAGGTATATCAAATGGATGTTAAGTCAACCTTCTTAAATCATGATTTGGAAGAGGAAGTCTACATTGAGCAGCCAGATGGGCTTTTATTATCAGATGAAGGAGACATGGTATGCAAATTGAATAAAGCATTTTATGGAGTTAAAAAAGCCCTTAGAGCCTTTTATGCTAGATTGGACATGTATTTGATGATGTTTGGATTCTGTAAAGGTACCGCAGATAGTAATTTATACTTTAAGGTTGATAATGATAATATTTTGATTGTTGAAGTTTTTGTTGATGACATTATTTTTAGAGGAGGATAATTTAAGTATGAAGTTTGCCGATGATATGCAAAAAGAGTTTGAGATGTATATGATAGGTGAGCTGAAATTCTTCTTAGGATTACATATTACAAAAATTGATAAAGGAATTTTCATATCTCAATCTAAGTATGTGAAGGAATTGTTGAAAAAGTTTAGGTTAGTCGATTCTAAACCTGTTGGAAATCCTATGGTGATTTGATACAAGTTGTCTAAGCATGATGAATCTCAGAAAGTTAATTAGACTCTGTACAAATCTATTGTTGGTGGATTTCTATACTTGACTCAAACTAGGCTAGCTATTATGCATGCAGTTTGTCTTTGTGCAAGATTTTAAGCTGATTCTAAAGAGAGTCATGTTACTGTTGTGAAGAGGATTTTCAGATACTTGAAGGGGACAATTGGCTATGGTTTATGGTATCCAAAGAATGATGACTTCATGTTATGTACTTATACTGATGTTGATTGGGCAGGCGATGTTGATGACCAAAAGAGTACTACCAGTGGATCTTTCTTTCTAGGAAATAAATTGGTTTCATGGTCCTGTAAGAAACAAGATGCTATATCTCTATCTATTGCAGAACTTGAATACATTGCTGCTGCTAGCAACTGTACTTAGGTAGTTTGGATGAAGCATATGTTGAAGGATATTAGAGTTGTGTATGATGAGCTTACTATTATATACTATGATAATTCAAGTGCTATTAATATTTCCAATAATTTGGTACGACACTATAAAACAAAGCATATATCATTTAAGTATCATTTCTTGAGGGAGAAAGTCTATGATGAAGAAGTCAATTTGGAGTATGTATCTACAAAGGATTAGATTGCAAATATTTTTACTAAGCCTTTGCTTATAGTTACATTTGTCTATTTGAGAGACAAGTTAGGGGTATTTCCCCCTCCTGATGAGAACTAGATGCATTGAGTTGCATCAATCCGGTGGACTCATGGTCTTATCTTCTTATCTAGATTGATGAGTTGGTGCCGCTACTCAACTGAAGTAGTCAGTGTTTGAACCATACACTTGTTCAAATGTTTATATTTGCGAGTTTATGTTAGCATTTTAGTACGTTTGTTGGTATGAGGATATTGAGAAGGTTGTTGAAGATTGTGGATATAACTGAGAAAGGATGATTATTGTCTTAATAATATTATTTTGTCATTGATGTCAAGCAATTGATTTTCTGATTCAGTATGATGTTGTCATATCTTAATGAGTATGTTTTGATAAGTATAAAGATGTCGATAAGTGACACATAAAGAATGAAAATGAAGGGGAGTAATAAGTTATTCAATGGGCAACTATTATCGAGTTAGACAATGATGAGATTTTGTTGTTTTGATTGTTTTGATATCCTATATATGAGTATTTGAAGACTGAACAAGAAGGTGAAAAGAATTCAAGCTATAGAATTAGTTAAGGTTTGATACTATTCTATGTTACCGAGCAAGATGCTAGTCGATAAACCCTAAGGTTATCGCTATCAGTTAAAGAAGGCAAAATGTCTACCGAGTGAGGTTCCATATTTATCAAGTAACAACCAAGTAATAACATAATGCATTGGATGGATAAAAGCATTATTAAATGAAAGATGCCAATGAGTTGGAGATGTATAGATGATTGGTATGTTGTGAAAGAAGTTTGTTGAAGATCTACGACAACGAAAATACAGGAGTTAGATCTACAATGCAGATTGAATGGTCATAACCTAGCACAAGTTCCAAGGAAGGAATACAAGTTCCAAGTCGAGATAAAACATTTTCAAATCGAAAGAGACAATGAACCTAGTCAAGTTTAAATATCTAATGGCTAAGATTGATCATGGGAAATGTGATCAAGGAGATTAAGTGGTTAAGAATTGTTTATAAATAAGAAACTATTGATGAATAATGTATGTGGGAAAAATAGAAGAACAGTGATACTACAATAGTGATCACCGAGCACAGAAGATTGAATATCTGATTAAAGAACAGATTGAGAAGCCCAACAAGGAGCAAGATAAGTCTTATGATAGGATTATTTTGAGCACATAGAGTTTGCTTTAGCATTTTAGAGATGAAGTTGCAGATATATTTTATATTGTTAGTTATTTTGTAAGTGACAGGAAATCTCTTAACCGAGTGGACCTAATAGTCTTATTTGTAAATCCTCTAGCAAGGTAACATTTTGAATGAGTGTTTGAAATCCTTTGACAAGGTCACTTCTAACAAAGTGTAAGACTCTAACAAGTCTAAGGGAAATCCCTTGACTGGGTCACATCTAGTAGTGTGTTTATGTAATCTGTAACAGGATTGGCTTTTAACCGAGCATACTCTAGAAGGGTATATTTCTTAGTGGGTCTGAAATCCCACAGTGGTTTTTCCCTATTTGGTTTTCCATGTTAAATCTGGTGTTAAATGTGTTATGATGTCTTAAGTGTATCTGTTTATGAGTTTGAATGATTTACAGTCATATTTGCATAGCAGTAAAGGCTACCTAGGTTGAATCTGATAAATATAATGCATAGTGAGTTTTTATGATTCACCCCCCCCTTCTCATCTTATTAACAACTTATTCTAAGGGGGAGAGATTATTTGGTAAGGGGGAGAGAATAATTATTTGTATTTTGTCTTTGGCATTGCTGTTAAAGGGGGAGAGAAGCATGTGTAAAACTACCTTATCTTTGAAACTTTGTGTGCATGATCTTAGGGGGAGATATTGTTGGAGACTGTTAGTGTTGATTTATTCCTTTGCATTGATTGTTAAATTCACATTCCTATGTTTCCATCAATGCTAAAGGGGGAGATTGTTGGATACTGCTGTTGCTAGGATATATTGTTGTCATTAATATCAACATATTCCTATGATTTGGTGCTCTGGTGATTACAAAAGAGTTGATCTAGCTGGTTTATCTATTTGGGATGTTGAATCAACTAGAGATACTTCATTTGGTTTCAACTATCCAAAAGTTTACTTGATCATATCATTTGATTTAGATTGAGGTAAATGGTTTTTCTAGTCAGTGGTTGGTATTTGATCCGTTGTGCTCCGGTGTGATCTGACCTTAAATTGTAGATTTGGGAGAGTGTTTGGGATGTTCATGTGTGTCTTCATTTTAGATGGATCGTAATTTGGTGCTCTGCAAACTATCTTTCTAGTCCAAATTACAGTTGTTAAGTGTTCTTGAGTGTTAGTGTGTTGATCGATGAAGATTTGAATAAGTGGTATTGGTGTAACTATTGCGGATGGTTCTAACATGCTTGTTGGTGTTTTTGGATTGTGTCCTATTTGTTTTGGTGACCCACATTGATCATTGTGTGCAGTATTGAAGATCTTATGGGTACGGTGATATTCTTTATGTTATGCAGTATTTTCAATGGTGTAACGTGTTGCAGTTGATCTTGGCAAGATTTGTGATGGTGTTTCATGTTTGGGGATTGGATTTGGGTCCATGATATGCTGTTTATGACATTGTATTGGTCTGGTGGCTGATTTATATATCGTGTGATGTAATTTTGTAATTAGGTGTTGAGGGTTTGAGCCGACCTTGTAGTCAAGGTTGATGATTTGTATAAATAGGTGTTATATTAATTTAATTTGGGTATGGGTGTTGTGTCTACATTGTCAAAGAGTGATGTCAACTTGGGTCTTACTGCTATCTCCATTACCACAATGGCTAGGACTACTTGGGTCTTAATGATATCTCCATTACCACCATCGGGGATTGTTAGGCACACTCAGACCTAAAAATACAAGTGGAGTCGATGCCTCATATCTTCATCACCCAAAACAAAAAACACCTACACAACACATATATCCATATGTATAGATATCTAACAATAGCATTAGCAAACATAGTCAATCCTAATAGAGTCACCTAAAATAAATGTTAGTACATCATAATCTATCATCAACATAATACTTCATCTCACATATAGCCATTAAGAAATCATAATCCTCAAACTCTAATATTATCATTATACCCTCATCATATCAAAATCAATAGGAAATCATAAGTGTAACCATAAAACCTCATCATACTAGAATATATGTTAGTACATCATAATCTATCATCAACATAATACTTTGAACATCTCACATATAGCCATTAAGAAATCATAATCCTCAAACTCTAATATTATCATTATACCCTCATCATATCAAAATCAATATGAAATCATACCTGTAACCATAAACCCTAATATCACAAATAGGTCCTTAAAAATATAAATCATCATAACATAGTCACATCCTAAAATATAGATCTTTTATAGATAAGTAACCTTCAATAAAACAACTAAATATGTCTACTTCTAATTGATAACAAGCCACTAAAGCCAAGATAAACCAAAATAAACATAATTAGGATATAGACATAGAAAGCATTACCTTAGATCATAATTCATTTCCTAAAGGAGATCATATAATAAACATGGTTAGAAAAATATTCTTTTTAATAATACATTCCATCAATAATAGATTAACACTAAATAACCACCTCCTAATTAATACAATCAAGACATTATCACATTATAACTAGGCATCCACATATGTATGTAAACAACTTAAATATTGAATTCATTGGAAATATATCCAATCCATTTTCAATAGTTAACCATATTAGTATAAACATTATCATCATAATGACCATTAGAACTATCTACATCTCTATGATTATTACTACATTATCTGCATTAAAGTGTAGGTTCAATATCATAATTCCTGCCTTATCGAGTGAGGGTTAGAAGGGTATTACAAAACCTTCTTCATGGATAGGATCAAATTTGGGAGAGGGATGATTATTATTCATCAATACTTCATCTCTAGAAGGGATGTCATCAAAGTGAATGGTAGACAAAGTATCATGAAGGGAAGTATTAATGGTGTCATCCTCTTGCTTTAAGGTATTCTCATGAGTAAGACAAACTTTAGGAGAGGGACAAGCATAACTCATTAATGCTTCATCTCTAGAGGGAAGGTCATTGAAATGAAAACAAGGTAATGTATCACTAGAAAAATTAGAAATTAAATCATCCTCTTGTACCAAATGATCCTCACGGGAAAGGAACATTTTAGAAGAAGGATCGACATCATTCTTCAAAGCTTCATCCTTAGGAGGGGAAGTTTTAAAAGAAGTCTTAATAATATCTTCTTGTACCAAAATATCCTCATGGGTGGGACCAATTTAGAGAGAGGGTAATTCATAGCTATGGATGAAAGGAAGAACTAGGTTATCATCACATGATAAAAGGGAACATCACAAACATCTTAGATAAGGCTTGAAATTGAACTAGAAAAGGAAGATAAAAAATCCATTTATAAAATGTACTAATTATTAAGAAAGATACTCATATGGCACAATCAACAATGATGTAACCAAAGAAATTTTGAACTAATGTATGCGATTAATTTTTTAAGAAATTCATGCAAAAATTAGATTGGAAATGGAGTTAAAACTGATCTCAGGAGTTTCCAAACTTCCTTCTTGTCAACTTTCAAGTCATACCACTTGGACTATGGCACTAGATTCCCTAGTCCTAGTGGATAGGGGTGCTAGTTGTTAGTGTCCATCTCTTTTCTTTTAAATTTTGTCTCACTAGTCCTATCTTTATTTGTATTATTCTCTTGTATCCTTAGTTTAAGCTTGGAACTTGATTTTGAGCTTGCAAATGCACAAAAGATGAGAAATATGATTTTGGAATATTAGGGGCTTGCCTAATTCAAATCCCAAGTTGTAATTAGCCCCACAACAATGATGATTAGGAAAAATGTATAAATTTGAAATGAAATGCTTGAATGGAAATGTTGAAATAATTACACTTTGAATTGATGATGCAATGCTCTTAGGATAATTCCTCCACATGTTGATGCAATAACAAAATAAATCATTATAAAACCCATCATGAAAACATAACTGAAGATTCCTTATTGTAGTTTGTTGCTCATTATACTCAAATATGCTATTGAAGAATACTAATTGTTCTTGGTATGAAAATTGTAGATGATAAAACAAATTAGGGATTGTCCTATACATGGTTCTCAAGGTAAACTCACTTTTTGGCTTAGGGACCAAATTTTAGGGATGCAATATAATAGGGCCTTGATATTGGTTTTGTAATTTATATGAGAAATGACAACATTTAAGTGGAGAAAAAAGTGCATTAAACATTAAAACGAGATAGGACCCATATAGACTTAAAATGATAAAAGATAAAGGGCAAACATAAAATGAGGGCCTAAAGAGGAGTGCATTGAAGCTTTAAAGTAAGATAAGACTCATATTCTTGAATTGAGGATTAGTTGAAGACAAGAAAAGGTCCCAAAATACTTAGAAGAATGGGAAAAAAATAAAATGAGTTCTAAGAGTGTGAATTTGGACTCACAATTAAAGGAGTACAATTTACGACACTACAAATATGTAATTTTATATTGAAATTTATCATCATCAATTTCATTCTCATGTTTAGGGTTAAAATCCCTTCTCCTATCTTTCTCCACACCATCCAATTATAATTTTTTAGAAAATAATGTTATTAGGAATTGAATACCATTATAAAATTTATATATATTGTTATCATATAAGAATATACAATCTTATATTGTTCAAGCTTTGGCCTTTTTTTTAAAATATATAAAATCTTATATAATAAAATATAAACCATATAATACCCCTTAAGGTATCTTGCCACTCCTATATTTAAATATGTTCTCTTTCATTTGAGAGGGTGCAAATTTGGAGATTTATATTAAACTATATCACTATGCACATGAGTTATTATTAGCCATGTGGAAGTATATATAGGAGTGTCCTTGGGTTTACCCTTTTCTTTAATAGAGTATTTGTTGTAGGTGTTTTAAGAAAATGATGCTTTATTGTGTTTTTTTAAACTGAAAAGGGTTTTACCCTTGTATATCTCATGTAATATGTAAAATCTATGCTTGTATGATTCTCATTTTATAAATTGTTTGTAATGATTAGTATGCTAAGATCCTACTTTCTAACATGGTATGACAAGAGGTTAGAATATACTAATTATTTGTATTTTTAACTTATTTACTTTATCACATATTATACAGTTAGGATATAATAAACTTGCTTACTTAGATTACTTATGTATCATGTGACTTGTACTTTCCTTATTTGGTGGATTTGTACTACAAAGATGTGAGTAAATTTAATTTATTACATATTGGTTATACAATCAAATCTCTTTGTGGTCTATCCTATATGTATCCACATCTTTCTCTCATATGAGTAGCCATATAATATTATTGTGATGTATCCGTTGAGTATAATATAATTCACTATCATATTGACCTTCATTGAACTATGTTTTAGTCCTTCCTTATCTTAGGTGACTATCTTCATAGATAAATCTTATAGAATTTTTACCTACAAGAGTTTGGTTGAGATGAATACCCTCACATGTGACCTCCCTATCACACCTGTACTTCTTTGGTAGAGTTCTACTACACACATGTGAATTATTTTTACTTTATTTCACATGTTTGTATATTCAAATCTATTGGTGGTGTATCCTATATATACTCACTTGAAGCTCTCATATGAATAATCAATCACAAACCTTGTATCATTTGAATCCTTTGATTAGAACAAAATTGTTCTATCATATTGATCTTTTTTGTACTATACTTTATGCCTTCTTGATCTTGGGTGGCTATTTTCATAGCCAAATATATCACACTTTCAATTTGGAACTTCCTTATGCTAATTCTAAGCTACTTTTATATCCTAGATTGTACAATAATTATAATTATATCTCTTGCAATGGATTGTAAGCATGCGACAACTATTTTCCAAAGTTCAAATTCTCACTTTTGAAGGATGAGAATCCCAAGGTTTGACCATTACCAATTGGTGTGGGCATCAAAAAATTAAAATTGTACATCTAGGTTTATGTATGTGAAGATATAATCCTAGGTCACTTATAATAATCAAACTTCACCTATAATATTTTTTTTGTCAATTCTCATTTGATAGATTCAATTACACATGCAATCTTAATTTGCATTGGGCACAATTACTAAATATTTAACTCTCTCTATTCCTTTGTTGCTGATAGTATTTGACCCAGTCTAGAAACTTAGCTACTAGTAAAGAAGTTAAACACTCATATTCCCTTTTGTTGTAGCAATTCCTAATAGTACATCTTAGCACTACCTAGTTTTCCTTATATATTGCAAGTGAACTTATATATTAAAGGTTTGGGGTTTTAGTTAGGATGGAACTACACCATCAAGATAGAATTGTAAAAAACAGCTCAAATCACAACCATTGTCTTGACCTAAATCCTTAAACTTCGAGGTTTCAATTAATTTGAAATTGTACTTGATAATCTAACTTCAAACTGTGGTCTCTTACATCATCACAAAAATTTAAGTCTATCTTAGATAATTTTGAAGTAGACCCTATTGCATAAAAACCATTTCATTATTTTCTATTCAAAATTAATAAAAATCTTTAGTTTTTATTAATCAACCTTACCTTAAATTAATTTACTCTCTAATTGCATTAATTAAATGTCAATTGAATTTCACTGCAACTATAAACATTCAGAAGTTATGACAGAAAACCGAGTTCTAAACATTAGCAACAACATACACATGGTCAGCAACAAAATTAGAACTGCTACTAAGATTACTATACGCTGTTAGTTCTTGACCTAACTGGTTGCCTCAGACCTTTTTCTTGGTTTATAGGGTCAACACTCAGAGTGCTTTTAATATAAAAACAATACATACATTGGTTGACACCAGCAAGTTTATTTTTCCTCGAGAATTCAACACTCTCTAAAAGAAAACAAGAAGGCCAATGCTTCCAATTCTATTGCTGATACTTTAATGGATCAGTTTCCTTGCAGAGGGACAATTCTACAAATTTCCACATCTATGCTTCATAATAACTTTACAAATATTTCCACATCCATGAATCATGCTATCTATACAAAATATGGTGTGTACAATCATAATAATATCCCAATAAAGTGGCACAATCCAGCAATGGAGGACGATTTCCTTCCACCACCATATAACCATGCATTTGGGTGTGAAAAAAATTAACAACGGAGGAGGAATATACTGAGCTCCTGAGATGTACTTCCCAAGGGATTCACCAAATGAAAAGACTCAGAATCACGAGAGCCAACAACTCTACGAAAAGTAGCCCTCATATATGTGACGTCCCCTTCTTGGGCTTTGTATTCCTTGGGCATGACTCCTGCACCTGCTGAAATAGACCGCAAAACCTTCAAAACAGCCCGGTCTGCTTCTGTGGGGTGTCTCTTGATGGCTGATCCCACTTTACGTCCATTGAAGTACATGTTCCATGTGGACACTGAGAACAAACTGCAAGGCTCCTCGTCTTCCCTGTCACACTCAAGCACAATGCGGAGTAGCCCATTGTGCATTTCCTTGGCTAGCAAGTATGTGGGCACACCCAGTTCAAGAAGCAACGCTGGTGGCGCTGAAGAGTCTTCCTGAATGCACAAACTCACACGTCCCTTCCTGTGGCCAAATATGGTTCCTGTGGCCCCATGAAAGTATATTGGTGTTACCCTAAAATATTTTCACAAAACATCTTCTATCTTTAAAATATGGTTCTATTTACAATAGCTAGAATGTGAATGTAAACTTATAATAACAATTTTCTTCTTCAAGAAAAATAGGTCATCAATTATAACTTAAGAGATCTTATGTAATTCATGTGGTATAAAATATATGGAAACAAAATTACAAAATGATTAGAAAATATATATTAAATTGGTATTCTTACAAAGTTAAATTGATAAATTATAACACATTATCAATACTCATTTTTTTTTTGGATTTTTAGCAAAACAAATAGAAATGGATAGAGAGTTTAAGAGGATTACTTGATGGAAGCATGTCTAAGTTGATAGAGACAATTTGATTTACATTTTAGTTTAATCGATTTTTAAAAATTAAGGATTTAATGATTGAAAACAAAATTGAGGGATTATTGTAAGGAAATGGATGAAATGAGATAGAAATTTTCGTATCTTAATTGTCTTATAGAATTTGAGCAAATGAAAATTTCTATACATAATATGCAAAGTTTGCATAAATAACTTTGGACAAGTAGTTGACATAAAAAATACTCATAAATGTCTTGTAGAGTAAATACTCCTAGATCACAACTCAAAAACATATTATTATGATGAGGAACTCCCTCAATTTTCTAGAAGTTCTCTTTTTAACTATGTTACTTCAAATTTACGAGACAAGGGGATGGTTTTTTTTTGCCATTTTTGGGGACGAAGGGGATGACTATATAAAAATAAGAAAAATTTAAAATATTCATATGAATTGATAAATCATTCATCATACACATGTTACATAGAAATTGAGTTGAATTGAGAGTTGCAATTCATAAATTCATATACATGATGTAACTTAATAGTTAATACATGAGGGGACGTCCCCTATCGTCGCCCCATCCCTAAGATGTTTCCATTTTTGAACACTTGGTTTTTACCTAGGAGATGCGTCCTTGGGTAACACTTATTTTTAAGCTTATCTAGAATAAATATTCTTCTATTATTATTAGTTGGATATCTTGCTCTTACTTATAATATTTTATCATCATTTGTTAAGTCTTAACAATACAAATATAGAAACAAAATGATTAAATTTTCATTCCTGACCTAATTAATAAATATTGTAAATACAAAATATTATTGTAAATATTATCTATTTAAGTGCAAATCATTCTTTATTTTTTAAAAAAACATATAAAATAAAATCATGGGATACAACTTTGAATTTTCACCCTAGCATCAAATTTGGTTATGATAAAGCGTATGATTAGGGAATTGAAATATCAAATTTCATCATAATGTTATAGTCCATTTAATATCCCACCCTTTTATAATTATAATAATCATAAGTTGTAATAGAATTAAATATAAGGGATGATACCACAACAATTGTACACTAGATCTTAACTTCTTGATGCTCATGGGCAAGTCATAAAAAAATTATAGCATTTCTCAAGGTATCCACCTTCTTGACCATAATTTTCTTCTCCTTATCATGTCATGAACATAGTGATATTACACATACACTTTTTCTACACATGAAATGTATCATTTTTTCAAGCTAACATCACTGACTATTGTGCTGAACCACAACTTTATTTGAATTGAATAGAATGTTTTGAAACTATTTTTAGATATAGAATAATTGCTATTAGGAATATGTATTTATCATGCACTCTACCTTTGTAGTTGAAAGTGAAATAATAAATTATTATTTGATTATCCAATTGATCACACCACCAAATATGGAAAACACATACCTACTAGTAAAGCTCTTGCTATAAGCATTGGCAGTGCAATTAAAATCAATAAATCCTATTATATTTTTTCTTAAACCCTATCCTCCCTAGTGTAAAATTGAATACTTAAATGTGTATTTAAGATACATAAAGGCTCTCTTTATTGTATTTCAATTCTCTTTTACTCATCTGGACATATAGCTACATGTGGTTCCCACTACTTGGAAAATGTGTGGTCTGGTGTGGACTATAACATACATATAAGTATAAAAAATAGTAATCATGTAGGGGATGTGGTTTTTGTTGTTTATCTTAACTACTATTGAAATAATTAATAAATATAATTATTTGTTTCAATAAGAATGAGAAAAATGATTGGTTTGTATGAAATATTTACAAATAAATTTACCATAAGTTTCCTCTAACTAATCTTGAGTTTTTTGTTTCCTCTATATTTGTTGATATTCATCCTCAAGTATTCATAATGGTTTTATTTAGATATGAGATGCCCAAACTTTAAAACATAAGTGTCAAACATTTGATACTAGGCTATGGTTGATTAGATAATATGGTAGAAATACTTCAATACAAAAACCAAGTGTTTATCATCCTTCACAATGAATTTTTCTATTTATTTTATGTAGATATCCTTCTCTAGATCTCTACATGTAGAAAATTTATTTTCACATTCATCTCTTAAGCGTTAAGATTAAATGTCAGTAAAAAATAAAAATATGATAGATGTTAGCTTTTCTTGGTAGAGCTAAGTTCTCATCAAAATAGATTCTTTCTTATATGAATATCCCTTAGCTACTAACCTTTCCTTGTACTTGTCATCTTATCTCTTTAAACTATATTTATTCATAAAAACTCATTTGTATCGAATCGTGATCGAATCAGTATCCTATTCTTAGGAAGCTTCTATAATCCCCATGCTATATTGTTCTCTAGCTTAACTGTATCCTCATCCATGACCTTCTTCCATGACATAATAAATGTTGATTTCATTTTCTTCTTGATTCTTAATGGCTCATCCTTTCTAGTAAATGAAGAAAAAATACATCCAAAATAAGATAGGTATATTAATGCAAATTACATATTCGATAATTTATTTTGTATAATTTTCAAATATGTATTTTTTTTCTAATACTCAAATGATAAAAAATAATATTTAATAAGCATGTATAGAAACCACTTTTTAAAAGTCACCTTTTTAGGACCATACCATGCATATGTTCAATCACCATAACTTCACCTATATAAAAGTATTTTTCTCATTATTTTTTTGGGAAAATGTGTATTATATTGAATATTCATGAGATTTTTTTTTAATAATTTTTTCCCTAATATTTTTTAAATCAAATTTTATTGGTCTTAATCATTTTTATTGAAAATTCCTCATATACATCCAATGTAATTTGAGTCAAACTAATCATTTTTCAATCATTTTCCATTGTGCAAAGAACCATGTGTAGATTGATGTCATATAATTTTTTTATAAGACACATAAAAATTTAAAAGTAATTAAAAATATGAAAAAATTGACATTTCAAGTATATGGATTTGAAACCCTTAGAAATTAATTAAAAAAAGATGAAATAATTAAATCATAAAAGGAGTTACATATTTGACAACTATACATCATTGTCTATAATGATATTTAATTTCATAAAAAAATTCTTGAAAGAAAAGTCATTATCCTTATTGCCAAACTCCATTATTCTTTTGGTATTTTCATGAAATTCTACTTGGAGGTCCAAGGCACAGGGCTGAGTTTGCAAGCCTAAAAAAAAATGAAAATCCTACTAAAGACACCACAAGATTGAGAGAGGGGAGGGTAATGAATTAGTCTAGAACTTAAAACACTTTACTTATTATCATTTAAACTTCAAATCATAATTAACTTATTGCTGCAAATATGAAACATGAAAGCACAAAGTGCAAAACACAAAAGAGCACTGGATTTACTTGGAAAACCCAAGAAGGGAAAAATCATTGCGAGAATCGTACTCACAATATGAATAAATGATAACAATGTTTTAGGCTCAAGGGCAATCAAATCACTACACCTAATTGGAATTGCACTTGACTAAGGTACACAACCTTACTGCAAGATACAAAGGACTTTCAATATTGAGACGCACAATCTTAGGGCAAGATACAAAGAGCTACATAGGTTGCCAAAGGGCTTACTATCTTTAGGCAGGTACATGGAATGATGAATTATAATGAACAATATCTCCTGATCATGAAAATATGCTTGAACCACTATATCAAGAAAACAATATCATGGAAAATATCACCTTCATTCAATATCTCAACACACTATCACACTAAAGATATGATCTCATCAAAACTCATCACAAACTAAAGTTTTAAAATTTTCTACTTGCACATTATTCACATCCAATTTGCAACAATCCAAACCCCAAATTACACATCCACAATTTCTCTTGTACAAGGGTATACATTGGAACCCTCAACTAGATTGATCATAGACATAATATACATGAATTACATAATGTTGGCCACCCAGACCAAAAATATGTAATGTGATCCAATCTAGGAGATAAAGGGGACCCAAATAAACCACACCACATCTTCCTAAGCTAGTTCCAATGAATTGCATACACTAACACTCCCTCCAAAGTTGGCATCAAACATAATGTGTAGAACAACAATAAAACACGTTAATCAATTAACCCAAATGCATCACTCAATACAAATCTATACATGCAATGGTGAGACCCATATAAAAATTCTAACTCAACCTCCAATACATATCTAGACCAAAAGGATATGATCCAAATAAGATACACCACCTGAGTTATCCAAAGACCAAAATTGCTGACAACACTGAACACAAAACAATATAACTTCACATGTCAATTAAACCAGCACTAAAAATCTGAATTGGAACACTACACTAACCATATAAACATTTCTACCAAGCTATAGCACTTGAATCACCAAAGAGGAGCAATGTAGAGTATTCTCTATACTAGTCCTAATAAACAACCTCATCGTTAGCAGTCGCCACAACTTATTTCATCAACACAACAATTGAGGACCTAAAACCATGATAGTGAAATATCCACAAAATATAGAAATTATATTCAAAATTATAGATAATGAACATCAAGAACTAGAGGAATGCAAAACATTCTACCATGAAGACATTTAAATACTCCTTTCCGCATATTGTAACTTCCACTATACTAGCCTTCTAGAAATACCTAATACTTACTCAGAATTACCACTAGGAAACATAACAACATTTGAACACTCATTTTTGGACCATCAACAATATTTGCACAACTAAAAAATATCAATGACAACCCAACAAGTTTGACAGTAATGACAACACAACACAAGTTTCCAACAATCTCTCCCTTTGTCATTGATGACAACACTTGCACCACTAATGAATAATAGACTTATTTCAAATGTATTTCTCTCCCACACTTATTGTATCTCTCTCTGTCCCCCTTTGACATTAAGGACAAAGTGTACAATATTACAAATAATAACTCTCTCCCCACTTGTAAAACTCTCACTCCCCCTTTCGGGTAAAACTCTGATAACTACAATACTCCCTTTGATAGGGATAACCACCACCTTCATTGCTTCCCTAAGAGTATCCACAACATTAATTCTGGAGACAAAAGATAAAATTTGATTCTCTCTTTGAAAATATGCACCACTTCTATGCATCTATTTTGAAGAAGGAGGGGCAAAAACCCCTAACTTCTAGCTGAGATACTCAACGATATCCTTCACCAGTGTCTTCGTAACAATGTCTACAATATCATCCTTTGTAGGAACATACTCCAATTTGAATTCCTTCTCCACAACCTTCTCTCTTAACAAATGACATCATATAGAAATGTGTTTAGTCCTTGAATGCATTATCAGATTCTTTGAAATGTTAATTACACTTGTATTATCACACATAATAGGAATTACCTCATCATACATGACCTTGATATCTTTAAGATTTTTCTTCATCTACATGACTTGAGTGCAACAAGATTCTGCTACACTATATTTTTTCTTTGCAATAGATTAAGATACAAAATCCTTCTTTTTGCTCAACCAAGAGACCAATCTGTCTCCCAAGAAAAATACACCACCACTTGTACTTCTTCTATCATCAGTACATCTAGCCCAATTAGAATCTATGTATGCCTTCAAAGTGAAATTATCATTCTTCTTGTACCATAAACCAAAATCTGGAGTCCCTTTCAAATATCTGAATATCCTTTTCATTGTTTGATCATGTGATTGCTTTGAATTAGCTCGATATCTAGAAACCAATAAACATCATGTATAATATCCAATCTTGAAGCAGCCAAATACAACAACCCTCCAATCATAGAATTATGTTATTTTTGATCAACTTATGAAGATCTATCATCCTTACTCAGCTTACAACTAGTAGTCATAAGAGTTCCAATTGGTTTACAATCCTCCATACCAAACTTCTTCAACAAATCCTTGATATACTTGGTCTGTGAAATGAAAGTACCTTCTTTTGACTATTTCACTTGAAGGCCAAGGAAAAATGACAAATCACCAATCATTGACATCTCAAATTCTTTCTATATTTCTTTAGTAAATGTCTTACAAACACTATCATCACCTCCAAAAATGATAGCATCAACATACATAACAACTTTCAACAATTTATCACCTTTGATATTGAAATAAAGATTGCTATCTACAATACCTTTCTTGAAATTTGTAAGACAAGATGAAATGTGTGAGGCATCACACCATGTCGATACACCATCCAAATCATTCCAAAATAGCTCTTATAATTCTGTAGACTACTGCATGGACCAAAACATCATAGGTCGGCTCCAAATGATAGAATAGTTAAGACACACCAATTCAATTTACTCAAATTACAATATGGACTGCCAAAAACACTTGTAGATTCTCAACATAGCATCACCTAATATCAAAAAATCTAATTCATCAAACTGCATCACCAGAATACTTGAAGGTAGAGGAATGCAATGCATTTCTATACACTATCACTATGTTGTACCAACCTAAACTCAAATATCTACATAAATCTAACTGTAGACCAAATGATAATTTGAAAACTAGAATATATCATGCATTTGTATCCACCAACATTATACTTCAACCATAGGAATTGATGAAGCATATGTTCCATAATGTGGACCAAAAATTTGAATGAACTCTAACAGATTGTTCACTAGAATAGTCACACTTAACCAACGCCAACTGTGAACTACTAAGTTTATCTTTGATGCTCCAAAAAGCTATATTACAACTTGATAAACCATATTAAGTGACTACAATCAATCTCTTACCATCCAGATGACCCCTGAACTAATCCACTGTTATTGCACTACTTTAGACAACATTCAAATGAAGGATATCACCAAGTTACATATTTGGATCAACAAGTTTGACGTCAATGACAACAAGAACTCATATCTACTACAATCTCTCCCTTTTTCATTGATGGCAACACTTGTGTGAACTCCAAACTCACTCCCCCTTTGACATGAAGGACAAAGGGTATCTTCCCAACACAACACAAACTCAATCTACAACATCTCATCATTACTCCCTATATCTATAACAACTCCTAAAAATGAAATGCAACTAAAAACCAAAAATTTACTCCAATCATCATCTACTTATTCGCGTATACAAGAGAAAAATTGTCTTACCAACATGATCTCAAGCACCTTGTAGAGTATGAGGCTAAATATCTTTATGAATGATCTTAAGCTATGACCAAGTAGTTTTATATTCTTCTCTCATAGAGGCCAATAATAGTCATTGACACCCAATATTCAATAGAAGATCCTTTGCCTCTCTGTAGCTAACTAGAAGCATTATTGACCTATCTAATTTTTGAGTCTTTAAGCAACTTTCTTAGAAAACTAAATTATTTCTTTATCCCCTACCTTTGATTATTGAGTAGATTCAACTTTGGTATGAATTCTCCAACTAAGCTCTACGACTACTATCAACATTCTTCTTCAAATCTGTGAACTATAAAGTTATAAAATTTGTGCTTCTACAATATCTATTTAATCTTAATCTCCTTAGTGGATATTGGTCAGTAATGACAAAACTGGTTAACAATCACTACATAATCCATAATCTTCTCAAACACACCTATACTATGCTTTAGCCAAGTGTGTGAATATGCACTCCTATCTACTAACTCCTTTCACCTCTTGTCCTCTGCTCTTTTTTCTACATCCTTCAAAATTGTTACTTCTAGGTTAGAGGTATGATATTTTAGACCCTTAAATGACACCTATAGCTACTTCACATCACTTAGAGATTAATCTAGCACAACCTCTAAAAGTTTCTCATAAAGAAACATTATTTTATTATTGATTAGTTCTATGCACTCTACTTGAGATATGATAAAATTCTTCCATGGTATGTGATGGAGAACATCACCCAAATGTAACATGTGAAGGGGTGACAATTGACTAAGGTCTATTTGATCTTGGGACAGAGGTAACTAAAGTACCTTAGTAGTAACAACTAGTGCAAAGTTCATCTACAACTACAATAATTCTGATATGGAATCTTTAGAGGGTCCAAAAGATTCTCCACTAGACATACTTCTTCTCTCTTCCTTTTTTCCCTTCTCCTTCTCCTTCTCAAAATTCTCCTCCTTCTTCTCTTCCATCTTCTCCTCTTCTATCTACTTCTTATCCTCTATCTTCTCCTTCTCTTTTGCAATATTCTTTATATTCTCATCTACATCTATTTGGTCACCTTGACTAGTTCCTAGGCCTACATAATCACCTTTCTCATCCTCTGTTTTCTTTTCTGGATCAGCTCCACAGTTGGCATTATGTGAACCAATATGAGGACATAATGACATTGTATGTTGTCATTGATGTTAATATGCTGAAGAGGTGAGAACCGGCATATGTGAGAACCAGTATAACACTACGAACTGACATTTGTGCCAAAGTGAAGTGGTGTGTTTGTTCAAGGTGAACTGACATATGGTTATGGGAACCGGCACATGGAAGCGTTGTATGACTACCGGTTGGTAGTCTCAACTTCAGGGTTTCTGGTTGAAGTGCTTCAAGCCTATGTGGCTCAACCGGTGACTTTGTGTGATGAGTTAGCATGGTAACGAAGAATAGATCATGTTGCCACACAAGCCTTGTGCGCGTGAAGGATCTTGCATGAAGGAGATTGTTCCTATCTACCTCAAGAATGTGCAAAGTTTGTAAACGGTGATAACATGTGATGGGTTATCAGCCGCTATGAAATTGGTGGAAAATGGATGATGGAGATTGGATCAAGACTATTGCATTTAATGCAGTATGCTCAATGGTCAAGATTGAACCGTTTGAATTCCTTAACCTAACAGGTTTTAGGGTTTAGGGTCTATGCTATCGACCTACCTATTTTCCTATAAGGTCGATGTTGTGACTCTTTCTGAGGTTGTTGGCAAAAGTTGTGTGTGTGTATCCAAGAGAAGGGATATGTGATTCTTGCCAGACCAAAGGAGAGAAGTGATACCTACAGAGTGTAAGTGTAGAAGGTGAAGAGGAGCTTAAATGGATCTGCATTGGCATTGAGTGCTGTTACGAAATCATTGTAATACTCGTTGATCTCTAACCATCTCAACAATTGGAAAATCCCTTAACAGGGTAGCTTTAACCGGCTAGCTGTAAATCCTTTAACAAGGTGACTCAAAACAATTGAGTTCTTGAAATCCTCTAATAAGGTAACCTTTAACAGGGTTTAACCCTTAACTGGGTATTCTAGCCATCCCTTAACCGGGTGATCCCTAACAGGATTAGTTCCTAACAGAACCTATTATATCAGTCTTTAACCGGACAAGGCTCCTAATAGAGAAGACTTCTAAAGAGTTCAAAAACAAGCTTGTGGGTATTCATCCCCACCATGGTTTTTCCCAGTTGGGTTTCCACGTGAAAAATGTGTGTGTTATGTGTGATGTCTTCCTCATGTGATGCTTTGTTGTTTTCTTTCAAGCAGTAAATCATCTTGATCTAGTTGATCATATGTATATCTTTGATGGTAGATTACTTGTTCATGTATTAGGGTGAAATGGAAATGAAGTGTTAGAGTATATGAGAAGATATGTATCAATCAGTTTATGCTTGTCTCAGTTATTCTGGGTTTTTGCCGGTTGTACTCTGTTTTAGGACCGGTGTTACTGTTTGTCTATCAATGCATAATGTTTACTAACAAACCAGTTTAAGAGTGTGTTTTTGTCTGTACTGATTCACCCCCCCCTCTCAGTACCAGTTTGGTACTATTCTTTAATCATTGAGTTATCAATTGGTATCAGAGCGTCCTCTAGGTCCTCTGTGCTATAAGCTTAACCGCTTGAGGTAAAGATCCTAGTTTAATGATGAAGAGGGAAGGTCCAAAGTTTAACAGAGAAAATTTCAGTATATGGAAAGACAGAATGAAGATATACATCAGAAGCATGGGTGCTCAACACTGGAGCTATGTTGAGAAATGCCTATGTTGCCCCTACTGGTACTCTCACTGATGACCAAAAGAGAGAGATGCAAGAGAATGGGCAAGTCATGGAAGCCCTAATTAATAGTTTATTTGACATTGAGTTTATGGATGTCTAAGATAAGGTAAATCCCAAAGAGGTATGGGATACTCTTGAAAATATCTATGGCGGTGATGAGCATGTAAAACAAGCTAAGGAAGAAAGCCTTAGAGGGAAGTTTGAAGATATGCGGATGGTTGAAGGTGAGACCATTCAACAGTATGGAATAAGAATGAAAACCATTGTTGGAGATATCAAGAGTGTAGGTGGTAAAAGAGAAGATTCCACTGTGGTAAGCAAAGTCCTGAGATCCCTATTGCCGGTCTATGCAATAAAGGTTGCTTCTATTCAGGAGCTGAGATCAATAGACAAGACTAAGGTATCCCTAGAATCCATCATTGCAAAGTTGATAGCCTATGAGCTAAATAGTTTTGATGGTAGTGTTAAAAAGACTGAATCAACTTTTAAAGCTTCTGCTGTACCATCCAGAAAAGGAAAAGAAGCTAGCACTTGTGGTGAACCAAGACAGAGCAGAGAAATGGATGATGAGGAGATTCTGATGGAATTTGAAGCTCTCCTTGCCAGGAAACTTCCTAAAGGAACTAGCAAATACAGAGGTAAGCTACCTTTGAAATGCTTTTTTTGTAACCAGATAAGATATATTGCTGTAAATTGTCCTAATGGAGACAACAAGGACAAACCAGAAAGGTTCAATAAATTCAGAGGAGGAAACCAGAGAAACTATTTTGTGGCAGTTGATGAAGGTGTCACAGGTGAGGAATCAGAAGATGAAGAAAATGAAGATATTGTGTTTGTTGCTATCAAGGAAGATGTGTCAGACAAGAAGGCTCTTGTCTCCTGATTTGATAATTCCAATGAGTGGATCATTGACAGTGGCTGTTCTCACCATATGACTGGTGACCGGAGCAAGTTTCTATCCTTGGAAGAGTATGATGGTGGTGTGGTTTGCTTTGGCAATGATGCACCATGGATGGTCAAAGGCAGAGGGTCCATCTCTTTGAATGGAAAGAGTAGTGCTGACAATGTGTATTGGGTTGATGGTCTCAGACACAACCTTCTGAGTGTTGCCCAGCTGAATGACGGTGGCCTCACTCTGGAATTCAAGAATGGAGTTTGTAGAATCAAAGGAAAGAATGGTGAATTGGTGGCCACCGGCATGCAGACCAAAGGTAACCTATTTCAGCTAAATGCAAATATAAGTACATGTCTTATGGCTAAATTTGATGATAGTTGGATATGGTATAGGAGACTGTCCCATGTAAACTTTGATAACATTGTGAAGGCTAGTAAGATCAAGGCAGTTAGAGGGTTGCTGGTGCTAAGAAAACCAGATAATACCTTGTGCAAAGAGTGTCAATTGGGGAAAATGTCTTCCTCAACCTTTAAAGGTAAATCTTTCACTGCTGACAACTTGCTTGATCTTGTGCATACTGATTTGTGTGGTCCTATGAAAACTAGAACTGTGCAGGGTGATAGGTACTTCATGATTCTCACTGATGGCTGCTCAAGAATGATGTGGGTCACATTCTTGAAAGACAAGTTTGAAGCCTTTGTAAAGTTCAAAGCTTTCAGAGCATTAGTGGAGAAGGAAAGTGGTAAAAGGATCAAGTGCCCGAGAACTGATCAGGGAGGGGAATTCACTTTCGGTGAATTCAACAAGTACTGTGAAGAATATGGCATCAAGAGGAAACTGTCTGCCCCCCAGAATCCATAGCAGAATGGCCTAACAGAGAGAAATGACTGGACTGTGGTTGAAGTAGCTAGAACCATGTTGATTCAAGGAAAGGTAGCTCACACCTTTTGGAGAGAAGCGGTGAGCACTGCAGTCTACACAATGAACCGGGTACTCATCAAGAAAGGTAAGGATAAAACTCCTTATGACTATTGGACTGGTAAGACACCCGTGGTTAGCTACTTTAGAGTGTTTGGTAGCAAATGTTACATCAAGAGAAGTGAACACCAGAGCAAATTGATGTGAAATGTGATGAGGGAATATTCCTAAGATATTCCACCAAGAGCAAAGCTCTCAAGTATTTCAACAATAGGACTCAGAGAATTATGGAAAGCATCAATGTAAGAGTTAATGAAACCTCTAAGAAAACTGAGGAAACCAGTAGTGAGCAAGTGGTAAATGAACCTGTTGTAACCTTCTGGGAGGCAGTTGTTAGTCAACCAAGTACCAGTAGCAGTGTTCCTACACGGGTAGATGTAGATGCTGATATTGATAAAGATGAGGATGAAGAAGAAAAGCAAGAGGAATCCATCAAGACCATTCCTCGATATGTCAAGCTGAATCATGATCCTAATCAGATCATAGGAGATAAGGATGCAGGAATCCTTACAAGAAGAAAGTTCAGAGAAAACTCATGTATGATCTCTGAATTTGAGCCTAAATCATTCAAAGAGGCCCATAAAGATGAAGACTAGATCAAGGCAATGGAAGAGGAACTTGACCAGATAGAGAAAAATGGTACATGGTCTTTGGTACCCAGACTAGAGCATAAAAATGTCATTGGTACCAAATGGGTTTTCAGAAATAAGTTGAATGAGGATGGCATAGTGATTAGGAACAAAGCTAGATTGGTGTGCAAAGGATATGATCAAGAAGAAGGAGAAGACTATGGAGAAACCTTTGCTCCTGTAGCCAGATTGGAAGGAGTCCCCATTCTTCTTGCATATGCAGCTTTTAAAGGTTTCAAAGTATATCAAATGGATGTAAAATTTGCATTCCTAAATGGTGTACTTGAAGAGGAGGTGTATATTGAGCAACCAGATGGGTTTTCCCTATTTGAAGATAGTGACATGGTATGTAGGCTACATAAAGCCTTATATGGTCTAAAGCAGGCACCTAGAGCATGGTATGAACGTCTACATTCCCATCTTGTGAATATTGGATTTGAGAGAACAAGTGAAGATAGCAATATCTACTTGAAGTCTAAAGGAGACCAGATCCTGATCTATGAGGTATTTTTTGATGACATTATCTTTGGTGGAGATGACAAGATGAGTCATGATTTTGCAGATGAGATGAAGAAAGAGTTTGAAATTTCACTCATAGGGGAGATTAAATTCTTCATTGGACTATAGATCTAGTAGATGAAAGATGGAATCTTTATCACTCAGTCCAAGTATGTTAAAGAGGTGTTGAAGACCTTTGGCATGGAACATAGCAAACTGGTTGGTATTCCGATGGTGATCGGTTGTAAACTATCCAAAGAAGATGACTCAACATTGGTTGATGAGAAGGAATACCGATCAATGATTAGTAAGCTTCATTATGTAGTGCATAGTAGACCGGATATTGCACATGTAGTTGATATTACTGCAAGATTCTAGAAAAGCCCAAGAGAATCCCACTTGGTTGCAGTCAAGCGGATTCTTAGGTATTTGAAGGTAACTGTTGACTATGGATTGTGGTATCTATATAGAAAGGATTTCAACTTGAAAGTATACATAAATGCTGATTGGGCAGGCAATATAGATGACCAGAAAAGCACAACCGGTGGTGCATTCTTTCTCGATGGTATACTGGTCTCATGGATGAGTAAGAAGCAAAGTTGTATCTCTCAGTCTACAACGGAAGCAGAGTATGTTGCAGCTTTCATGAACTGCACTCAGACAATTTGGATGAAGCATGTATTAAATGGCTTCAAAGTTCCTGTATCTGAACTAGTAAGTATATTTTGTGACAATACTAGTGCAATTAATATCTCCAAGAATCCGGTTTTACATTCTAGAACCAAGCACTTTGAGCTTAAGTATCATTTCTTGAGGGAAAAGGTTAAGAACAAAGAGATTGTATTGGAACATGTTTCCAGTCAGGAGCAATTAGCAGACATATTCACCAAGCCTCTCCCAAAGGCTACATTTATGTACTTAAGATGTGAATTAGGGGTGTTTCCCCTTCACGAGGTAAACTAAAGGTATATGCTCCACATCAGTCAGGTATTGCATAGTCAAATTTTTCTTCAAGATTGATGTGTTGAAGGATGCTACTCCTCGGGGGGAGCAACATAATGGAATAGGGAAGCTTGTGCCTCCACTTTGGCATTGTTGTCAAATTGGGAGAAGATGTGAAGCAGAGAAGATATCTGCATGAATTGGGGGAGAAGATGTGAAGCAGAGAGATAATGACATTGTATGTTGTCATTGATGTCAATATGCTAAAGAGGTGAGAACTGACATATGTGAGAACCGGTATAACACTATGAATCGACATTTGTGCCAACGTGAAGTGGTGTGTTTGTTCAAGGTGAACTAACATATGGTTATGGGAACCGACACATGGAAGCGTTGTATGACTATTGGTTGGTAGTCTCAACTTTCAGGGTTTTCGGTTGAAGTGCTTCAAGCCTGTGCGGATCAACCGGTGACTTTGTGTGATGAGTTAGCATGGTAATGAAGAACAGATCGTGTTGCCACATAAGCCTTATGTGCGTGAAGGATATTGCATGAAGGATATTGTTCCTCTCTACCTCAAGAATGTGCGAAGTCTGTAAATGGTGATAACGTGTGATGGGTTATCAGCCGCTATGAAATCGATGGAAAATGGATGATGGAGTATGGATCAAGACTGTTGCATTTAATGTAGTGTGCTCAACGGTCAAGATTGAGCTGTTTGAATTCCTTAACCTAACGGGTTTTAGGGTTTAAGGTCTATGTTACCGAGCTACCTATTTTCCTATAAGGTCAATGTTGTGATTCTTTCTGAGGTTGTTGGCAAAAGTTGTGTGTGTGTATCCAAGAGAAGGGATACATGATTCTTGCCAGACCAAAGGAGAGAAGTGATACCTGTAGAGTGTAAGTGCAAAAGGTGAAGAGGAGCTTAAGCAGATCTGCATTGGCATTGAGTGCTGTTACCAGATCATTGTAATACCTGTTGATCTCTAACCACCTCAATAGTTGGAAAATCCCTTAACAGGGTAGCTTTAACCGACTTGCTGTAAATCCTTTAACAGGGTGACTCAAAACAATTGAGTTCTTGAAATCCTCTAACAAGGTAACTTTTAATAGGGTTAACCCTTAATCGGGTATTATAGCCATCCCTTAACCGGGTGATCACTAATAGGATCGGTTCCTAATAGAACCTATTGTATCAGTCTTTAACTAGACAAGGCTCCTAACAGAGCGGACTTCTAAAGAGTTCAAAAACAAGCTTGTGGGTATTCATCCCCACCGTGGTTTTTCCTAGTTGGGTTTCCACGTGAAAAATATGTGTGTTATGTGTGATGCCTCCCTCATGTGATGCTTTGTTGTTTTTTGTCAAGCGTTAAATCATGTTGATCTAGTTGCTCATATGTATATCTTTGATGGTAGATTACTTGCTCATGTATTAGGGTGAAATGGAAATGAAGTGTTAGAGTATATGAGAAGATAGGTATCAACCAGTTTATGCTTGTCTCAATTATTCTGGGTTTTTGCCAGTTGTACTCTATTTTAGGACTGGCGTTTCTGTTTGTGTTTCAATGCACAATGTCTGCTGATAAACTCGTTTAAGAGTGTGTTTTTGTCTGTACTGATTCACCCCCCCTCTCAGTACCGGTTTGGTACTATTATTTCATCATTGAGTTATCACTCTACTACTACTTTCCCCATGCAAACTCCCTTTTAGACTAGATCCAATGTTTTTCCTCTTCAGAGGAGAAGAAAAATTTCTCTTCTTCAGAGGAGAAGAAAAATTTCTCTTTCGTTTAAGATCTCTATGCCAGTTCCAAGCCTCTCTTCATTTGGATGAACCTCCAACCTCAATAAAGTGTTAATATTATTTTCAACCTCTTCCAGAGATACCTCATAAGGTGACTAAGGCAACGATGTAGTCCTTGGTTCAATAGCCTCTATGTAGCAGTAGTCTCTACTCACGGAAAAAATAATTTCACTCTTGTATTTCATTTCCAATTCACCATGGATCCTCCATCTAGCCTACATATTCTTTTGAAAACTTTTGAACCAACCCTAATATTACTTGTTACACTCATCTATATCATTATTAAAGCTCCTAATATGCTGTTCAATTTATACTCCAATAGGATGAAACTTATCCCAAACCTTATTCTCTATACTTGAAAGATCATTCATAAACATGAAAGCCAAATATATGATTAGAGACCTAATACCTAAATGGATACTTTGCACTCTTGGCCTTCTCAAGGTTGTCTAGCAACTATAGTCTCAAAAGCTCACACAGGCCAAACTTCTCACCTTGAATCACCGTTTGATATGCAACATAGCTCACAATGGTAGTAGAAGAACCCTCCTCAATCTAAAAGTAAACCTTATATGATACTCCCTTGGTAAGATATTTGATATCCAGATCAACTATATCTTCCACTGTCATAAATCTCTTATCAAATATCGAACCAGTTAACTATGCTATAGTTTTGTTCTTCACCATCTTCATCTTCTGGATAATGCTAGTGGAGCATAGTTTAGTCAAGGCCGTAACAAAATCCTTCATGATTATGTAAGGCTGGTCAAGGTACATCACATCATCATGCATCTAAATCAAGATAATATGAATCCTTGCATGCTCGTAGCAAAAGTTGGAAATATTTCTAAATGTTCAAACCTAGCTTTAAAATATTCTTGTACTAGGGCTTTAATGTCACCAAATCATCCTCTACTAATTTCTTCCATAAATCATTAAACTTAACACGACTCACTTCCGTCAAGGGTGCATGAATATAAGGCCTAAAATCTTTAGTGTAAACCACATCTATCACAACCCACAAATAAGCTCCTTCCTCATCACTCACCATAGCCACAAATGGATAAGGCTTCAAGATTGGTCATGGATTTAAAGATGGATTGGTGTAGCCATTTCACACAAACTGAAACTGATAACTTAAGATTTGCAAATTAAAACCTTGAATCAGACTGTCACACAAGAAGACTCTTTCACACTAAATAACTCTTAAATTCATAAGATCACAAGTGATCAAAATTAATTTAAAAATCCAATTTATCTATTGCATTGACCTACTTAGGTTTTTTCAACATAAATGCATTTTGCCATTATACTTTAAAAATTTGATATGCTATTTTGTCAAAAATCTCAAACATCTCCATGGACCAACACAAATATCCATAGTGCTCTAGAAATACTGTCACAAATCTTCAATACTAAAAACAATTCAACATCCAAACTACAAGGGGGTTCATAAGGTCTTCAATCAATTCTCCCCCTTAAACAATGCCTTTTATCTAGTTTTTGAAAGAAGCATCTACACGATTAGTAGGTAAAGATCCATCCATTTCCTTTCCTTCAACACTATCAATATATTTATTCACCCATGTCATCTTTGTCTTCTCCTTTTCTTCATTAACATCAATCTTTTCTATCATACCAAGAATTTTCTCATTGTTTCCCTTGCAAAACCTAGCAATATATTGCAATTTATTGCAATTATGATAAGTTAGTTCTTGCTATAGACCATTTCCACTCCTTCCAACATTAGAACTTCACTCAAGACCTTGTGCCCATATTTTTTGCAAGTAGAAAAATACCCATTGAATGATTGATAATTTCTACCATTTTTTGTATTCATATATCCATTCCATAGCATCCTACTTCTGCACTTATTCTCCTTATGTCCAAACTTATTGCAAGAATAACACGAACCATTAAATGACTGAGATTTGATCTGACTTCTACATTTACTAGATTTATGTCCAAAATTATTGTATGAAAAATAGTTACCATTAATGGATGATGAATACTTGGTTTGAGAAAGAGGAGGTCTCCTAAAATTCTTCTTATTCCAGACTAGAATGAAACCTTTTTGAGCTTTATTAATATTCTTCAATTAATTTTTGACCTTTTCTTTCCTTTATCCTCTTTGTCGGGAGTCTTAGATCTTTCACCTTTTTAAAAACCAAGTCAACCTTTATCTTTGGATTGTTTCTAAGCACTTAACATCCCATCAAGCATTTCACTACCACCTTTAAGATTTGACCCCTTGTCAATATGTTTTTTTCCTTCTTTCAACTCTTTCATCAACATTACCACTTCTTCTTCAAGTTTGATACATTCTACGAACTTGATATGTAGCTTTTTTTCAAGATCATCAATGGTATTCTTTTCATCTTCAACTTGCTTTCTCAAATAACCAACGTGTTCTTCTAGCTTTTTGTTCTTTCCCCTACTTTCATCCATATCAAAAAGAGAAAATATTAATTCTCATTCAAGATATACTACATAAATATCCATTTATGTTATTTCATAGCATCCAAATCTTGAGATTAAAACATTGCATTCAAATCCTGAATCTACCTCAACTGTTAGACTGATTCTTTAGGAGCCTCACTCTCATAGGTAAGTTGTTGAACACTTTCAGATGTTGAGAGGGGGGGGGGATCAATATATATTAAAACTTAACTATTCAATTATCATTCATTCCATTTACCACATATGTAGAAGTAAAGAAATGGAAATAAAAAAACAACAACCATACATAAACACCAAGATTTTACATAGAAAACCTAACGAGGGAAAAAACATGGTGAGAACTATCCCACTATATGAAAAATAGGTTACAATTTTATAGGATCAAGGACAATGAGCTCATTGTCCTTCATGAGGACTTGCAAGATTGAGGTGCACAACCTCAAGGAAAGATGTAGATAATACTTGTGGACATTGAAGACCACTTCTTCAAGGTAAGATACATTATATTTAAAAGAGAAACATCAATATGATTGATCTGCAAGCAATCACATCCCCTGATATGATGATTATAGTTCCTTCATCACTGCTCTACTATACTTGTGAATCTTTGCACAACTTCACATACACTTTGCACAACACATACCACACATGCATACATCTCAAAGAATTATTTCATCCTTTATATATAATTTGCAATCAAAATAATATCAATTAGGTTGGCCTAATTAGATGTAATGTGTAGGATCAAAACAATCAACCCAAAACTAATCTCATATGAAATGTAGAAGCAAAGATGAAAAATGTGAGGGATCACACTATGTCAACACACCTTTCAAATCATTCCAAAAAAACCCCCATAATTTTTCATGCTATCGCATGGACTAAAACATCATAGGTCGACTATAAATGATAAAATAGTTAAGGCACACCAATTCAACTTAATAAAATTACAATGCGGGCCACCAAAAATACTTTTGGATGCTAAAAATAACATCACCTAATATCAAAAAATCTAGTTTATCGAGTTACATCACCAAAATACTTGAAGATTTGTAGAGGAATGCAATACATTCTTGTACACTATCACTCTATCATTGTAGTAGCTTGAGCTTAGATTGATATTAATCCAACTATAGACCAAATGAGAATCTAAAAACTAGAATACACCATGGATTTTTATCCACCAACATCATACTCCAACCATAAGAATTGATGACACATATATGCATTGTGAGAGTTGAGAAATACAACACCATAGGAGCCCAAATGATCTCTGCAAGTTGAATAACCTATTACAAGGAGAAACAAGGAAGCAAATAATAAATAAAACAAATACACAAAAAATATGCTCAAAATGATGAGAGCTCAATATTCACAAAATATGTAATGTGATAATCCTTACAATACAAAAGAAAGAACTCAACCTTTAATAGGTCAAGAAACCCTAAAAAGGAAAACCTAGGCTTGCACATAATAATTAATAAAAGAATCAATTATTATGCACCTAAAGTTAGCTTAAGTATAAAAGAGATAAAGGGGAACTTAAATAATTAAACAAATATTGTTTAATTAATAAAGTAAATACCTGAATACTCTAACACCCCCCTTAAGCTAGACTTAGGGAGAAGCTAAAACCTAGAACAACTATTGAAAGTAGGAAAGATGGGTCCCAGAAACAAGGCCTCATCAGGTACCCAAATACAACCAAATCTCTATGAATAGGAGAAATAGAGAAAACCACATGCGAACAAAACTCTACTCCAAACAGAGATGGAAAAAGAAAGAAGAAGGATTGAAAAAAGCCTCCAAACAAGAATGTTCCAAAAAGATAGGAACAAGAGAAGATTAGAAGAATCACTGAAGCATGAAGAACTAGCAAAGACTGTCAAAGAATAACTGTTGATCTGAAGAACCTCCACTGAAATAGAACATGACCAGGTAGAGAAGACTGTAATCTGCATGAGTTCCCTCAAATGACACTACTCAAATCAGAAGGCAAACAAAGGCAAACAACTGAACTCAAAGATATAGATGGTATGAGAAACTAAAGCCTAAAGAGCTAATCAATCGAACCAAGGAAGCATTAGAACCAATAGGACAAACCTCCCCATAATGCTAAAGAGGGAGAGGGATAGGTGCATTGAAAAGAACGACCAACAAGAACTGCATGACGAAGAACCAGGAACATCAAAGGCACAAAGATAGTACATAGTGTTGTGGAAGGAACACTCACTTGACACACAACAGGAGGTGAATGTCATGGAAGGAACATTCACTTGACAAAGGTGGATGACAAACAAGGCAAACATCAACCCCCTCATGGAACTTTATAAGTAGTGCATGTACACTAAGGCACAAGATGTGCAAGATCTCAAGTAAAAAATGCATGATGGAACTTTATCTCAATGCATTTACATAAATGAAATTCTAAAATGATAATAATACTGGAAACAAAAATAAGAGCCAAAACCGAGACATCCTACTCAGAGAAGAGATCCCAGGACCTAAAACATCCAAGATATCCACAAAGTGCTGAAAAGCAAAAAATTGAAGAAAATATTTGTGGAGCATAATCTGGAAAGAAAACTCATATGGCTAGAAAGTACATAGGATAAGCTTTCCAACGATATAAAGTTTTCAAAAAATGGAGTTCGGATGCTCATTCTATGGCTCCCGGAGTGCAAAAAAGAGACCCCACTTTGACTGGAAAAAACCACAGTCAAATAGAAAAATTGGAAAAAAATTCTAAGACCACAAGGTCTGGCTTAGAACCAACTTTCCGACGCCTATTCATTTTCAAAAAAATGACTCTGTTTGCCCAAGTTATGGCAAAAAAACCAAACCCCCTAAATAAGGCAAGAGGGAGGTGCAATGGGGGTAGGGCTCCGGTGGCGGGTGGGTGGCGCAGTGTGTCAAGTTCTGATACTAAATGTAAAGAACTGATGCCAATAGCTAACAAGATGAGAGAGGGGGGGGGGGTGGGTGAATCATACAAACTTAATCTCCCATAAAATCAACAGATTCAATCTCGGTAACCTATGCTTCAACAATATAACCAAAAACTGCTAAACATGCAAACTCATAAACACATAATCATCATAACACATATAGCACCAAATTTAACATGGAAACCCAAATAGGGAAAAACCACTGTGGGATTTTGGACCCACTAAGAAATATACTCTTCTAGAGTATGCTCGGTTAAAAGCAAATCCTGTTAAAGATTACAAACACATTGCTAAATGTGACCCGGTTAAGGGATTTCCCTCAGATCTATTAGGATCTTCACTTTATTAGAAGTGACCTTGTCAAAGGATTTCAAACACTCATTTAGAATGTCACCTTGCTAGAGGGTTTATAAATAAGACTGTTAAGTCCACTCAGTTAAGAGATTTTCTATCACTTACAAAATAAACAACAGTAATGAATATATCTGCAACTTCACATCTAAAATGCTAAAGCAGATTCTTATTTTCTCAAAACAATCTTGTCATTGGACTTATCTTGTCCCTCTACTAGGCTCCTTACTCTGTTATTCAAACAGGTCTTCAAGCTTCTATGCTCGGTAATCACTATGTAGCATCCCTGCACTTACACTTGCCCGCATGCATTGTTCATCAACAATTTCTTATTTATAAACAATTTGCTAACCGTTGAATCTCCTTGATCATATTTCCCCTGATCAATCTTAGCCATCAAATCTTCAATCTTGACTAGGTTCAATGCATTCTCTGATCTGAAAATGTTTTACCTTGCCTTGGGACTTGCATTCCTTTCTTGGAACTTGCACAAGGTTATTGTAGTTCAATCTGCGTTGCAGATCTTCCTGCTGATCTTCCATTGCCGTAGATCCTTAAACAAACTTCATGCATGGCATACCAATCATTTATACATCTCTAGCTAATCATTATCCTTCATTAAATAATACTTTTATCCATCCAATGCGATCTGTCATAACTTGGTTGCAACTCGGTAAATACTAAACTTTACTCGGTAGACATTCCACCTTCATTAACCGATATTGATAACCTTAGGGTTTACCGACTAGGTTCCTTAGGGTTTACCGACTAGGTTATTTGCTTGGTGACATAGTATAGTACTAACCTTAAAATCAACAACATATATAGGATATCAAAACAATCTAAACATCATGATCTCATCATTGTCTAACTCGGTAATAGTTGCCCATTGAATAACTCATTTCTCCCCTTTCTTATCACATTCTTTCTGTGTCTTTTACCAATATCTTAATTCTCTTCAAATCAATCCTCTCAAGATATGGCAACATCATACTGAATCAGAAAATCAATTTCTTGACATCAATGACAAAATAATGTTATAAAGATAGTTATCATCCTTTTTCAGTTATATCAAATAATCTTCAACAACCTTCTCAATATCCTTAATGAATATCAACAATCTTTTTATTGAAAATGCCAATAGCAGAGGTGGCTAGGTGGTGGCGTAGTGGTGGCCCCGGCTATTTCCGGTGGTGTGGGCTGTTTCCGACGGTGCAGAGGGGTCGACAGGTAGTGCAAGGAGGGCGTGGGTGGCGCAGCGCAGTGGGGGCCAAAGGGGTGCTACGGCGGTGGAGGTCGGGAAGGCGGTGCCGATGGCAGGGACTGGAGAGGGGCTGCGGTGGCGGGGTCAGGAAGGCGGTGTCAGTAGTGGGGACCGAAGAGGAGCTGTGGTGGCAGGGCTGGCGGGGGCCAGGAAGATCGACACCGACAGGGAGTTGGGGGCCGATGGTGTTAGAACCGCTGGCAGTGCCAGACCTGCAGCAGGTCAGGGGGCAAGGTACCGTGGGGGAACCCCCCAACCAAAAATTGTTAAAAAAAAACACTTTTTTCGCCTTTTTCCAATATTTTTTTGATTTTTGATTTATTTTTTTCAAAAAAAAAAAAAATCGACCTGCATGCCGTAAAAAGGCAAATTTTTTTTTGAATTTTTTTCTCGAACTGCGTGCTAGGGTTGTACAACCTGGTACTGGAGAAAAAATACTCCATGAGGCTCAGGAGCCAAAAATGGTCAAGTTTACATGACTATAAGGGTTTTTGGGCCTTCTGAGCACGATGGTGAGGTCCATTTAGGCCCAAAGTGCTTAGAAAAAAGGCCTATCCCTAAGTGCATAAAAAAAATTCCTGAAACCCTAGATCTGCTTCCAATGCAAAAATTCTCAAAACAAGAACAAATAGTTGTAGATCTGAAGTTCTGATACCATGTGAGAGTTGAGAAACACAACACCATAGGAGCCTAAAGATCTCTGCAAGCTAAATAATATGTTACAAGGAGAAGCAAGGAAGCAAATGATAGAAAAACAAAAACACACAAAATATGCTCAAAAAGATGAGAGCTCAATATTCACAAAATGTGTAATGTGATAATTCTTACAATACAAAAGAAAGAACTCAACCTTTAATAGGTCAAAAAACCCTAAAAAGGAAAACCTAGGTTTGCACATAATAATTAATAAAATAATTGATTATTATGCACCTAAAGTTAGCTTAAATATAAAAGAGATAAAGTGGAACTTAAATAATTAAACAAATATTGTTTAATTAATAAAGTAAATACCCGAATACTCTAACATGCACCATTATGCAGACCAAAATTTGAACAAACTCTGACTAGTTGTTTGCCGGAATAGTCACACTTAACGAGCAACAACTACAGACCACTAAGATCATCTCCAATTCTCTAGAAAATCTATATTACAACTTGATATACCATCTCAAGTGACTATAATTAATCTCCAACCATTTGCATGACAATTGAACTAATCCACTTTTACTGCACTACTCCAAACCAGATCTGGACCAAGGATATCACCAAGTTAAATATCTGGATCAACATTTTGACATTAATTTCTCTCTCAAATTTACATGTTTTATTTTAATATTACTTTTTCTTAGCTTATATTTTTTTTTTTGTTTGTTTGAATGTCTCATTTTTAGTTGTTTCTATCCACTGTAGTGTTAACTAAGTAGGGTTAAGCTAAAGCAATAATTCTTAATTTTTTATATACGTATGTAAAAATAGGGAAATCTAACAATGTTATTGTTAGGATAATCGATGGACAACTGAGAGGGGGGTGAATAAGCTGTCAATAGATTATAAAACTTCAAGCACACAAAACCTTTTACTAGAATGCATAAACCAAATGTCGGAATAGCAGATATAACAATTAAGCATAAACATAAATCATAGGACGATTACCAACCATCCATAACATAGATCACCATGATTTGTACATGGAAAACCTGGTAAAGGGAAAAACCATGGTGGGAAGCCTACCCACAACTAGATAATACTTCTACAACAAGTATGCGAATACAATAAAAGGGGTTTTCACATGCAGGAAGGCCAACGGCCTAGAGCGCACTGCTCATCACAAAAGGAGCCTCACTGACTACAAAGAAATCGAGACTACAATTCAGAAAGATGAATGAATTGCAAGAATAACATCTCCTATGGTTGAGTATAGTTCTGATTAAGCTTAATACCAGAGGTCTTAAACCTCTTTTACAAACCCAATTAGATCACCTATGATCGACCAAAACCTCTGCATATGATTACAACTTTATTTGCACATAGATAATCCCATAACCTTTTCCTACCACATATATGATCTACAAAGAGATCTTACATTATATTTATACCAACTCGAGACCTAAACAATTAGGTTGGCCACCTAAAAGATAATACAATAGATTCGTTATATAATCCCACAAACCAATGATAAACCAAGTCGGCCTAAGACCAAAACAACATAAACCAAACAATAAATTGAATCGGTGACGCATCGGGAGCATCAACCAACACGTTACATAAACCGGTCCATAACCTAACAGAATAACCACCATACCTAAAATAGGTCGCCATAAGACAAATAAAACATGACGAACAACCGGAACATGAACATGATAATCATCAACATCCTGATAACTATCTAGAAGTTGCACCAACACCACTTATCAAATTCATCAAAATATCTTCAACAAAGTGCTGCTGGTAAAACCTTTACTGGTAACCAAAAGGCTTACTAGAACATATGATAGCATCCAGATCATCAATCCCTAAACCAACTGAATGTGATACACATTAGGAACACATGAATAACCAATTGAAACTGATTCCAATAGCCAGACCAAAAGTGAAGACAAATCTCCAGATCAACATCAAAGATCAACCACTCTACTAGAAGCCGGTAGACAACAAAACAACTAGTGTTGACATCAATGACAAAAATTAATACAACACATAATCATGTCATCCAAATTACCAACAATCCCCCCCTTTGATATTGCTAGCAACACTAGATGTGAAAAACATCCAAGTGCCAAGAAGTGCCAAACAAGTCTCCCCCAAAGGAAGATATCCAACAATCTCCCCAAAATGATATGACAATGAAGTTCTGAACCAACAGACCAAACTCACCCAGTGAATGATATCCCTATTAAGATTTTTTTTTCACATAAATATCTCTCCCCCTTTGACATCAATGCCAGAAAAATGACAAACATCAGAGAAAAGTCATAAAACTTCTGAACCACACTATTGACTACTCCCCTTGAGTAGTAGCACCAACACATCAATCCAGAATGAATGATAATTCTGATAATGCATGCTAGACTGATGTCAGTCAGCATCACTAAAGTCTCTAAAGTACTCAAATGATTCCTTAGGCAAAGGTTTGGTGAAGATATTTGCAATCTTCTCTTTAGTGTTCACATAAACCAGTCTGACTTCATTTGCTTCCATCTTCTCATTTAGAAAATTATACTTGATAGGTGCTTAGTCTTAAAATGAAATACCAGATTCTTTGACACGTCAATAGCAACAGAGTTATCACAGTGAATAACTACCGGTTCATTTCAATCCACCCTTATATCCTTCAACATTTGCTTCATCCATAGAACTTGTGTACAGTTAATAGTAGCAACAACATACTCAACTTCAATAATAAATAAAGAAGTACATGACTGCTTCTTGCTGATCCACAAAACAAGTTTCCTTCCAAGAAATAAAGCTCCACTAGATGTGCTCTTTTGGTCATCAACATCTCCAACCCAATCAACATCTGTATATGCACATAGTGTAAAGTCATCATTTTTAGGATACCACAAACCGTACTTAGTTGTTCCTTGCAAATACTTGAAAATCCTTTTCACCACACTCTCATGATTCTCTCTAGGATCACTCTGATATCTTGATACAATACAAACTACATTCATTATATCCAATCTATTCTAAGTCAGCTATAACAATCCTCCAATCATAGATTTATACCTTGTAGGATTGATCAGAGCTGATGCATCATTCTTTGTCAATTTCTCACTTGTAACCATAGGGGTACCAACCGGTTTGGAATTTTCCATACCAAATTTATTCAACAACTCTCTAGCATACTTAGTTTGGCAGATGAAAATACCTTTATCATTCTGAGTAATTTGCAAACCTAAGAAAAATTTCATCTCCCCAATCATAGACATCTCAAATTCATTCTTTATATTTTCAAAGAGTTCCATACATAACTTATACTCACCTCCAAATATGATAACATCAACAAAGACTTCAACAATCAATATTTCATCATCAGTAATCTTATAATATAAGTTTTTGTTAACATTACCTTTAGTGAAACCAAGTTCAAAAGATATTTGTCCAATCTAGCATACCAAGCTCTAGGGACTTGTTTCAATCCATATAAAGCTTTCCTTAACCTGCAAACCATGTTTTTGTCATCTGAAAGTAAAAATCCATTAGGTTGCTTAGTGTAAACTTCCTCTTCAAGATCTCCATTAAAAATGCACACTTAACATCCATCTAATAAACCTTGTATTTCTTATGGGCAACATAAGCAAGAAATAATCTCACAACTTCAATCCTAGCTACTAAAGCAAAAGTCTCATCATAATCAATTCCTTCCTTCTGAGAATATCCTTTACATACCAATTTATCATTATTCCTCACAACTTGTCCATCCTCATTCAATTTATTCCTAAAAACCCATTTATTTGCAACAACATTCTTATTTTTAGGTCGGGGAACTAAATTCCACGTGTTGTTCTTCTCAATCTGATCTAATTCCTCTTCTATAGCTCTCATCCAAAATTCAACTTTACAAGCTTCAATAACTGATGCTGGTTCAACTTGTGAAATTAAACATATCTCATTAGTTGCCAACCTTCTTCTTGTCATTACTACTTTGTTGTTGTCTCGAATGATCTAATCTTCTGAATGATTTAGCCTTACATACCTAGGAGTCTTCTGACTTTATGTTCCTGTACTCTGATCTTCAGTTAATGTTAAATTTTCTGATACTATTGGGGTAACTAGTTCAATATTTTATTTCAGTATAGGTGTTATCGATTTAGTTATGATCATCTCCACTTCTAGCTCTCTCTCATAAGTTTTGATTTGACCTTTGTACAACTCATCCACCTTGACATTAGCACTTTCCACAATTATCTACAATATTATTTTATAACATCTATATGCTTTGATTTCATTAGAATAACCAAGAAATATCCCTTCATGACATCTAGGATCAAAATTTTCAATGGAATCATCTCTTTTTATATAGCATTTACTACCAAAGATTCTAAAATACTTATCTGTAGGTGTATTACCAAACCATAACTCATAAGGTGTCTTACCAGTGTCTCCTTTGATATGAACTCTATTAAATGTGTATACCACCATGCTCACAACTTCTCTCCAATAGATATCAGGAAAATTATCTTCCATCATCATATTTCTGGCCGCATCCAAGATAGTTCTATTCTTTCTTTCCACAACACCAATCTGTTGAGGTGTCTGAGGAGCAGAGAACTGTCTCCTTATCCCATGCTTCTCACAATAAGTGTTAAATTCATCGGATGTGGACTCACCACCCTGATCTGACCTTAAGCATTTAATCTTCAACCCTGTCTTTGTCTCAACTTTAGATTTAAAGATCTTAAACTTTTCAAAAGCTTCAAATTTCTCCCTTAAAAAGTAACCCACATCATTCTAGAATAGTCATCAATGAATAGCATGAAATATATATCACCTTGAAAATTCTTTATTCTAGCAAGACCACACAAATTAGTATGAATAAGATCAAGAACATCATTAGATTTTTCTTGTATACTCTTAAAAGAAGTTCTGACTTGCTTTCCCATTTGATATTCCTTACATACCGGATTATAGGGCTTCACAATCTTAGTTATATCTCTAACAACCTTAGTTGAACTGATCTTTACAATGCAATCAAATTCACATGACACAACCTCTTATGCCATAACCAACTCTCATCAACTTGTGCAATCAAACATGTCTTCTCACCGGAGTTCAAATGAAAGATGTTACCTTTATTCTATGTACCGGTTGCAATCTCCAATCTAGATTTGTTAATGATTTTGCATTTTCCATGTCCTTGAACTGTAATTGAAATCCCTTATCCACCAACTATTCTACACTCAAAATATTATGCCTTAAACCTTCAACATAATAAACATTATCAATGTTACGCTTACCATCCAATGATATAGTTCCTCTTCCTCTGATCATACATGCTTTGTCATCTCCAAATCTAACCAGTCCACCATCAAATTCTTGCAAAGATAAAACTTCCTTTTATCTCCAGTCATATGATGTGAACATTCATATGATGTGAACATACACTATCTATCACTCATTCATCCTTGTCTTCAATTTTAGCAGCAAGGGCCTTTTCCTCATTTTGAACAACAGGTGCTTGAGCATCTTCCTTTATAGAAAAAATAACCCATTCCTTTCCACTGCTGGATCTGCTGGCTAAATCTTATGACGGTTCATCATTAGAATTAGTCACACCTTCCTCATCCACATGGTAACATGATTTGTCTTTGTTTATCCTTTACTTATGCTTCTTCTGATAATCATGGTTAGGCCTAAAAGATCTTCTAGCTTTCTCTTCAAATCTTGAATTCCTTTTAGGACATCTAGATGCAAAATGATCTATCTTATTACATGCAAAACATTTAAAAGGTTATTTTCCTTCATACTTACTTCCTGTCAGACATTTAGGTACTCTTCTAGCAAATAGAGCTTCAAGTTGCTTAAACTCATCATCTTCTTTCTTCATTTCCTCCAGTTCCTTCACATATAAATCTTTCCAATCACTCTTGCCATTTGATGATGCAGATGTGTGAAAAGTAGATTCAGTCTTTGCAGCTCCTTGAGGACCAAATTCTTCAAGCTCAAAAGCAAATAATTTTCCAACCAAAGTATCCCTGTTAACAAAAGTGTTAGCCATTGTTCTCATCTCATTAATTGCAGTAGCCTTATTCTTGTAAGCTAGTGGTAAAGCTCTCAATACTTTAGAAACAATCTCACCTTCGCTCAAAGATCCACCACAACACTGAATTCCCATAACAATTTCATTAACTCTTTTCTTAAAAGCAACAATCCTTTCATCTTCTTCCATCTTTAGATTCTCATACCTTACCAGATAACCACCAAGTTTAGCAATTTTAACAGTAGGGTCACCTTCATCTAGAGCCTCCACCTTATCCCATATAGCCTTCACAGATGATTGGTCAGTTAATTCCATAATTTATTGATTAGAAAGTGCACTTAAGAGTACTTCTCTAGCTCTATAATCATTCTCAATGTCCTTATCCAAGGTTGTTGGAGGAGGATTGCCACATGCCAAATTATGAGGAGTATAACCTTTCTCCATGACCTCCCAAATCTCTTTCCCAATACATCTCAAATGAGTTTCCATTCGATTCTGCCATAGCCTGTAATTTGTCGAATCAAGCTTAGGGGTTTCTCTTGAAAAAATAGATGCAGTTGAATTATTGTTTGCCATAGGATCTTCCTCAAGTGGTTAAGATTTTGTAGAGAGGACCAAGCTCTGATACCCATTGTTAGGATAACCGGTGGACAACTAAGAGGGGGGGGGGGAATTAGTTATCAACAAATTATAAAACTTTAAACACACAAAACCTTTTACTAGAATGCATAAATCGAATACCGAAATAACAAATATAATAATTAAGCATAAACATAAATCACATAAAAATTACCAACCATCCATAAAATAGAACACCATGATTTGTACGTGGAAAACCCGATAAAGGGAAAAACCATGGTGGGAAGCCTACCCACAGTCAGATAATACTTTTGCAGAAAGTATGTGAATACAATAAGAGGGGCATGCACATGCAAGAAGGGAAACAACCTAGAGCGCATTGCTCATCACAAAAGGAGCCTCACTAACTACAAAGAAATCCACACTACAATCTGGAAAGATGAATGAACTACAAGAATAGAATCTCCTATGCCTAAGTACAGTTCCGGTTAAGCTCAATACCAGAGGTCTTAAACCTCTTTTACAAACCCAATTCAACCACCTATGATTGACCAAAACCTCTGTATATGATTATAACTTTATTCGCACATAGATAATCCAATAACCTTTTCCTACCACATATATGATCTACAAAGAGATCTTACATTATATTTATACAAACCCGAGACTAAAAAATTAGGTTGGCCACCTAAAAGATAATACAATAGATCCATTACATAATCCCACAAACCAATGATAAACTAAGTCGACCTAAGATAGAAACAACATAAACCAAATAATAAATCCAACCGATGACACATCGGGAGCATCAACCAACATGTTACATAAACCGGTCCATAACCTAACAGAATAACCACCAAACCTAAAATAGGTCACCATAAGAAAAATGAAACACCACAAACAACTGGAACATGAACATGATAATCATCAGCATCCTGATAACCTTCTAGATGCTGCACCAACACCACTTATGTTGGCAAATGCACACTCCAATGAGAAATTGTAGGTGATTGAAGGTTTTGTCATTGATGGAAACCTTGCAATCATATGATACCAACAACGACAAAATCTACACCTGCACACAGAGCACTGGCAATGAAAGGAAGGATACCGACATCCTAGCCGATAGGAATTTTGTTTGAAATGTATTTTGTAATTAATTGTAAAATCATTGTAAGCCGATATGGCGAGTTGTAAATATGACTCATATATGTATGAGATCATTGTAGATCATTTTGGAATAAGGAGATAGGCAAAATTATGCAGACCTAATATGCGAATCATTGGTTAAGGGTTTATGTATATAGCAGAACTTAAACCGGTACTAGATCTGGCATAGAATATGCTAATCTAAAGTAGTGCAAGGCTTTGGATTAATATAATCCATTATTGTAAGCCAGTGTGACTTCTTTTGTAATTGAGTAGTGAGCTCTAGGCACTTGGCCTTCCTACATGTGTAGGCCCCTATTGTAAGAGTAATATTCTCTTATTGGCTAGTAAGCGAATATTGTGGGTCACAAATCCCACCGAAGTTTTTCCCACACTAGGTTTCCTCGTTAAAATATTGTGTTATGGTGTGCTTCTCATGTGGTTGTTATTATTCTTGTTTACTGCATTATTTTTGGTCTACCAGTAGACAGTTTTAATATGCTTTTCATGTTTTAAATCAAGTAAATTTACCTACTGGTTAGATACTGATTCACCCCCCCCTCTCAGTATCTCTAGGAATCCTAACAACTTATTGGATTCATCAAAAGTTGTTCAATAAAGCGTTGCTGGTAAAAACCTTATTGGTAACCAAAAGGATTACTAGAACATATGATAGCATCCAGATCATCAAATCCATAACCAATTGAATGTGATACACATCAGGAACACGTGAATAGCCAATCCAAACCAATTCCAACAGCCAAATAAAAACCATAGATAAATATCCAGATCAACATCAAAGACCAACCACTCTACCGAAAGCCAGTAGACAAAAAAACAACTAGTGTTGACATCAATGACAAACATTAATGCAACACATAATTGTAGCGTCCTAAAATTGTGACACTTGCAATTTTGACTGCATTTGGGTCTTCACGATGGCGATGCAACACTGAACCTGAATGGAGACCCCGAAACTTGCTCATGACATCAAAAATTGCATTTTTCAGCACCCTGGCCTGATCCTCCTTGCACCCTGCTGTCCCTGGAGGTGGGACCATGGCGCCCAACGCCCTGGTCCCTGGCCCTATTTTGGGCCCGGTCTCTTTTGGGGCCTCAGGTCTTTATGTTTGCAATTCGGGAAATATTGTTTCTTGGTTGGCCTAAGGTCGAAAAAATCAGTCTATCAACCCTAATTGACAAGTATATAAACTACATTTTCCTCTCCCATTTTGGTAGATGAAAAAAGAGGAAGGACATATGTGTACAAGATGCGGAAGCAATATTCAAATATTCAAACATTCAAGCATTCAAGCATTCCTTCAAGCAATTGATCATTCTAAGTCTCCATTCAAGGCTAAGTGTTGCATTCAAGACAAGGATTCAACCATTGAAGAGGAGATCACATACAACATACAACATATAACAACATTTACACCTTCGCATGTAAGAATACAAACATTCTTACAACAAGGTATCAAGTACTTGTTTACATTACAATCATTTACATTTACAACATTCTCATTTCTTGGTTAATTCCAAAACCGGGGTTTGACCTAAGGGCAAACCCCTAATCCCTAACCCCACAATCGTCTTCGCTTTTCTGTGTGCAGGTTGTAGGTACGCGGCTGTAATTGAAGATCTGGAATCCTTGTGCAGAGATGAACAGATCCCCCTTCGTTTCGCAGATTTTTCGGAGGACCGTGTGCACGCCGGGCGCCATCGTCCCGTCAACTTTCGCTCAAATTTGCAGGACAGAGCCGTCTCGACATTTTACTGCTAATTCTAGGTCCGCAGCTTCATCCTATATTCCTATCTCTGTTTATAAGTGAATCTTTCTCACTTTTCATGCATTCCTAGCTTAATCATTCTATCTACATTCTTTACAAAAGAGGGTAGCCTTGCTGTCTTAACCCTTGAAACTCATTTAGAATCCAATCTTGCATTGTGTGGGATTGGATCTTGTGGGTTTCAACCCCTCTTTTGAATGTAAAGTCTCCCCTAAGTGAAAACCATCAATCCTAAGTGACCTCCTTCCCCTCTCCTCGGTGTGGTGGGGGGAACACTTAGGGTTCGCTCGCGATTTTCTGCTTTACAATAATCAATTCCTCCAAATTGCCAACAGTTATTTTATTTTCTTTTCTTTGAGTAGAATGTACCTATTAGGCTACATTATTTATTATGTGGGTCTATTTGTAAGTGGGGTTTAAGTTTCTTCTTTTTCCTCTACACTCTAAACTATCCTCCTCATTAGGTTAATTTTTAACCTCTAATTTAGAATAAGGTGACAAAGAAATATAGATAAAACTTCAAAAATACAACAAGAATGAATACACAACCAATTTGATTATTAAAAATTGAGAGTTATTGTACAAGTATAGGCTTGAGACTTCACAAGATATTATACTAACATATATAGATAGAGGGATATTTTGATGACAAAACAATACCTAAATAAATAAACTACAAAACCTCAATTTTAAGCACCCAATAGATAGGATAAGAAATACATGTGAAACCATCAAATGCTAATTAAAGAATTATAATTTAAAACCACTAAAAATATGGCAACTCAAATATCTAGTTAAAATAGAACCTTTGAAGACCAATATAATCCCATTAGCTAAAAATAATATATCATTTATACACTTATAACAATATTATCACAATCTAATTACTCTATTTTTGGCTCCATTAGCTCAATTCATAGATTCCTTACAATGTGTCACAATACACTACATCATAAAATCAAAATTTTTGGTCATTAGAAAGGGAAAAAGAATCCTAAGGAACAAAGTTCAGAGGTTCAACTTTGCAATCATCATCCTTGATGTTTTTTAGGATGGATGATGAAAATGTGAAGTTTATTGATGCATCAATATGGTTGTCATTGATGTCAACATACTGATTAAGTTTTAGTGTTTGGTTTTGCTCCAGATGTTCTGACTTATTGTAGATATTTTTCATGATATGTTGCTATGTTGTTGGGTATTTTCTTGAGACTTCACTCTCATGTTTTCATGGTCCAAAAGTTGTGCTCCAGAAGTCTATTAATTGATGATGATGATTGTATGATAGAGTTTGTAGAGCATCACATTGCTCTATTTTTTTTAGATCTTCTTTTGCATTTCTGGATTTATTCTTATTATGCATGTATCTTTGTTATTTTAATTTGGCACGTGTTGATGTTCTCTAAAATTGTGTGTTTGGAAATGTTGCTTCCTAGTTTAGTGATTGTGGTGTTTGGATAATGTGTTGAACATTCATTGTGGCATGGTCCACTTCTCATTCCTTTCCATCATGAGAATGCTTAGTGAAGACCTATTTTGAAATACGTTTTATTATATTCTTGGCCGACTTGGAAAATCTATTCTGGAGATTAGTTTATATAAAGAATGATTGTAATGAAATATCATATGAAGGATTCATAGAAGGAAGTTGATTGTAAAAGGAAGATCTATCTTTGGTGATATGAAGTGGTTGAGTAGTATGGTTGTTTGATGATGCTACTTGGTACCGGTTGCAGTAAGCCTAAGGTTTCTTTTGGTATTGCAACTATTTGGCAGTTGTTCTTTTGTGGTGGATTCTTTCATTCTTCCTTTGGGCAATGAGCCCTTCTTTTTTCAGTGGTTTTAGTCAGGCAATGAGCCCACCTGCAGTGAGACATATTTGTAAAAATCACCTTATTTGGTGTCACCCTAACAAGAGTTTTTTACATTGAGAACTAACATTCTCCGTGGTTTTTTCCCTTCTTGGGTTTTCCACATTATATCTAGTGTTCCATTTGTGTGTTTTTCATGCTCTTATCTATTCATGGTTAAGTATTCTAAGTTTAATCTGTATTGGATTTGTTTCTTTGGGAAAATAAATATATTTTTAATATACAATTGATTCACCCCCCTCTCAGTTGTCCAAAATATTCAACAATGGAGTCACTATAATATTCCTCACTAAAAATTTAATTAGGATTAATTGGTGTCCTAGGGTTTTGATCTCCAAAAGAATTTTGATGAGCATAAAAAACCTTGATTTCCTATAAGAAGTGACAACTTCTTCTCTTTCTATCTCACCATCTGGCACCATTACCTTTATAGAGAAATATGTTAATACTATTGACTTATATCTATCCTCTTGATCAATTTTATTATTATGTCTATGTAATTCTTGATTAATTTAACAACCAAAAAGGGCAATGCAATTGAAACATCCCATTAAGTTTAAAACTTAAAAGGGTAGCTTAGTGAATACTGATGATGAGAACTTGAAAGTGTATCACTAAGTTAATGCAGTTATAATCACTTCATCTTAGATATGTCTTTTTTGATACTTCATATTCATGCGGCTTATTAATATGGTGTTATCTACTGCTCCTCTTCTATGAAATATTTTTCACATTCTTCCCTCTCATGTACAAGGATAATTTTATGAGTAGACAAGGTATTTGAGTAGATATTTCATAGTAATGACATGGTGTAGATTTGATAGGCTCAATGACTTATTTTATTATTATCTTTAGATATACATTATGGTACAATAAATTTAATATTTATTGTGTACATTACGATCCACATATTATGGTCAATTTATGGCCATAGTTAAGAGTTTAATTATATTATTTAGAGGATCACTTGTTGGCAATATATTTTCTCATTGATGTCAACTTGAGGTAATTGGCGAAGTTGAAGAGGTTGAGAAATAGTTAGAAATAGATTGGTAAGATAGTGGAAGATTTGAGAGAGATGGGTTGACAAGGATATTGGTTTTCATGGAAATGATGATGAAGAAACAAATGATTGCCATGTCTTTTATACTCAAGCATGGTGAAGATGAGGAATTAGATGTTTGATGATGTGTTTCATCTTCCTATAGGGATACTATGTCACTTTGATGCTCCACATGTAGTGGTAGGTTCAAGATTATTACCCAAGGCATCCATAGTGATTTCTCTAAGGCAGAGTGTTCAGGTATTTTGGTCCGCATTTCTCCACACAACAAGATTTCCTCATATGGTTTTGGAAATAGGTTGAAATATCTATAAAGATTCTATTTCTATAGTGTCGTATGATGTATCCCTTTGTAGTAAAAGATATAATTTTATATGTATTAAATAGTGTTGTGAAAATATTATGCAATTAACAAAGTCTAGTAAAATGATTTGCATTTCATCATACAAATTGCTTAGGCCATGTGGTTTTGAGGGTATGTTTGTTGATGTTAAAAGACTTACATGTTTTAGTTTTAGTTGATCTGGTGGTTTGCAAGTATAAATTTCAAGGAAACAAGATGACAGAAAACCAGATGCTCTGTTCTTTACTAATACAGGTATTTTTTTTTTGGCGGCTACTCAAGATAGTCTGTATTTACAAGAGAATTGTTTAGTGATGTTTGGTAGGACCTTTTTCATATCTATTTTAGTCCAATGAGAGCCATATCGTGGAATGTCGGGGGCTGCAATGCCCCTGACAAGATTCGCTTGATGTGAGGCCGGATTTAGTTATGCTTCAAGAAACCAAAATTTTGTTTAGTGATGTTTGGTAGGATCTTTGTACCTTGAGCAATGTTAGATGAGTTTTGTTCATATTTGGTTTTGGTGGTGTAAATATCCCGGAATACTCAGAGCCAGAAAATTGATTCTCACAAGCCATTTTTCTCCGCCTTCTTTTACTGGTAAAGTGCTACATAGGCATAAGAGGAAGGTGAAGACTACATAGGCATAAGAGGAAGGTGAAGATCATTCTAGGAGTGTTGTTTCATCATTAGGATGATGGCGTTCCTCTTAATTCTCAACCATATGGGGTTAATGCAACAAGAATTGAGGCTCTAACAAAGGATTATCCTTTTGATACCATTCATGAAAATAGTTCTCAAACAATCAACCACCCACCGAAAGAAAATCTCTTTTGTAAGCATATCAAGGAAGCATTTACAAAACAAATCTCACAAGAAGTTACAGGAGCAACACAGGAATACAAAACAAAGCTCACCACAAGTAAAGGAACATCACAGGAATATATCTTCCTATAACTTCAAGGACAGACTCGTAAAAAGTTCATAATCTCTGTGCTAGCTGAAACAACAGATACTTCCTAATAATGCAGTTATCATATCTAATAGCACAAAGAGAGTTAATGAAATCTTGCCTGTGACCGTGGATCGACGAAGGATGGAGTCTTTAAGTCGATGCCCATTAAGTGGGGAAGCACGTCCAGTTTGGCAGGAGCGACGGGGTACAATAATGTGCATCAGAGATCTGAAAGACAAGGTCGGCCAGCAGCAAAATCTGACATCCTTCTCACAATCCACACACGCAGAACCCTCCATTATTTCCATCCCTGGTGCTCCTCTCAAATCTATTATCTTCCTCATCTTTACGGCTGTTTTAGCTTTGAATGTAAGTGATAGTTTAAGCTCACTTGGGCTATGTAGAATCCCTGAACCAGTTTTGAGAAACCATATCTCGTGAGGATAAGGTCATTTAGAGGGCACGAGATGTTTGTGGCCACCATTGTCAATCCACCGACTAAACTGTAAAAAGATTGTCATGAAATAGTAGGAGCTCAACTTTTCGGTGAGGTTTGGACCCAGCCATTTAATGGCTTTCGCGCTTTCGCCTCACAGGTTCTCTCTCTCTTATCCATCCCTTTCACCAAAAAAGCAGCTCTCTTCACATTTTTCTTGAGAAAGTTGGTGACTATCTTCACGTAAGCAGATACCCATGTGTAGGGGAATCGCTTTTATATGATTGCATATTAATAAATGATACATTAATGAATTCACTTTATCAGCATTTACATATATTTTTGTAGATTCAATTGTATATATATGTACACATATTTTTCTATATAGATAATTTATTAGATCTTTTGTTTCTCATATCTAGTCCTTCATTACATTCATAGTTGTATTTTCTCATTCTTGGTCAGTCATATGGTATATGAGATTGTACCACATCAAATTGTTTTGAAATTATAAAATTAAAATATTCAAACTTTTGTTAACTCTTGTATTTTCATCTAGTTATTATTAGTCAGTGTAGTAAACATTTGCATTGTTAAATGTTTTGTCCTTGTACTTAAATGAATTCAATATATAATCATTCATATTTATTATGAAGGTCAGAAAAATTCTAGGAAGACATTGCCGTTGAGCACTAAAAGGAACTAAATTTTGCATTAGATCATCCTATGACATCTACCTAGCTATATAGTCTTTTCATTGTTCTTTTTCATGTTTGTAAATGTAGTCCAATCAAGGGAATCAACCTAAGAGAACTTGGCCCTTGCAAGTTAGTGATTTTTACAAAATATTTTAAAATACTCTAGAAATCATTATGAATTAGTTGACATTAGAGACAAGGGTGAAATATATCACTTAGGTGCACTTTAGCTAGTTCAAATCCACGTGTAATAGATTCAATCTATTTAGAAAGATAGATTCATGACATTTTAGATCTATCCCCAATATTGTGGGATTAATCTTTATATTATGGGAGCAACCTAGTTTATATTTTGTCATTCTTCTTCCAATAAATATATGAAGTTTTGATTTAGAGTTAAATTCAAAACATATGATATAAATAGAAAACAACTATTAATAGCAACTGTAATTGACTAAATGATTTTATCTTTCTTATCTTTAAATTTATTTATTTTACGACATGATATGTCCCAATTCTAAATTACGTTAAATGATTGCTGTATTCATAAATATAATTTTAGTAAAGTAATTCACTTATTTATTTGTGTTTATGGTGAATACATCCATTTGTACATGACGTACATTTACCCCTATGGTTTCTACCCTATTAGATATCTTTTAAGTCTATAATTTTTTAATTACTACATCTTATGTTTATATTTGATTAAGATTTGACTTATATTTGACAATTATATTTCATAATAATAACTTTATTTTATGATTTGTAGCTTATTGATAGATCTTTTTTTCCACTATCCAATCTTCTATTCACCTCTATAGGGTTCCACATTCCAATATGTTTTGTTTGATTATATATCCTTCATCTTGGATTTAATTAGATCTAGATCCATCCTTATCTACTTGTCATTGATTTGTTCATACTAGGGTTTAATTTCATACCATTTGATCTTTTATCTACCCATTAACCTTTGTTTTTTCATAGTTTACACAATTATTTAGATTGTCATAGTTCATCATTAATAGCCTCTATCTATGTACATGCTATAGATCCTATTATTACAGTAATTTTTTATTTATAATTCTTCCATCCTTGATGTGATTGTAGTGTTGTCAATTGTACTCTTTTAATTAATGAGTTTGATTTCCCACTCTCCTACCACTTATTTTAATTTTTCCATTCCCTTATACATCATTGGACCTTTTATTGCATTATATTAATATTTAATTCAATGTTATGAGTCCTATTTAACTTTAATACACCAACACTTTATTATTTGGGCCCTTATTTTAAGTGAGGCCTTTATCTTATTTCATCTTAAGCTTATATGGATCATCTTATGTCATTTTAAAATTCAATGCACCTTTTCCCACACTTAAATATGATAATCAAAATATTTCTGGTATTGAGACCTTATTATCTCATGACCCTAAAAATTTGGGCCTATTTTTTCGTGACAATGTCGCCTAGCCTCATTGCCCAATGTTTTTTGGATAAATTTTTGGGAGGATAATATGAAGACGTTGCCATTTCCAAATCTATCCTTGATATGTGATAATGATTATTTTAAGTCGGTAAAAAGGTGTTTTACTTTGAGATCCCCATATATGATATCACTTCTAATTCATTTCAACTTCTCATTCTTACATCCACAAGCTTCATTCCTATAGCTATTATTGCAATTCAAGTGTAGATCTAAGTCCAAGGAGAAACAAGTTATAGAAAGGCATATTTAATTATCATTTCATGATAGTATTTATTATGAATTATCATATTATTACATCAACACATGGAGGACTTATTCTAATATCATTGGATCATTAATTGAAGGTATAACCATTTCAATTGAGCATTTCCATTTAAGAGTTTAGATTTTGATTTTGATCTCCTATTCATCATTGATGTAGGGTTGAGTCCCAACCTAGGGTATTACTAAGGCAAACTCTTATACAACCCCAAACACCATTTTTCTCCTATTGTCTGTAGATCTAGGCTATAAATTAGGTTACAGGTTTAGATAGAGTACAAAAGAGCATAGTACACACATAGATAAACTTAGTGAGACCTATTTCATAAAAAAACAAGACTGGGGTTCCGAGCACCTTTCTTCCAAGAATAGGGCACCTAGCACCACAGTCTAGGGATCTTGACCTAAAAATTGACCAAAAGGAAGGATAAGAGCTCCTAAGATCAATTTGGTACACATTCTGGGCAAAAGCATGGAGCTGTGTCACACTTCAAGCTAATTGGGGGTAGTCCAACTGGACTAAGTTTGACTAGACTACCCTCGAGTTGCAAGGTTCCAAAATGGCACTGGTAGTTCAACCGAACTATTGGTGCCATAATATGGGGTTTTTGTGAGCACCCGAACACAAAAAGGTCAAAAAATTCAAAAAAATTCAAAATAGTTTGACCAGACTACATTCGGTCGAACTCACCTATGTGGCAGCCAAATCACCTATTTTGTCTGCAATTCTGAAACTTTTCACTTCTACTCAATTTTTCTTCGAGTCAAATATTTTTTTACAAAAATAAAAAAATACCCATTTGTAGAGCTCGAAGTCACAAATCTACACATAATTTTTCTAATATTTTGATTAATTTTAGTATTTTTTAAACATTGTGAGTAGGTTTTTTAAGTTAAAAAAGAGGCTGATTTGAAATTAAAAAAAAATATTTAAAAAAATAATTTTTTTTTCACTAGATGAGAGAATATTCTCCAAAAGGGTATAATTTTTTTTTGATAATGATAAATTTAGTAGACAAAAGGTGACACCAAATGAAAACTACCAAATTCAGCTATGTTGGACTTACAAATGTTATTATGAGGAAAATATATTTTTTATTAACATTGCATATATATGTCCTCTATTTGGAAAATAAAAAATAATAAAAAAATAAGTTCATTTTCACTTTCTTTGGTGACACCGACTAGAACCTCTGATTTTCAACATTTTTCAGCAATAAAAATTCTATCTTTGAATATATAAAAAAATGCCAATTTTTTTTTTTTTAAAATAATAGATATAAATTTCATTAATATTTATATATTTGATCAGTTTACATCATTTTGAAATTCAATTTAGAAATGTCACTTTTATGCTATTGAAGTTAAATAGTTTTAGTTGTCGTTACCCTTTAAAAAAAAAACTCAAATCACGACTTAATTAATTCCCTCCATGTTTGTTTCCTAAGATTCTCTTCATTCGCCCCAATAATTTAAGTGTTAAGTCGTGGTCCTTGTGTAATGCTGAAGTTAGTCGTGTTGGAATCCAAGAATGCTGAGAGAGGGGGGGGTGAATAAGTGTTCTACCAACAAGATCAATTTTAACCTTTTTAACAAAGTATTTCTATAACCGGTAAACATAAAAGAATATAACAACAAATACAAATGAAGCAACCACAAGAGCATACACCATAACACAGAGATTTATACATGGAAAACCTCAAAGAGGAAAAACCACGGTGGGATTGGTGACCCACAATATCTATCCACTGGCCAAATGAAAACATATTACAATAGGGGCCTACAAATGTTGGAAGGCCAATAGCCTAGAGCACACTCCTCATCATAAAAGGAGCCTCGCTGACTACAAACACCAAATATGGAGTTACAAACAAAATTTCAAACTCTGAAAGTGCATCTGCTATGTTGGTTGAGTTATCACTGTGTCCTCCCTTACAGGTATCTTTCTTCACTGTGTCCTCCCTTACTGGGTTTCACTGTGTCCTCCCTTACAGGTATCTTTCTTCACTTCCCAAACCTCTAAACCAATATCCAAGATCGATTACAAAATATTACATTCGTATTCTGTTGATCAAGATCACTCACACAATATCACATCACTATATTTCATTTTGATTACAAAATAACCTAACCGAACAGACTTAAATACCCTTCCCAAACACAAACATAAATGCCTTATGTCAGCTTACAATGATATTACAATTTATTTACATGTCGGCCTAAGCAAAAATAAATTCATTAAACTTCAAGACCGATGCTTTTGATCATTACCGTGTAGACCTGCCGAATCAATCTCCCATGTCAGCCTCATATACCGATTCCTAGTTTGCCAGTTTCTCTTGTCTATCGGTGTTGGTTCCTTGTGTGCCGGATGACTTGAATTCCGATTTCCAAACAATGAATACTAGTGAGTACCGGTTAAGGGACCAACCCAAAATGGTGTGTGTTGCCATCAAAGACAACACAACTAAACTAGACGAGTGTCAATTGCCAACAAGTCGGGCATCGTTCACTTTATCTAACCGTAGTCATGGAGTTGTAAATTTTTAAAAGTTCCCGATCGCCCAACCTTTCTCTTTGTCTTGTGTTTTGGTCGCTCATGCAAAGGTTGTCAATATTCCAAAAACCTTGACAATGAGTTCTGAAGTTTGTGTTCTCCATGACTGAGCGACTTGTGAATCCTTGCACAGATTTTGGGGCACCGCCACTATGTTGGGTCACTTGTATGGACTAACCTTGTTTTTCCTTGTAAGAAGGGACCAGCAGATGAAGGATCAATTTTCAATGCAGTGAAATAAATACAACATTAAAGGCATGTCTCATCATATGGGTACATCGATGGGGTGGCGAATTTTTTTCGAACCAACTTTCATTTTTCACTTGTGCTTTCATGAAGTGAGCTATCTAGGTCGAGCCAATGCAGAGCGGGATCAAAAACCATTGGGCAATAGTGAAGGACACATAAATAGAGCACTTGACCCTAGGAGAGTTCCTATGAGATCTTGAGCAGAAAGAAAGGACCCCATTACGAGATAAAATCTTTTAGAGTGGTTTAACCTATGCAGCTAGTTTCCCACCTATCGTTCCCTATGTCAATTTAATTGTTGCATATTCTAAAAGATATGACCCAACAACACAAAAAATTCAAAAATAAGACAAAAAGGTGATTGCAAAAATTAACTCTGAAAGTGTTTCCCATGCTCTGTGCCTCCCTGAGAAAGGAGCCTCTGAAGACATGTTTGTTCTTGTTGGTGAAGAATATTTCTAAGCTCATGGAGACTAGTGCAAAAAATGCATTGCCAAGTCTTGGCTGAAATCCAAAAAAGGAGGTAAGTCTCAATTGCCCTCCAGACTAAAAAGAATACATTTTAGGGATGAGATTTCAAAAATCAATGCTTGTTGCATCATGTAGTGGGAAATGCCCATGCTGACTCTTTTGAATTTTGGATATGCCACTTCCTTTTAGTAATTTGGTGTCCACAAAATTCCATCAATTGGGCCTCTATAATTAGTTACCACTTAAATGAGAAATTGAGGAGTTTACAAAAGTATTTGGCCTTTAACATCTATTCATACTTAGTATATGTTCTAGCTAGTCAAGAATCTATTTGGCTTGGATTGGAATTGCAATGCCCTCCCTCTGCATGTATGCCTATTTTCAAAAAATTTCCCTAGCTCATCATGCAGATGGGCATGCAAACCTTTTCTCGCATAAATGATGTTTTCTTAATGAGGCTTGTTAGGAAACTAGAAGGAAATTCTAGACTGCAGATTTCCCATGAGGCCAGTGTCTTTGTGATGGAATTTGGAAGTTTCTACACCCAATTCGACAGATTCACATATCTGAGAATTGAGGGTTTTGAAAAAGCTCCATTAAAGCTGCCCCATTTTCTTGCCGATTTTATTGTATTCTTGGAGGTTTGTTGGCAGATGGCTGTGGTTAATGTCAAATATTTGAATATGGGAAAAAGGGGATATTGTTTCCCATTGTCAATGTCTCACTTTTTTTTAAAAACAAATAGTGCTGCAAAACGAGTCGAGAAAACCCTGGAAGAATTTCACTTTCATTCCTTGCCAACCAAGGCTAGTTTTGACAACAAAGGCTATGTGAAGCATTACTTATATGGAGCTAAGAATTATGTGCACCGACCATATATTGAATATTTTTGGGTAGACCATTCTGACGATGCTAAGGTGTTTAGGAGTTTAATGAGACTCATCTGTAAAAAAATCATGCTTTTGGCATTTCTTTTAATATCCCTGATAATTCGGTCGAAGATGAGGTCATCCTTGACTCAAAATATCACACTCTTGCTGACAAGGCTCCACTTGGGATTAATTGGTCAGAAGGTGAGCTCTCAGATTTGATGGCTTGTACAACTTCAGTGTTGAGAAGAACATTTGATTGGTTGAATGGAAAGTGGAGACAACATGTTAACTCCTCACAAGATCAGAAATCATCATCTCGCAGAGATCAAGTGGTTGTATCGGCTACTTATGTTAAGGTGTCAACAGACAAACCTGCTATTAAATTGCCTAGTTGAGGCTCATAGTCTGGTGGTGATGGGGAAAGACTTGAGGAAATTGCAACCAGACTCAAATCAGCCCGCGAGCAGGATGAAGAGGCTGTGTCATTAAAAGGGAAGGCACCACTTGTTGATTATGAGGGCATTTACTAGCAAATAATTAATAATAATTCTTTCTCTAATTTATTGGAAATTCCTTCCTCTCATGTTCAAAATACTCCTGTGAGTACTGCTAATAGAGACTCGAGACTTGAAACAACTTCTCCAGCGTAGCTGGAAAAAAAAGGTGGAGAAGAGAAAAACTACCACATCTGTTACCAGTGAAGTTGATACAATCACCCTGTTGCTGCATAGTTCTTGCAAGCCCAAGAAGGCAAAGAGGATGTCTCGAATTATCTTTGATTCTGTGCCTATTCACTAGCTTCTAGAGATTGTTGACCCCATAAAGGATTTGAATGAAGGTGAAATGACATAGAATGGTTACAAAATCAGTCATGTGGATATGGGATGTTCTACCCTAGAAGGAGATGTTTATCATGTCGATTTTTCAGTGAATGCACTAAGCAATAGAGAAAAGGAGAAAAAGAAAGAAAATTTGGAGATACTATCTCAACTGCAGTCATTGAAGGATTTCATTTCATCTATTATAAATCCTACCACAAGGGAAGCCTCAAGTTCAAGTGTGCAGGGAATTGACCTCGATACTATGTAAGGAATTAAGAGCAATCTCGGATACGTCGAGGTTGTCACCAAGTGGATGGATGAATTATATCAGGGTAGTGTCATTTATGTCACCAAGTTTAGGAGATTGTATGTAACTGTACTAAACAAGAGGAAAGTGTTGAAATCAATGAACACTGAGGGGGGGTGGGGTGAATTAGTATTATGCAATTCACAAAATTATTAAACTTATTCTTAAACCACCAAATGCATAAAAATGAAAGCAAAGTGTAGAAACATAAACCAATCAACCACAAAATTATAACACCAAGATTTTTACGTGGAAACCCGAAAAGGGAAAAACCAGGATAAGATTTTAATCCACAATATTATTATACTTTGATCAGGAGTATGATAATATTAGAAAAAGATGAATGTACTTGCATTCAGGCTCACTCCTAGAGCTCACTACTCAAATACAAAATAGGGCTACAACCTAGAGGAATCACTATCCTACAATTGATTACAAATGGTTACAATAATGAATGAAATGAAGAATAGCATCTACTAATGCCAAATAGTAGTTCCAGTTAAGCTCAATTTGACTTCTGCAACTATTTTGTCTCCCTACTTTTTTTTGCTTTGTCATATACCGGAGCACAAAAATATTCAATCACATTCACCAAAATTTGCACATTCTCTCATACAGACTTCTTAGTCTCATATCTTCTTACAAAATGATCAACCAAATAAATATTATATATCCACATCAACGAAACAATTCATTTCTCATGTCAGCTTCCAAAAACTGCATAACACGCAACATGAAACATGTAACCAACAAGTCGGCTCAATCCGTCCATAAACCCATATGCGGACCTAAATAAGATGATAAAAATCTTCACACATGTTGGCTCAAACTCCTCGAACTTGAAATGAATCACCAACATCAACCCAAGGATTCCAGACCACACATTACACCAAAATAAGTCTCTTCTTCCTAGATTACCGGATACCGGACCTTCAATCTCACTCATGAATCAACACCAGATATCAGGATTAAAGAATAATCTACCTCAAACCTCAAATCACTTACCTCTATTACTGCAACTGAAGTAACACAACCAAAATCAAGATCTACACACTGAACTCATACTCTACTGATTACTGTATTCCACCTTCCAGACTTATGCCTTATGAACAATGCAACTTCTAGTAAATCAAATCTATGTACATCAGATATGATATCTAAACCAAGTTGCCATAAATGAAAACTCCTAAGCATTTCTGATGCATCAATCTTCACTGGAACAATGTCTCTTGCCAACAATCTCTCCAGTTGGCATTGATGGCAACACTGTGAAAAATGAGTTCTATACACTTAAGACTGCAAAACTTCAAACTTCAAGAATCTCCAAAATTAAACAAGATTCAACAAGCTCAATAAGACCCCCCTAAGGATTTATACTCTTTTTTACTTCGCTCTCTCCCCCTTTCACAACAATGCCAAAGATTGGAATCCACCAAAATTTATTTACAAGGATATATATAGTGACTTACAAAAAATTGAAGATATGAACACAAATTGTCTTTAGGTTCAACAAGTGGTTATCCCAACCCTTCTTCAAACTCTCCAAAATATTGATCATACCATTGAAGAGATAGGTGTGCATATCTGCTTCTCTTCTATCTGCTAGAACACTCTTGTTTAGAGAATCCTTTGCATCTTGTATATTGTTGATCAGTGAGTCTTAGGGAATGACAAGGCTTCTTACTTCTCCCACTCTACCCAAAACTATGTCCTTTTCCTAATTTAAACTTAATTTTATTCAATATAATCATAACTTGACCTTCAAAATTGCTAGTCGAGACTGATTGGGGTGAATATGATTGAGATATGCTAGCAATTTGGCCTTCACATTCTCTTGTTTTCTTGTAAATGTCAATGATAAACTTTGGCAAAATTAGACATGACTTGTATATTTGGCTGCCTTCATCTAATGCATCTTGAATGCTCTTCATAGCAGTTATCAAACTTACCGTATCACCCTCAACCATCTTAAAAATTTACCTCATTCTCATAGCATTAAACTGAGTCAATTTTTTTGCATCTACAGCCTTCTCCAAAGATACAAAATGAGATTCTACTACATTTAACATACTTCTAAGCTTACCAGAGGGATTATCAGTTATATCCAGTTTAAAAGATGGTAAAATTTTCTCCAATACACCTTCTGCTAATGTTATCAACTCTTTATCCGACTTATGGGACTTGAGTAAGTCCTCATTGGCTTTTTCTTGTTCAAGAGTTGCAAGCTTTGAACAATGCTTGAATAGGAGATAATAAACTCAAATCTATAGGCCCTTTAGTAAAATCATCTGAATTAGTGACAACTTGTTTACCTTTGTTAGCTACAATGTCTCTTGCCACTATCACCAGAGCTTAATCATCCTTAACTTCTGCTTTCCCCTTCTCTGTTACCTCTGCAATTGCATCCTTTTCACCCTTCTCAGATTCAACCTCTCCCCTTTCTTCATCGAATTTACCAATCTCCTCAGCTGCCTTTACTGAATCAACCTCTATCACCTGGGGACCTTGTTTAGCTTCACCAAAGATATCAACCTTTTGATCAACATCATCAACTACATACTGATTTGTGTGGAGCTACAAGAGTGAGAAGCATGTAGGGTGACAAGTATTTTATGTTGTTGATTGATGACTATTCTAGAATGATGTGGGTTACCTTTCTAAGGGAGAAATCAGAAGCACTAGAGAAATGCTTAGGAGTTGTCATTGATGGCAACTCAGTTCAGATAATATATCCGGTGTACATAGATTTGATTTATCGAAAGTTGCACTATTGATAAGGCATAAGTCTAGAAGGTGGAATATAGTAACTGGTAGAGTATGAGTTCAGTGTGTAGATCTTGAGTTTGGCTATGGTAATAGATGCAGATGATTCAAGGTTTAAGGCAAATTATTCTTTAATCCTAATATCTAGTGTTGATTCATGAGCGAGCAATTGTTGGCAACAACAATGAAGGAAAACTGAAAGGAGGGGTGAATCAGTTTTCACCAGATCAAACAAATTAAGCACAATTTTAGATCTGATCAACTGCAACAAGAACAAAGTTAAGCACAATAAAAACAACACACATAACACCAAGATTTTGACATGGAAAACCTGGTTAAAGGAAAAACCATAGTGGGAACCTACCCACAATAAGATGATACTCTATAGTAGTATGTGTAAATATTACATTGGGGAATGCACATGCATTAAGGCACACTTCCTAGATCTAACTACTCAAAATATGATAACCCAGAAGGCTACAACCCTCAAAGAAGGTTCTGTTGGTTCCAAATCAACAGATCCCCAAACCCTAGAGATTTAGCCACTTTCCCATCTACAGGTTCAAGGTTGGATTTGGCCAATGAACGAGATTTAATCACAAGACTAAAATCTCTTGCACTTTTGGCTCTGCAAGACCAAGGTGGGTAGACCTAAGCAATGCCTAAATAACTTTGAGCTTCCAACAATCAAGGCATCATTGATTTCAACAAATATCCGAATGTTTTTTTGCCAAGGAAAGTGTATGAAACTCAGAGTTGGCTATTATCTTGTCTTGTCAACTATCACTCAAAACTTAGGATGAGTTCTCTACTCTACACCTACTCCTATGAATTGAAAATAAAAGAGACTTTGAGAATGAAATGATTCAAAAAAATAAGAATAAACATTAACTAGTGTCTTTATTTACTGGGCAATAGAGTCAACTTTTAGTTTGCAACTTATACTCAAATAGTTTGAACTGTAATTAGTAAAATCTAAGTATCAATGCATTACATCAACACCCATTAACTTAGTTCTTTTGGCAATCATAGTTAATAATCCTGCATGTAAAATATGTTACTCAACATCCTATTTAGGCACTTTAATATCTTCCTTGAAGAGAGGAAGAGATAGAATGAACGCCAAACTTGCTAGGACAAAATCAACAATCCTTGATTATCTGTTTCATAAATAACTCCTTTACATGCTAGAGACAACAACAAAAAGAATCACTATTCTTTTCTTGCATTTCTAATTACAATTATTCATGGCATGAAGCAATACAAACTAAAAACAAAACTCTAACTGTCATTTATCCATGCACTGTACATAGCTCTCTCATGGAGCTGAAAATATGGAGCCAAACTAACTCCTAAACTAAATTCTAAAAACTTACCCCCTAACTCTTGAGAATGACAGAAGAATACAACAAAAAGATGCAAGGCAAAACCCTAAAGAAACCCTAAGATGCATCTCATTGGTCCACATATTTTCTGGAATTTTTAATTCCCTCCTTGAGATCTACACCTTATCACCTTGAACTTTTCAAGATTAAAAAATTTGTATATTTTCCATTTGCTGTCCTTAGTCTGCCATGAACCTACTAAAGATCTTTCAAAATTTGGAAAATCTCTTCTTCAAGTAGCCTATCAAAATCACCTTTCTGCATCTCTTCCAAAGTTTTCTATTTTGAGCAAACTCTCTTTTCTGACTTAGTCAACTTTTGCATCTCTGCTTGAAAACTGAAAAATCACCCCTCTTGGTTAAAAACAATATTTCCTCATATAGGTCCTTAATTTTCTTTGCCATTAATCCACATCTTCTTTTTGATCTGAAAAGAAAAATTTACTGCTTTAGTTGAAAAGACCTCTGACTTTTCCCTTGTATCCCCTTTTGGCTGAAAATAGGAAAAACCACCTTTAACTTGACTGAAATGATTGAAATATCTCCACTAGTACATTTGGAGCGGTTTTCCGATGAGCTATGGGATATCTTTTGTTTTGTCAGATTAATTTGTTTTTTTTTTCAAAAATTACCCCGTGTTTGTTGGAATTCCACCGTGTTAAATTTCACGTTGGAATTCAGATGAAAAACTGACAAACATTTCTGACCGGCTATGTGATTACTTTTTCTTTGTTTGTTTAATTTTTTTTTTTTAAAGTATACCTTGTGTTCGTCAGAATTCAGACGTGTTGAAATTTCACATCAACATGCTGCCGAACATGGATTTTACCTGTTGATCGGTATATGTTGGTCCAATGATTTTCATTAGCCTCTTGATTTCATTTTACTCATCGGGATAACATTAACCAATGACCTCTCTTCTTGATGATTGGTGCGAGTTATCCTTCTAGTCTCATTGAGCATCGAGATAGCTTAAAATGTGTTCAGGCGATGGGCATAATTTCCTCAATGTCTTTTCCCTCGACGTAGCTCCTCCTGATACATTATGTCTCCTTAGCATAAGATTTAACCCTTTATCGTTGTAACCTTTGCTGATGCATTTTACTTTTGCCAGTGTCCAGCAGAATAAGTCTTATCGATAGCATCATCGGCTATCGGCAATACAATATTTCTCCATTGCCGCTAGTGTGTGTTCTATCGATGGACCTCATTGGTGTATTCTATCCTGATCATATGCTTCTACTTGTGTGTTACCATTGGGTTGACTTTTGCTGATAGTGCAGATTTAATATTTCACGTTGGAATTCTGACGAACACGTGGTATTTTAAAAAAAAAATTTAATTACGCCCCATCATTATATGCGGGCTTAGGGTGCAAAAATTGGGAGGAAGCGGGCACAATTGCTACAGATAGATGCTTGGCAACAACTGTACAAGAGTTTGGTCCTTTCATTCTTGTCATCAAGATTTTTTTGCAAGTTCCTTTGCTTTCCTTGCATTCTCTTGTTCACTTTGTTTAATGGTATCAACTTTGGCAAAATATGGATCCTCAACCTCCTCAACCTCTCCATTCTATGGCTTCTAGTTATAAAGACAAGTCGCTGAACATACCAATCTCCCCAGTTATGATTCACTATCTTTCTATCATCAAAATCTTTAGGTTTTAAAAATCTTTAATATCATCTGAGATTGATCCATCACAAGGAAATCCATACATCTGATAAATTGGCTTTACTATCCATTCCTCAAATTTGATATAATTTGATCTTGTGTAATGAGAATCCCAAACAAAAGTCCATAATTAAACAAGTTGGTCTCCCCTTGGCTGTTTCTGATGTTAAGCCTCAATTCCTCGGGCCACATACCCCTAAAATGTCCATAGAATAAGATTAAATGCATCAATAATGAGTAAACTTAAAATTAGGGCAATTATTAGGGCACAATTGCTGCAGATAGATGCTCAGCAACAACTGTACAAGAGGTTGGTCCTTTCATTCTTGTCATCAAGATTTTTTTGCAAGTTCCTTTTCTTTCCTTGCATTCTCTTGTTCACTTTGTTTAATGGTATCCACTTTGGAAAAATATGGATACTCAACCTCCTCAACCTCTCCATTCTGTGGCTGCCAGTTATAAAGATAAGTCGCTTCATAGCTTCTAGAGGGGTCAACAATTCTCTGCGACTGTAAACCCTTCCACCCCTCAAAATAGCCCTTTGTATGGAAGAAACTTTTCTAGGTCCAAGGCCAACTACAAATTGCAGAGGAGAAAACATCTATTCATGTGATACTGCTAGGCTTATATCAACACCAACTTGGTTGGTTACTGTAACCATTACCTATTCGACAACTTCATACTTGTCATATGGACTAAGGAAATTTTCTAGTGAATGAAGCTTCAATGATAACATCTTTTTTGCCAGAACTACATAATGTTGCAACCATGGCCAATGGATTCAGAAGATACCGACCAAGAGCCACAACACTCCTCACAATCCCATAAATTTTTTTGTACACATTGAATTCATCATCATAAATCACAAGGTGAAACGAGTCCTAATGGATATTGGTTTTATCATGCAAAATCATTTTGAGTTGGAGGCTTGAAATATGAATAATTTATCTCATTTTATTTGTTAGTTGCGTATTTTGTTATGGGTTAATAGAAATCTGGGTATTGTATAGAACTTTAAAATAAATTTCTATACAAGAGGTTGGTCCTTTCGTTCTTGTCATCAATATTTTTTTTGCAAGTTCCTTTTCTTTCCTTGCATTCTCTTGTTCACTTTGTTTAATGGTATCCGTTTTGGAAAAATATGGATCCTCAACCTCCTTAACCTCTCCATTCTATGACTGCTAGTTATAAAGACAAGTCACTTCATAGCTTCTAGAGGGGCCAACACTTCTCTGTGATTGTAAACCCTTCCAGTCCTCAAAATAGCCCTTTGTATGGAAGAAACTTTTCTAGGTCCAAGGCCAACTACAAATTGTAGAGGAGAAAACATCCATTCATGTGATGCTGCTAGGTTTATGTCAACACCAACTTGGTTGGTTATTGTAACCATTACCTGTTTGACAACTTCATACTTGTCATCCAGACTAAGGAAATATTCCAGTGAATGAAGCTTCAATGATAATATCTCTTTGCCAAGACCACATAATGTTGCAACCATGGCCAATGGATTCAAAAGATACTGAGCAAGAGCCACAATATGCCTCACAATCCCATAAATGTTTCTCTACACATTAAATTCATCATCATAAAACACAAGGTGAAACGAGTCCTAATGGATTTTGGTTCTATCATGCATAATCGTTTTGAGTTGGAGGCTTGAAATATGAATAATTTATCTCATTTTATTTGTTAGTTGCGTATTTTGTTATGGGTCAATAGAAATCCGGGGATTATATAGAACTTTAAAAGAAAGTAGAATCTAATCAAACACTATATTTCATTTGATGTTATCAAGAATTTTGACTAGTTTTCTGTTGGGGTCCAAAAACACTGAGAGGTGGGGGGGGGGGGTGAATCAATTTTTTGCCGATAACACAAGATTTTATCCTTTTATAACACAAGATTTTATCCTTTTATACCATACACATATAAACCGGTAAACAAATAAACATATAACTTGAAGCAAATAAACCATCCACATAAATTAACACCATAACACACAATTTATACGTGGAAGACCTCAAAGAGGAAAACCCAGGGTGGGATTTGTGACCGACAATATCAGTTCACAGGCCATATGAAAGGATATTACATATAATGGGGGCCTGCACATGCAGAAAGGCACACTGCCTAGAGCATACTGCTCATCACTAAAGACTCTCACTGACTACAAGTTTCTGCTAAAGTAAAACAATAAAATTGAACTCAAAAATGCATTTGCTATGCCAAATAGAGTTCTGGTTCTAGCTTTGCTTTGTACTGGTTCATAAACCCTGAAAACTACTACCGGTATATCTTCTCCTCCAAGAATGCTTTCCAAGATATCTACAGATAATTGCATGATATAACGCTTGTATACAAATGATCTACATACATATACTTTGCATTATACAGTTCTGCTATATTCTCCTATGTCCCATACTATGTTATATCTTATATCATATATTCAAACTGACCTAGCAGACTGACCTATATACCCATTAAAAACAATATGCCTTATGTCGGCTTACAATGCATTACAAAAGATGTTCAATGTTAGCCTCGATAATAATTAAAAAATGATTTACTAAATAAATCTCCCTTGATGTCGGCTTCCTTCAAGTACTGATGCTGGTACCGGTGTAATCCTTAATGCTCCAAAGCTGGTGTCTGCTGGTATATGCCTCCTAATGTCGGTATATGACTTCCATCTAATCTTGTTTTTATCAATGACAACAAAATAAATCCGATGAAGGTCAATTGCCAACATTTTCTTCATAATGTGTATCTTGTATAGTTTATCTTAATATTGTCTTTGTTGTATCCTGTAGCAGTTTTGGAAGAATTATCATAACTTTCATTTGAACCATTGGATCTTTCTATAAATTGGAGGATAAGTCTATAATAATGTTATCAAGAGACTGACTAGAGCAATTGGCTTCATTGCAAGGTAAGGGCATCCTTTTTCATGTTTGTCTTGCTGAAAGTATGGTTGGTGTCTACTAAGTTGTTGTCTTGTAAGGGTGTTTTGAAGATTGAGAAGAGATTTTTGATGGGTATTAATCTGATTGTTGTCAAGTATGCCTGATTTGAATTGAATGTTTCCAAGGTTTATGTGCATTAGAGGGCAAATGATTCTTGAGATTGTCACTTCAATTAAATAATTACTGAAAACTTTGAATTTCTTGCTTGTAAATGAATGCTTTAAATAAAAGTTTACTTTATTATAAGTATGATTTCTTGAATGAGATTAATCTGAAAACACCCAATTAAATTATCTTCAAACAATAGTAGACTAGTGCCTTCACCCCTCACATAATGTTGAAGTTATTCTTATTGTATTTAACTTTGCTCTGAAAGACCAATAAGGAAGAATGAAGTTTAACATCCAATCCTTCAAATTGATAATCAAACTGAAACTTAACCCAAACTATAATAACATAGGATAGCACATTGAAACAATCTAAATGAATAGATGTATCACATGGAACTAATCAAACAATCAAAAAGATAAATACCATCAGAGATGAAAAACACTTGATCTTTGTATTGAAATAAACATAAGATAATCAACTGATTACATATAGCACAATGTCTTTTCACCAGTTTGGCATTTCAAGAAAATAAGCCCCGAGAGTATTGTATATAATTGCATCTCCGAATCTATCTCTCATTTCATCAAAAGATCCTCTATATATACAGATGAGGATTTAGTTTCAAAATGAAAGGGCATACCCCTTCATTCAGAATTACACTAACTAATATCTTAACTAAAAAAAACCAACTAATTGAACCTAACACAACTACCAACATAACATACATATTACATAAGGCTTTAAAAGACAACAATTTGATCTTCATTGAATTCTTCTTCCACATCTTTTGCCTGTGATCTAGAAATGGATTCAGTATCTTCTGGTTCATTTTTTGACATTTCTTCTTTTGACTCCATCTCCATTAAATTGGATTTACTATCTATTCCTCAAATTTGATATAATTTGATCTTGTGCAATGAGGATCCCAAGCAAAAGTTCATAATTGAACAAGTTGCTCCTCCCCTTGTCTGTTTCTGACATTAAGCCTCAATTCCTCGAGCCACATACCCCTAAAACATCCATAGAATAAAATTAAATGCATCAATAATGAGTAAAACTTAAAATTACTGCAATAATTATCCCTGAGGTTCAAAAAACCCTCATGCAATTTGTCCACCAAATATGATACATAATCAAACGGCCTAGGTTCATACATTTGAATGTTTGAAGCTAAAACTTGTTGGTTTCCAAAACCACAGATTAGAAATCAAAGAGGCTTGCCACTTCTCTTAATGACTTCGCAATCAGTCCTAGCCAACAAATGGGAATGTTTACTTGATCAAATTCCCCTACGTTTAAGGCTTCACTAAACCAAGGTGGGTGAACCTTTACTTCAAATCCAAATCTGATGATAAGAAGCTTTTCTATAGAGAATTTTAAGACTTAGTGATCTCTCAAGATGTCAAATGGCTCTCGAGAACAATCAGATTATAATTTTTACTTATTGAAAACTTTGAATTGTTTACATGTAAATGGATGCCTTATATAAACAGTTATTTTATGTTTAAATTATAAGTATGATTTCTTAACTGAGATTGCTCTTAAAAATACCTGATTAAATTATCTTAAAATCAATAAAACACTAGTGCCTTTACTCGTTACTAATTTCTTATCAATTCAATTGAAAAATTATATGTATAACCTTGGAGACAGTCTTATTAACTTGATCTTTAAAAGAAGACCATCACTTCAAAGGCATCCACATGAATTTAACTTTTCTCTGAAAGACCAATAAGACAACGTGAAGTTTGACAACCAATCCTTCAAATTGAAACCTAATTAAAATTATAATAACATGAGATAGCACATTGAAACAATCTAACTAAATAGATAGATCACAGGGAACTAATCAAACAATTGAAAAGATAGATACCATTAGTGATGCAAAACATATGATCTTTATATTGAAATAAGCATAAGATAATGAACTGGCTTCAATACAATGTAATGTTATTCGCCAGTTTTGGCATTTCTAGAAAACAAACTTCAAAAGGACTTGCATAAAATACGTCTTGAATAGAATGATCATGCGTATATTCTCATCAAAAGGATCCCCTATAAATAGATGAGGATTCAGTTCCAAAATGAAAGGGCATACCCTTTCATTTGGATTTAAACTAACTAAGACTTAAAATCCTAACTAAAAACTAACTGACTAAAACTAACTTAACTACTAGATATATTACATAAAAGTGTTGAATATAACATTTTGAAATATTTGAAAATAATTTCAATCCCCAATTATCTCGACACATTTCTGAATATGCTCCAAGTACTTTTTTGATTTGTAGGTGTCTGCATCATGGATCAGGTCCTTGACAACAATCTCCCATGTGACGAATTATTCCATCTATGTAATTGTTTCCTTCAAATCAATTCCATCTGATTGAGTAACATTAAGGGCAACACTAAGTAAATTTTGGCATTCTGAAATCCACTTGCCTTTATCCTTGATTTCTCCCCTCTGACTAGTTAGCAGTGGGATACTATGCTGGACTATATCTTTACATTCATCATATTCACTTGTAACTCTACGTCAAATTTGCCATGTTTTGCAAGAAGCCTTTTGATCTTCTCAATTTCTTTAGCATTTGTCACTTCCAAAGTCTTGTCATGTAGTTTGGTTCCCAATCTGTTCTTTATCCTATTATGTGATATAGCATTGTTGATATTCTTTTGAAAAACAACCTAGAACTCTTCCAAATATCCTTTCAAATTTTTAAATATTTTATTCAATAGAAAAGAGGCAATATCAACTCTTACATTTCACATTTATTTAAGAATTCTTTGATTTTCTTGTTGTAGCTCTTCACATTTCTTTTTCCATTTCGAATTATCAGGGGAAAGTATCATTGGCACAAATTGTCCACTTCTTCTCATGGTATCCTCATACAATCCTTTGTATTGATCTCTTTCCCTTATTGTTCTAATTATTTGTGCTCTGTTAAACTTTGAAATGTCGACTCCAATGTCTACTGAAACAATGGGATCAATTTCCCCAACTTTCAATTTTATCATATGGCCAAATTCTTTATCCACATCAATAATTTTAGGCATTTTATTCGAAGGATACAATGCCCATAGCAGTAAGGCTTCCCCATCTTGGTCAAACCTGGATCCAATAAACACATTATTTACTCCTTGAATGTCCAATTTGAAATCCTTGTTGTCAGAGTGTAATAGACTGTCAAAAATAAAAGATGCACTCAAATCCCATCCTGGAAATAGAATTACTCTGGCTTCTACAAGTAATTGCCTCCCTTTTTGGGGAGTCATTGTAACCAGCTCTGCTTCATTTTTGGGTGTTATATGTGGGATAAATTCTCTCAACCTTTTGCCTTTGAAATTATAGAGAAAAGATTTAAATTCTTTAGATTTCACAAATACATCATCTTCTACAAAAATAGAATGTTCTTCTAACCTTCAATTTGCATGAATCTCCATCTTAGTAAGAATTTGCTCATTTTCATTTGGTTCTTCTTCTTGTTCCTTTTCCCAATATCTAGAGACAACTTCATGGTCATCTAGTTCACTTTTTGACATCTCTTCTTCTATCTCCATTTCCATCAACCTTTGTTTCTTTTCTTCCATCTCTCTATTCAAATTATCAATTAGCTCTTGTGCTTCTGCATCCTCCATATTTCTAAAGATGTCTTCTACTTCCAAACTCAAGTGCAAATAACCTCCTAGATTTTGTCTTTTCTTATAGGAGTGGATGTACCCCTCTGGATCATAGTTTTTTCTTGCAATATGTTCAAAAAAATTATACTCCATTAACTTTCTATCAATTATTTCATATGCCTTTATAGAAACAATAGTGAAATCTCCAAAACTAAGAGTTCTAGGCAAGAAAGCCTGTTTATGTTGATCTCCAAAGTGTTTAGCATTTGAGACACTTAATTATCTTACAATCTCCAAATATGCTATTCTATCTGGAACACATTTTGGTAACATGTATGGGCTTCCTTCAAATCCATAGATCCTAAAACAAGTAAAGTTCTGGTGCATGTACCAATCTCCCCAGTTATGATTCACAATTTGCCTATCATCAAAATATTTAGGCCTTAAAAATGCCTTAATCTCATTTGAAATTGATCCATCACAAGGAACTCCATTCATACGGTATAATGGTTTCACTATCCACTCTTCAAATTTTATGTAGTTTGATTTCACATAACAAGAGTCCCAAATAGAAGTCCATAATTGAATTGGTTGTTCCTCCCCTTCCCTATTTCTAGTATTAAGCACTAACTCCTTGGGCCACACACCCCTAAAACATCCATAAAATAATACTAAATACATCAACAATGAATAAAACTTGAAATTAGGGCTTTTGTTATCCCTATGGTTCAGGAAACCCTCATGTAATTTTTCTACCAAATAAGAGGCACAACCAAATGGTCTGGGCTCATACATATGGATATCTGAGGCAAAGACTAACAACCTAATACTCATTAGATTAGGAACTTCAATTCCTCCTAACTTCCCTCAAGACATATAAGTATATTGTAGGTAATGTCTGAATAACTCAATGTTGAATGGTGGCCCGTCCTGTTTTGTCAGTATACCTACCTCCTTCTTATGGATAGCTAACTTCCACCCAGTATATGTTGTATCTATTTTGAGCTATTCTTCTTCTAATTCTCCAAAGACAAGCATTTATTAGGGTTGGGATCTAGGTTAAATACTTCATTCAGTGCACCAATAGAAAACCTAATAAAGGCATCTCCATTGGGGGCCTGAATATACCTCCCCATAAAATTATAGTTTTTCACTAGGGTTTCTAGGAATTTCACACTTACAGACACATTTGGGACAATCAACTTACCCAAATTGGTCTTCCATGGGTTGCACAGTGGCATTTCCTTGTCTCTTCTTAGGTAGTGAAATAGGAACAATTCATATCCTCTCACTTTGGTCCACACATCTCTGACATTTTTGTATTGATCTTCCAATTGGTCCCTCCCCGACAAATGTTGTTTCGATCTTATGGACTTAGGGCCTAGTGCTTGCATTTGTTGTATCATATCTTGGTTCAGTCTTTGAATCGAGGCTTCCTCTTCTTTGTTAGATTTCTTAGCCCTAGATTTAGAGCTTTTTGTCTCTTTTTTCTTTCATGTGGAACTCAAAGCCTCCATTTTTGCAATCACAATTTTTTGCTCTAATTCTCAGGAATTCAATTTTTTGTTCTATCAATTTCTTTGGTGTGTAAAAATTATGTCAAGCAATCTTGATTATATGCCCAATACATTGACATACAACTTTGGAATGATGATCCTTTTATAAATATACCTTGTGTGAACCATAAATCTACTTGATGCAAGCATTTAATAAAAGCTCACTATTTTAGTTTTAAATTCTGATACAACAACGATTCATAGGTGTATGTCTCTCCGATGAAACTTCATCTTTGGTGCCATAAAAAAAATCCTTTTTTCTTTTAGATACTTTATCTTTCCTATTAGGGTAACATAAGCCAATGACACTCCTTCTTCTTTATCAGTATATGTCAACCCGATACTATCATTGTGCATTGGGGTAACTTCAAATGTGTCATGGCGACAAGAATAGTTTTCCCGATGACCATATCCTTCGGCATAAGTTTTCCCACTACATCATGTTCCATCGACATAATCTTTCCTGATGATATTCTAACCAATCACTTCATTAGGTATCGGGGAGACTCAAAATGACACATCCCAAATCCTTTGGCTACGCCGATGATCTTTCTTTGTTATAACCTTTGCCGATGCACTTTTATGCTTGGTTGTGTTCATTGAGATAAGTCTTACAGATAGCCTCATCGGTTATTGTCAAGACAATATTTTTCCTTTGCCGCCAGTGTATGTTTTGCCGATGACCATAATCGGTATATATCTCTCCGATCTACTTGACTTCCTTGACTCCTTGGCAATGATTGATACAATGATTATGATGTCTACATATTGTTCATGTTGTCTACTATGTAATTTTTAGCTAACATAAGATAAATGAATTACATATGCAGGAACCTAAACCCCTTTGATGAGGATCCTACACAGTGTCATGGAACAACAAGTATACGTCAATACACCCTATAGAAACCATTAATTAATTGCTTTCTTTCTCTTTAATAATAAGCCAGGTTTTAGCAACAATATTTTATCCAAATTTTGATTTTTTTTCTCATCGAAACCACATGTTATAGCTCATTCCACCTTCTCGGCCCTTCTATATTCAACAAATCTAATATAGTTATCAACGCTTGAGGCCCCAGTTGGGCTTATTAAAATTTTAATCTCAATATCAACTTTAGGGCCAACTTCTTCATTTGATGGAGTGCAGGTACCACCAAATAGGTATTTGTCAGATCTATCTTCCTCGAGTGAGGGAAATTCATGAAGAGGAGAAGAAAGTGAGACATGTAGTGCATCTAAAAGAGGGAGATCAACTAGAGGTCAAAATATTAGGAGAAAATTCAATAAACACATGCAATTTTTTCTTGCTCAAGGGGAGTCATGTTCTTATGATGGTGAGAGCATAGGCGACATTGAGGTGCCCTTGACATACAAATATCTATAGAAACAATGGGTACCCAAGGAACTTCCTCCACTAAACATTTTTTTTGGTGTTAACTAGAGGATATATCGCATAGCACCATTGTCATTACATGGTTTGGGCCTATTTTCCATAGACAATATAAAGGTCCATTACAACAAAGTTGCTGAATTGATGGAGTATGTCAGACCTTGTTACAATTATAAAAATTGGATGTAGATTGTTCGATATAAAAAAAGCATGTATAGGTATGCATTCTCAGTGAAGTATATACAATGGAAAGATAATGATCAAAGTAAAATAGTGGCTATGTACATTGATGGAAGGCCAAAAGCAATAAAGAATATTGCATGTTTTATAAATAGTACACAACTTGGGTCAACTAATATGCAACCCAATTGCATATTTGAGGCACGCAAGGGAAATCATGTATTTGTATGTGCGATAAAATCAATAAGTACAGGGGAAGAGCTACTAATCGATTACAATTTGAATCATATATATACAAACAAAGTTACTATCATGGGGGTGGTACATACTATATACCATTTAATCAACCTTCAATTAATGACCCCAACATACCATTTTATTATTAAGATTTTTTGCTAAGTCTATTAGTTTCATTTTGCTAATGTTTTTTTTTATATTTAATCTTTGTCACAGGGTGACATTCATCTGACACATAGCACAGATAGGGATGTAGCTCCCAACCCTTCTACCCAGCAGGTAAACCTCATTGTAATTGTACAAATTAGATAGAAGCAAAGTGTTATATTATTATGTTATTTTCTTAAGGGTTTTCGAGTAATTTTGACAATGTTACTAATTTTCTTATCACAGGTGGATGTTTGGGGAAATTCACTTGCATTACCTGATGATAATACAATGGTGGACTCATTATTATGCGATGATGATATCACATATTCCAGAGACCCTATTGCAATGATGAGTAAGATCCAAAAAAAATAATAGAGAAATTATTGCTCTGGCATACCAAGTCCCTCAAACTGATGCAATAAAAGAGAGGTTGCAACAATTGATGCAGAGAGCACAAAACTTGCAAGTAAGCAATAATGAAATCTTTAATTATAACATAAATTCAAAACTGGTTTATATTTTATACTCTTTTATGTCAGGAACTAAAATATGTACTTATTTTTATAGGAAATATTGCATCCTCATCAAGCTGGTGGCCATGATCAGGGTACTCGAGTTAGTTTAGGTGATGACCATGTTCCATACATAAAAACCACTTTGATGCTCTGATATATCCTTTATGTGTTAGCAGGCTCCTTGTTGTTATCAAACATGTGACTTCCCTGCACATTTTATAATTATTGTAGAGCATCCATACTATAACTTATCAACTAGGGACAAAATTTCACTCAAGTTCATCTAACTCACACACCATTTGACTCTATTTATTATGCCTCCATACATATAAGAATACATTCATACATCCTTCAAGGTTTCACAACACCTGGCTTACCAAGTCACAATTCATTGACTCAAACATACCAATTAGGACAATAATTATCTAAGACTCCATACCCTCACTTTGGAACTCTCAATCACTCCCAATGGAATTCAACATTACTCCTAGGGTTTACTCAGACCCCCACATACCAACACATTACTTGGTTTGCACATTAGAGACAATATTCTCACTATTTTCATAAGTTGATAGTCTATGTAAAGTTTAGGACAACCACAAAGGAATTAGGCAATCACTTGTTAGAAACACCCAATCTTGACTCAAGGCACTCAAACCTCCTTCCAAACATACACCAAACACTAAGGCTTCCATCCACACTATCTTCCAAGACTATTTTTCATTCAACCCTCACATGTCAAAAACTTTTTATCACTGTTTTCAAGTTTGTTGTCATGAGACAATACAAGAGGACAGTCATGTCACATCTTTGGTTCAAGGTATTTTAAGGCTTCAAAACTCCTTTCAAATCTCTGAGATGACTCCCCACACACCTTATTCAACCCCCAACAATATACCAACACTCATTCATATGCACTTTTGCACCAAATCCTCACAAATCTGCCTTTTCACTGTCCTTCTTGGACTGAGACACCCAAAACAGTTCCAAAAGTCTTCAAATCACGTGCCAAACTTGGAGTGAAAACCCTGCAAAATTGATGAAATGAAAGTACACAATATAATACCGATTTATGCCCATTTGTGGGCTTATTTGGAAAAGAAAATAAATAATATTACATTTTGAGTGCTTGCTACCAGCCCTAGGTAGGGTTTGGACAATTTTCACCAAAATGGCTACAACTTTTCAAAAATAGATCCAAAATTAATGAAAGCAAAAGGAAATGAAAGTATATTCATGCTACTTCAATCTCCAACCAGTTTTCAAAGCCAATAAATGCATTTTATGGTGGAAAACATGTGGATAACAAACTGCAATATTCAAAAAACTAAGAAAGAGTGTAGGGAATTCAAAAGTTTTTATTATTCAAAGGCTCTAAATTGACTGTTTTGCTTTAAAAAATTGGTCCTAGTTCCTCATTGTGCTATTGGTGCTCCTACACCACTATGTTATTTCTCATATAATTAATGTTTTGTATATTTAATGTATTATTCTTCAGGTGATGTCCATGTTCCTGTGCAAACACTGCCTCATTAGATACCATCATCCCCACCTATATTGCCAACTACAATGTTGAAAATATACAGCATGCAAACATCCAATAGTGTACATCATATTGACCCTGGAGTGGGTAGATCCCTCTTTTTATCTCTCTTTTGTTAAGTGTTTATTTCCCTTGAAGTGTTCTTTCTTGGGGGCATTTCATACTTGATTCATTTTCTGTAGCAAGACATGTACATGAGGATGCAAAGGCCACTAGTGGTGATACCATAGCAACATTTCCTAGATCTTCCCATATTACTTGTACTGGAACTTTGCCGGTCACATTTGTGGTGACCGAAGATTTTCTTCCCATAAAGATAGAGAAGGTTCCGGGTACTTTAAAATTATTATGCTATATATAGTAATTGTAATTTACTTATTGATCACTCGTTTTGGACTAATCATCCCATGATTTGTTTGCAGTAAATGATATTTTAAATAGAAATCTTAATGAAATTGCATTGGAGATCTTTGGGCCCACCATATGTAAATAGTGGAATGAGCAAGAAAAAAAGTTAAAAGATAAGCTCATAAACCATTTGGTTGGGTTGTTCGAAAATGACACATTTGAGAAAAGCAAGGTCCTTGACTAAGCTGGAAAACATCTAAAGTATGTGAGGGACTAGTATAGGATACATTTAGAGAAGAACAAAAAGTACGAGCGTCCCCCCATGAGTCCAGAGAGGGAGTGGAAGGACCTGAATTTGGATGCAAAGGAGAGAGTTGAAAGGAAAAAAGGAAATACACTACCAGATAGAAGAAGGTATGTGATACAATTAACAATGTAATTATGTAATAATTACTCTTTATATTTATATAATATAACATATTTCAAACTTTTCATAGATTGCTTGACACATCAAAGGAAACCAAGGAAAGGCTACAAAAGCATGAGCAACACAAACTTGACTATAGTGGTTATATGTGTTAGGATAACCAGTGAACAACTAAGGGGGGGGGGTGAATTAGTTATTAATAAATTATAACTTTTAATCCACAATACAATCTTAAACAAATCAAGTACCGGTAAAGAATAGACAAATGTCGGTAGGAACAGATACCGGTAAACAATACAACTTAACACAAAGCAAAACAACCATATCATATAACACCATGATTTGTACATGGAAAACCCGGAAAGGGAAAACCCACGGTGGGAAGCCTACCCACAGTCAGATAATACTTCTATAGAAAGTATGTATTACAAGAGGGGCCTACACTTGCAGGAAGGCACACTTCCTAGAGTATACTTCTCATTACAAAAGAGTCTCACTGACTACAGAGAGGCTACAACCTTCTCAAGATAAATGGACAATAATCTAATAGAGTGAATTGTTGGAAATAGCATCTACCATGCCTGATTATAGTTCTGGTTAAGCTCAATGCCAAAGGACTAAATCCTCTTCTAAATCCAATTTGATCACCAATGATCAATCAACTCCTTTGTCTGAATGATATTACAATTACATTACTTGACCATGAACTTTTCAATAACCATGATACTTTACAAAGAGTTTTTACCTCTTATTTATACAAACCCTAAGGCCTAAACCAATTAGGTTAGCCACCTAAAGATATTATAATATCATTACATAATTCCATTTACAATGATATGCCATGTCGGCTTAAGATCAAAACAATAATAATAAATCCGTAAATAATCTCGAATCATCCAGGTAATGTGTAGAGTACATGCTAGCATGATACCAGACCATAACCTAGATAGGTATTGGACCTATTCCTGGGTCCACCACACCAAAGTAAAGTCTTCATGCATTTGAAGTATGATCAAAGAACATCTTCAACATGCTGAAATCCTTGAAGAAGCTACACCAACACCAATTGTGCATCATGTCACAATTTCTTAATGAAAGCTCTGCCAGTAAAGCCTAAAACCATTGCCAGTAAGGGTTTACCAGAGTGTATGATAACATCCAATTACCAAGCCAATACCAACTAACCAAAACACCTCAGGGAGAATATAACTCATGAAATCCAATACACTTCACCGATCTAAACATGCCAGAAGTGTCCAATAGATAATCTCTTCTGCCGGTAACACTAGATCTTCTATCGGTAACCAAAACTTGTCTGTCGGTAACCATCCATATTGGCTAGTGTTGACATCAATGACAAAAAATCATTGCAACACATAATCAATTCATCCATAATGCCAACAATCTCCCTCTTTGGTATTGATGGCAACACTAGATGTGAAAAACATCTAAGTACCAAGAGATGCCAAACAAGTCTCCCCCCGTGGAAGACAACCAACAATCAATAACTCTCCCCCTGAGAATGATATCTCAATAAGGTTCAGAATCTGAGAATGATATCTCAGTAAGATTCAGAATGATTTTTCACATTTCTATCACTCCCCCTTTAACATCAATGCCAGAAACCTAACAAAAATATCAAAGCAATGATATAAACCTCTGAATCTCAAAGCTGACTACTCCTTTTGAGTAGTAGCACCACTCATCAGTGTCAGAATGAATAATATTTCTGATAATACATACTAGATTGATGACAAACTTCATCAATCAAGTTTCTACCAGAGGGGTAGAAACCCCTAACCCATCTCTTAAATATTCAAATAATTCGTTAGACAACGGTTTAGTGAATATGTCTACAACCTTTTCTTTAGTGTTCATATAAACCAATTTGATTTCCTTTGCTTCTACCTTGTCCTTCAGAAAGTTATACTTTATTGAAATATGCTTAGTCTTAGAGTGAAATACTAGATTCTTAAACATGTCAATAGCTGCAGAGTTATCACAGTAGATAACTACCGGTTCACTACAATTTACCTTGATATCCTTCAACATTTGTTTCATCCACAAAACTTGAGTGCAATTAGTTGTTGCTGCAACATACTCAGCTTCTGTAGTAGATAAATAAATGCATGACTATTTTTTTCGTATTTATGAAACTAGTTTCTTTCCAAGAAAGAAAGCTCCACCATAAGTGTTCTTCCTGTCATCAATAGCACTTGCCCAATTTGACTCAGTATATGCACATAAAGTGAAATCGTGATCTCTGGAATACCATAAACCATATTTTGTTGTTCCTTGTAAATACCAAAATATTCTCTTTACTACACATTCATGATTTTCTTTAGGATTACTTTGATCTCTTGAAACAATACTCAATGTTAGGTCCGGAGAAGGACAACTGAGAGGGGGGAGGGGGGGGGATGAATCAGTTGTGAACTAGCTGTCAATAAATTGTAATCCAAATGCAAATTATTCCAACTTAAACTTAATGCCGGTAAAACAGATTAATAGTTATAGCAGTAACTGTTTAACTTAATGTATAAAACATAAAGAGAAACAAAATCCACAACACATGACATAAAGATTTTGACGTGGAAACCTAGTAAGGGAAAAACCATGGTAGGAAACCTTACCCACAATCAGATGATACTACTATAGATAGTATGTGTATACAAATGGGGTCTGCACATGCAGAAAGGCCAACTGCCTAGAGCTCACTACTTAATCAAAAAATAGGAGTCACACTGACTACACAATTGGATGGTTAAATCCAATGATAATGTATTGCTCAAAATAGCATCTCCAATGCTGGATTTAGTACCAGTTAAGCTCTGAACATGAGTGCCAAAACACCTTCATAACCTTCCTTAAACCTTGAAATAATGTCTGCATGATTCACATAAGGATCTGCTTATTTTCGCTCTTCAATATTTGAATACACTCATACCATAACCATATCCCAATCTTCAATAATATCTTACAATCATATATACAAAACCTAAGACCAAATATCCAATCAATAAAAAATCTCCATAACATGCCGTGTTGATCTGGAGTACCAATCCATAACATAGACCTATTTGTCGGCAAAGGCAAATTTGTCTACCTGATTAGACCAATAAGCAAAACACCAAATCCAAACATCCAATCCATGTATTTGACATAACCAAATGATCTCTAGATGATAACAAGTCATCATCGCTGCCGGTGAACAATATAACCTGCTGGTGAACACATACTGGTGACTGTACATAAGCCACTAACCATACCAGTGAACATAATGTAAACTTCCAAGAAGATAAGTGTTAACATCAATGACAAAACCAATGCAACACATGATGAAGTCATCCATAATACCAACACTTACTATATTCATAATATCAGGTCTAGTCTGAGTTAGATATAACAGACCACAAATCATAGATTTATACCTTGTTGGATTTACCGGTGTAGAAGTATCCTTGATAGATAATTTCTCACTTGTAGCCATAGGAGTACTTACCGGTTTGGAATTCTCCATACCAAACTTTTTCAACAATTCCCTCAAATACTTATTTTGGCAGATAAAAATGCCTTTGTCAGTTTGAGTAATCTAAAAACCTAAGAAAAATTTCATCTCACCAATCATGGACATTTCAAATTCATTCTTCATGTTGTTAGCAAATTCCATGCACAATTTATTTTCTCCTCCAAAAATGATATCATCAACAAAAAATTCAATAATTAGAATATAATTATCAGTGATCTTATAATATAGATTACTATCAGCACCGCCTTTAGTAAAACCAAGCTTCAAAAGATATTTATCCAACCTTGCATACCAAGCTCTAGGAGCCTGTTTCAAACCATATAAAGCTTTCTTCAATCTGCAAACCATGTCTTTGTCATCTGTTAGTGAAAATCCATTAGGTTGCTCAATGTAAACTTCTTCCTCAAGCTCACCATTCAAAAATGCACATTTGACATCCATTTGATAAACCTTATAGTTCTTATAAGCTGCATAGGCAAGAAATAGTCTAACAGCTTCAATTCCAGCCAGAGGTGCAAATGTCTTACCATAATCAATTCCTTCCATTTCAGAACATCCTTTACAAACCAATCTAGCCTTGTTCCTTATAACTTGACCATCCTCATTCAGTTTATTTCTAAAAACCCATTTAGTTCCAATAACATTCTTATTTTTAGGCCGAGAAACTAAAGACCAAGTTTCATTCTTCTCTATTTGATCTAATTCACCTTCGATAGCCTTTAACCAATGTTTATCCTTAGAAGCTTCAATAATAGTTGCCAGTTCAACTTGATAAATAAGACATACCTCTTCATTTTCCAGTTTTCTTCTTTTCATAACTCACTTGTTTCTATCTCCAATAATTTGATCTTCAAAATGATTTAATTTTACATACCTTGGTGTCTTTTGAACTTCAGGTTCATTGCTCTGATCATCATTGATAGTTGAATTTTCTGATTGTGCTAGTGTAACTGTCTCAACTTCTTGTATCAGTTGAGGCATTACCAGTTTAGTTATGATCATTTTCACTGTCGGTTCCCTGTCATATGATATAGAATGATTTTTGTACTATTCATCCACTTTTACATTATCACTTTCCACAATTTTCTGCAATCTTTTGTTATAACATCTATATGCTTTTCTCTGAATTGAATAACCAAGAAATAACACTTCATCACATCTAGGATCAAACTTTCCAATTGATTCATCTTTTTTAATATAGCATTTAATTCCAAATTTTTTGAAATACTTAATAGTAGGTGCATGTCCAAACCATAGTTCATAAGGGATCTTACCAGTTTCACCTTTGATGTGAACTCTGTTGAATGTGTAGACTGCTGTACTCACTGATTCTCTCTAGTAGATATGAGGCAATTTGGCTTCCACCATCATAGATCTAGTTGCATCCAAAATGGTCTTGTTCTTTCTTTCAACTACTCCATTTTGCTGAGGAGTCCTAGGTGCAAATAGCTGTCTCTTGATTCCATTTGTCTCACAATAACTGTTAAATTCATGAGAAGTGAATTCACCACCATGATCTGATCTTAGACATTTAATTTTCAATCCAGTTTCTATTTCAACCTTCCCTTTAAAGATCTTGAATTTCTCAAAGGCTTTAGACTTCTCCCTTAGAAAAGTCACCCACATCATTCTAGAGTATTCATCAATAATCAGAATGAAATACCTATCACCTTGAAAGCTTCTAGTCCTTGTTGGACCACATAAGTCAATGTGAATCAAATCAAGTACAACATTAGTTTTATTATGTATTCTCTTAAAAGAACTTCTATCTTTCTTACCCAATTGACATTCCTTATTGATGCTCTACAAGATGGACAATGTTAGTCTAAAACCTGTGGTTGTATAACACACAAAAACATAAGAAACAAAGACAAATGTTAGTGTTAATCAACCAAAAACAAGTCTAAGCAGACATACCAAAAGAGACACTAAAAACATGATGAAATATTTAACTATGGAAGCAAATACAACAAGACATCTCCAAATGCCTTCTACTATGCTCTTAGCTCCTTCTCCCTTGTTCCTCTCCTCTCCAAGTTCCAAATTAGTGTAGCTCTCAGTAGCTTTTTGTACTATGGATGCCTTATGAAGATTCAAGATTGAAATGATGATTAATCTAAAATATTATGCAAATGCGAACAAGAGATAAAATAAGAGATTTATCTAATTAGCTAGTGTTGATTTTAAACCAAAAGAGTGAATATGATTGATTTATGCTAAATGCTCTCTAAAAATGACTATAATGTAAATGCATACAAGTTTTCAGGATCTGGATTATGAAGAAATGAGCTCTATTTATAGGAAAAATGGAGCAATGGATGGTTGAGATTTAGTAATCTCAACAAGGGTCAGGATTGAATGATATTGAATCCATGTGAGGGATTCCAACCAAATCCCAGGATGACAAGTGTCAACATGAGATGAGTTGAGAGGAGAGGGAATAAGCATTAAATTCTTGACATGAACTGAGAGTTACTTGGGAGTTAAGGTCAAGGTTGGGTTGAGTGAATAAATTCATTATCCAAAGAATAATGCTTTTATCCAATGGATAAACTCTTGTGCAAAGGTTAAAGGGATAACCATGGTCAAAGCAATAAATTCTTGAGGAGACACATGGGTTAATGAGGGTTGAGTTAGGGGTCAAAGTACCTAACCATGGGTGCAAGTGGATTTAACCATAAATGGTCATGTAAGAGTCATTAGTGGTTTGGAAGACTTTAGAGGTTAAATTGTTGAACACACAAAGCAATAAATGCTTTTCAAAGATTTTGAAGTCTTTGAGAAGTGACTTCAAGTTGCTTAGGAATGTGACAATAATTAGGGGATGGATTAGGCTAATTAGAAAGGGGTTTAGAAGAATCTAGGAGGGGATTAGGATTACAAGTGGATTTGGTGGGTGAGGGAAAATAAGTTTTTTATTCAAATAAAATTTATTTATTTCAATAAATAGGTGCAAGTTGCATTTTTAGGAGAATGCAAGTGGGGGATTTTAATGATTTAAATAAATGTTTTATTTAATTTATTTAAAAGAGGAAAGGGGGTTAAATTGAATAAATAATATTTATTCATTTAATTGATTGTGATTTTGGTTTAATGAATGAATTAAAATAAATTGAATAATTTATTTAATTAATAGGAGAATGTTTGGAGATGAATTAATTAAATGTTAATTTAATTAACTGATGGCTAGTGGGTTTTTAATCAAATAAATAGTAAATATTCATTTAATTAAAATGGACAGATTTATGTGACTACACTTACATACCAGATTATGCACGGGTGGTACGAGAGAGGTACTTATGGGGGCCAGTGTTACCTTATGATCAAGCATTGACAGAGTTCCTCAAATTATAGGCGAGACCATGGCATATGAGGCCAGGAGTGGTAGATGCAGGGGTGTCAGAGGAGTACACTCAATATATTACAGCACATCTGATTCCTCAGATATCAGATTCAGTAGAGCTGATTCCTGATTTGAGGAGGATAGGGGATGGAGATGGAGGAGGAGAGGAGGTCACGGAGTAGTAGGTGGACAAGGGAGAGGGGATGGAGGAGGTGGTGATGGAGGAGGAGGAAGAGGGGGTGGGGGTTTTGGAGGAGGTGGTGGATTCGGAGGTGGAGGTGGGGGTGGTGGATGATTACAGTGGAGAGGGAGAGGTGGAAACCATTGCGGCTATCTCAGGGACCTTTGGTGGAAGGAGGCATGAGACTAGGTGGCAGGGGTGTAGGTGAGGGACATGCACCTATGGATATAGGGGAGGGAGCTACTGAGAGGGATCCACTGGAGTTGCACCTATGGATATGGGGGAGGGAGCTACAGGTGGAGATCTGCAGGACCATATGATACTATTTTTGCAAACTTGACTAGAGGATATGGAGGCAGAGATGGCTGCTAGAGATGTGCAATTGTTTGCATGAGAGTCAGAGCTGACTGTAGTGATATGGGAGAGAGATCAGGAAATGGATAGGGTGATCTAGTTACAAGAGAGAGTGTGGGCCTTGGAGGGAGTATAGGGACAGGGTCCTTTTGTGGAGGCATTGACGAGGGAGGTGCAGAGAGCAAGTGCAAAGGTTGATTACTGGCGGGGCTTGTATGAGCAGGAGGTTCCATCTACTTGACGGGCACTGAGTTATTCACAGACGCGTTGGGAGAGATCAAAGCAGTCTCAGAGGATACATAGCAGTGGGGGTGTGATGGGTCCTCAATGGCAAGATAGATCAGGTGGTGCAGGGGCTAGTGGGGGAGCAGGTGGTGATGGTGGTGCAACATCTGTTCAGAGTGGCATCTGAGAGGGTATTCTTTGTATGCTTTTACATTGTCATTTTGGACTGTGACTTGGATGTCTCTTGGTAGCCGATATTTTGGACTTCATTATACTCTGATACATGTATGCTTTTGGCGATATGATATGATATATGAGGAGATCCCATATTTTTGTGTTGATATGCATTTTGATGATATGTATAGATGTTATGTAGGATGATGATCTTATGATTTATGCTTAGATAGATAGTTGTTTTTGTTTTATGTATGAGTTGATGAGATGATTCCTATATGCATGTTTCATGATGATTTATTCCTACATGATGTCTATATGTATGTTGTATGAATGGGATGCTAACATATGGATGTAGGTTGATGTGCATGATTTGTTGATGTCGTGCTTTATGTGTGTAATGCCATGATGATGATGTATGCATAGTTAAATGTTGCTAATAATGATATAGATAGGATCTTGTGCTTCGTGTCGATACAATGATGAAATAATGATATGCAATGATGTTAATGCAATGTGTTGAATGAAAGATCTATTTATGTAAATGCATCTAGATGGTTTTTAGATGAATGTGATATAAATAAACAAATGTAAAGCATAAATGTTTATATGATGATTTGTAAATGAGTGCATATGTTTAATGTATAAACTAATTTTGAGACAAATGGTTTTATTTATGATTTGATAAAATATGATTAAGCAAAATGATAATGTTATGGTAATACAACTTTATGAGAAATGAATAACTGTACCGTAATGCAATTAAAAGGAGAATGAATGCATTGTAATGAATCCTAAATGAAATGAAATGAATGAGTATAAGAATATACTAAATGGATAAATGAATGCACTTAACTAATGGATAGATAAATAAATGTATGCAACTATGGAAATCTAAACAAATGTATGGTGCACAAGTGTTTAAATGATGATAAATGATGATCGGTAACTGACACTAAATGAATGCATAGTAATGATTAATAATGATAGTAAATGCAAATAAGGACAATTTTATCATATAAATGAATCTAAATGTCATGATTATGCAATGATAAAATGATATAATGAGACTAATGCAAGTAAAAGAGAATGAACTATATGTAAAAAATGTAACTAAATGATATTAAATGCACGCTAATGAGGATTTTAAGATTTTAATAAACCTATATGCAAGTACATGATAATGAACTAGGTTTTTATGCATATGTAACTAAACGCAATGATGATCTGATTTATGATAATGAGTGCAAGGTTTGTTTTAACTTTTGCATGATGCCCTGATGATGTATCAAAGTACTCTGTCATGATTGTATCCAAGACCAACTCAATTTTCATATAACTCCTCACATTAATCTTGTTCATACTTGCATACAAAACTATGCATATGAATAATGAATGATTAAATGGATGGGTGACATGCAACATAATGCAATATAAATAGATGAGATGGAATGATGATCCATAGTGCTTTATTTTCATCATTGAGCATGATAATATCGAATTTGGATGAGGTAGTAGGAACCAAGAATGGAGCATTGTACCTGCAAATAGACAACATAAATACTATATACATAATATGGACCCTCCATAATGGTTCATGCTCATATGGTCGAAGTATACGTTGTAGTCAACAAGCCATATTGATCCATGACTGTATTTTGCATATGATCACATAGCTTAGTGAACTTCCCACATAGACACCATTAGGACATGCCCCAGTACTTCGTCAGAATAATTCGCCGAAGACATACAAACAATGCTTAGGAACCATCCCGACCACTCTAATCACTTGTGGATATCTCAAAGTAGTGTAGGAACCTAATATAAATGAATAAATAACCTACAAACCAACCAAGTACTTGATAGCTTTAAACATAATTTTCCTGTCAAAGAAAATGTCATCTTGTCTTTGTTTTGGTAAGGAAGGATGCATCCTTGTTTATATAGTTTGTGTGTTTGATGTTGATGGTTTGGTTGATGTGATAAGTGATCATCATTTGAGTATTTCACACTATTTGTTTGTTATCTACTTGGATTCGTATGTACACAACGTTGTCCTATTTTTGATTGATTTGTGATGTTTTCTAATGTTTTTGGATTTTGATCGGTTTCCAATGTTTTTTTATTTGTGATGACTGTTTTGAATGTTTTTGTATTTTGTGAGATAGTTTTGAATGAAGAACTCAATGAATCACAAGTAATGTAGAATCCACTTCCATCAATAGGTCAAGGGTATTGCCCCCAGTTTTATACATGACTATGGAAAAGCAGGATGCAAAATGCATGAAATACTATCCGTGATTGTAGATCAATAACAAGCCATGGTTTGGACGGATGGATGTGTGGATGCAATGAATGTGATCACAAAAAGATTGAAATACAAGGGAGCCATAGCCTTTATGAGTGGCACCTTTTTGTGAGGTTTTCACCATCATACTTACCTAAGGTACCACTGGAGTGGTTGTTCACCATGTGGATGCATGATTTTTCTTTACTATTTTGATTTTTTTGTATTTTCTTCAGGACATTTATCTGAATGTTTTTGGTGTTTTTCTAGTATGTAGGGGAGCCTGATACTCTATACAGCTTAGGTATAAAACCATTTGAGGTGAATGCTGTTGATTGGATCTACTAGTGGTTCTCCTTCTGAGGTAGCCAACTGATATGCCCCAGACCCAAATACAATAGTGATAACTTATGGACCCAACTAGTTTGATTCAAACTTTCCTTGATGTTCTCTATTTGGTTGGTTACAAGGATTCTCTCAAAGAACAAGATCACCTACCTCAAATGTACGAGGTCTAACTCGGTGATTGTAGCTTTTTCTCATGCGCCACTGATAGGCTTTGAGGTGATTATATGCAGCTTGTCGCTTTTCATCAAGTAGCTCTAAGTCTTGGAGATGTGATACTCTGTATGCTTCATCATCAATGAGATTATGCAAGGAAACCCGTAGTGATGGTATCTCAACCTCATTAGGTAAGATAGCTTCTACACCATAGACCTGTGAGTAGGGAGTTGCACCTATAGGGGTTTGAATGCTAGTTTGGTATGCCCATAGTGCTGGATTCAATTGAACATGCCAATCACAACTAACATCATTGACTATCTTCTTGAGGATTCTTAATATGTTCTTGTTTGATGCTTCGGCCTGACCATTTCCTTGTGGGTAATAGGGAGTGGAAAAGCAGTGTTGGATATGAAACTTCTCACATAGCTCATAGACATCTTGATTTTTGAAAGGAAGACCATTATCTATGATGATGGACATGGGTACACCATACTAGCAGATGATGTAATTAAGGATGAATGAGGCGATCTGCTTGCTGGTGACCTGGGTAAGTGGAACAACTTTGATCCACTTTGTGAAGTATTTGGTGACGGTAATGATGAACTTGTGGCCGTTGGAAGAAGATGGATGGATTTTACCCACAAGGTCAAGTCCCCATTGAAAAAAGGGCTATGGTGTTGTGATTGGTTGCAATTCCTGTGCTGGTGCATGTATCAAGTCTCCATAAACTTGGCATTTCTTACATTTTCTGAAAAAATAGTAGGAGTCTTTTTCCATGATGGCCAATAGTATCCAGTGCGCATGAGCTTCTTGGCTAGTGATGGACCGCTTGCATGAGTTCCACAAATTCCTTCATGTACCTATTCCAAGGCCTTTGTTATCTCATCCTGTTCCAAACATCGAAGGAGAGTACCATCAAGACTGCGTCAGTATATGGTTTCAGAAATAATGGTATATCAAGTGGTTTGGTGAATGAAGGTTTTACGTTGGTTATTTGATTGGTTAGGAGGAAGTGTGTGATCACAGAGGTAGGTGTAGAACTCACCATACCATGGGGATTCAGAACCTACAAGGTGACATATCACCTCAAATTCAGGGATATCATAAGTAGGAATCCAAAGCTATTCTACCAAGAACTCGTAGCGTGTTGAATTCTATGGAAGATCTAGGAGAAATGCAATGATAGCCATAGCGCCAACAACTGGATTCTGATATTTGGGTATCTACTCAAAGGTGATAGTAGTGAATGATGCCTTTAAATTGTCCACCATTTGTTTGTATGGCATGAGTTTGTCATCCTTGGTCTGATATTCATCTGTTACTTGTCAGATGACTAGTTGGGAGTTGCCATATATCTGTATCTCTTTCAATTTCCATTGGATGGCTAGTCAGAGTCCTGTGATCAAGGCCTCATACTCAGCTATGTTGTTGGTGCATGGAAATGTGAGCCTGTAAGACTTTGGGATGTTGTCACCTTGAGGTGTGATAAACAAAATGCTTGCCCCTGAGCCATGCCTAGTGTATGAACCATCAAAGTATAGTTTCCATGGTTGTGCTGCTGTGATCATGAATATCTCTTCATCTAGAAAATTGGAAATGAGAGGATGATCGCTTATGAGGGGAGCATCAGCCAATTGATTTGTAATAACTTGGCCCTTGATAGCCTTACGGTCCACATACTCGATGTCAAATTCACTTAGAATCATCACCCATTTGGCCAAGCAGCCTATGAATGTTGCTTTGCTGAGTAAGTGCTTGAGTGGATCAATATTTGCAATGAGCTATACTTTATGTGTCAACAAATAGTGCCTCAGTTTAGTGGTTGCTAAGATTACTGCTAGGCAAGATTGCTTAATAGGTGTATAATTGAGTTCATAGCCAACTAGTGTGCGAGAGATGTAGTAAACAACACACTCTTTCCATTCTGCATTGTGTTGTGCCAATAGTACACCCAATGCTGTATTTGTTGCTAAAATATAGAGCAATAGAGGTCTACTCAGATCTAGTGGGATCAGAAATGGTGTATTCATGAGAAAGTCTCTAAGCATTTGGAATGCTTGCTGGCATCTGGTGTCCCATTGAAAGCGGATGTTTTTGTGTAACAGGTGTGTAAAGGGGTGACACTTATCTGCCAGTTATGCAATGAATCTTCAGATGGATTGAGGCTTCCCTTATAATGTCCTTAGTTGATTGATGTTCTTTGGAGGTGGCATGTCCATGATTTCTTTGACCTTTGTAGGATCGACCTCAATGCCTTTGCTTGAGACAATGTATCCTAGAAGCTTTCCCGAGGTTACTCCAAAGACACATTTCTTTGGGTTGAGTCGAACATGATATTGTTCCAGTCTGTCAAATATTTTCTCTAATATTTCTAGATGACCTTCTCTTGTTAGTGATTTTGCCAGTAAGTCATCAACATAATCTTCCATTATGGTATGCATCATGTCATGAAAGATGGTGGTCATTGCTCTTTGATAGGTCGCTCCTGCCATCTTATGTTGATCTTCTAGTACGATCTTTGTCTGGTTGTACCGTGAAAAGCCATCCATGAGGGAAAGCATGGCATGTATTGCTGTTAGGTCCATGATTATGTCAATGTTTTTTCAGGGGAAGTCATCTCTAGGACATGCCTTGTTTAGATCTCTGAAGTTAGTATAGATATAGATGCCCCCATTTGGTTTGCCAATAGGCACAATATTGGATATCCAATCTGCACAATCAATTGGTCTAATGAAACCAACATCTAGGAGTTTCTTAAGTTCTGCTTTGACTAGCACTGCAATCTAGGGGTGCATCTTGCGAAGCTTTTGTTTGATAGGCTTGGCTCCTTCTGCGATGGTGAGGTGATGCATGACTAAATCAGGATCAAGACCAGGCATGTCTGCATATGACCATGCGAAGTTGATCTGACACTTTTTGAAGAATTCAACAAACTTAGGTTGTTCCTCTGGAGTTACAAGAGATGCCAGATGTATGTGGTGAGGAGTTTCAAGAGTCCCCATGTTGTATTCTTTTATCTCTTCAATAAGGATTGTTGACCGTTCTTGCTATGTACTAGAAGGGAGAATGTCAAACCTTTCATCCTTTGGCACCTCAGAGAGGTTTTAACCATTGGATACGCTCTTTCTTTTTACTTTTGTGTGATCAAACAGTGCCACAGTGTGGTTTTCACTGGAATATCCATGTTTTATTGTTATATTTCTGCAGCTGAAAGGTTTGGCATTCGCCCTGAAGTATGCTGCACTATTAAGTTCTATGGCAAATCCAGATTTGTGATCCCCGCTTGGTACGTTATCCCATAGTTCCAATAAGTCAATGATCACCTCATCATTTTGGAAATGGTCAAGGCATGGGGGATTAGGTTGGTTCCATTCGATGAATTCAGGATGAATAATGGGCATTACGTCATCGATTAGGTTAAGTTTGTTAGATGTGTCAGTGAGGGTTAAGACGTTATGGTTAAGGTCATTGATGGTACTCTCCCCATTAGAATCAGGTGTTGGATGTGACGTAGGGTCTGTGGAAGAAGTTTCCAGTTCAGGAATCCAAGAGGTCTTTATTCATGCTTCTCCATAAATAGGGATGTCTTTGCAAGGTGGAGGTAGTGATGTGTCTTCCTCATATGAAGTATTAAGATGGACGGAATCAAATTCCCACTCATGTGAGTCAGTCTCTGAGTCACTTTCCAGTATTCGATTACTATACCATACTAGGATATCCTTTGAGTTAAACACTGCAGGTGTGATTGGTTGATGTACCATTATAGATGAAATGATTGGTGCTGCAAGAAGAATTATAGGGATCAATGAATCTGATACAAGGAGTATTGGTAGTGTTGAATCTACTACTTCTGTTGGAATTGCCAGTGTTGTCGATACTACTGGGAATTCTGATATAGCTGCTACTGCTAAGGGTGCTATGGATGTTATTGCTACTACTGATGGGGTTGCTGGTTTGATTGGTGGGATGATTGGTGCTGTAGATGATATTGCTGGGATTTTTAGCCTTAGTGGGGCAGTTGGTGTGGTGCTGCTCATATAACCAAAGCTAACCTCTTTGTAATAGGCTAATATAGTGGTTTGCTAGGTTTCCCTTTGAATCTGAGTTTAGGAAGGATCTCCTTTTGAAAGCCTAGTCTTGTGTTAACTTTGGGCTTTAATTCTAGCTGCAACGGTTCATGTCATTCTTGCTTGCAAGGTCCCAAAGTACTCTGGCCATCATAACCCATTCTTTGCATAATGAGAAGGTCTTTTCCATACTGATATGTGGGAAGCTTAGCTTGTGCGATTTCCGTGGTGATTGGGTCTTTATAGATCCATTATGCTAAGTCCTCATCTCTGGTTTCTTCTTCTTGACTCTTTCCGAGGATGAACGATGTCAAAGTACATGCTGGCTTGATCAGTGGTGTTTGAAGTAACCATTGAGGTTTACCATGAGTTCTAGGAGAAGTAGGCATTTGTCCAACACAAAAGAGTTGGCTCAAATTGTACTCCCTAGGACCTTCCTCTGCTATTTTCATCTTGAGCTTCTCTTGCTTAGGTATAGTGGTGTTTGAATTGGAAAGAGAGGCTAGACTTACATATGAGGTGGATGAGATGGATTCTTTGTTGTTGGGAACGGTGATTTCTAGTTGATGATTGATATTGTGACAATATGCAAAGGGGTTTGCATCACCCAGGATTGTGATTTCTACACCATTGTGCGGGAACTTGATACACTGATGGTAGGTGGATGGAATGGCTTTAATGGCGTGTATCCAAGGTCTTCCTAACAATAAATTGTATGGAAGAGGAAGGTCCAGAACTTGACAGATGATGTGTTTCACCACTGGACCTACTCGGATAGGTATCACAACAACTCCTTTGGATGAATGCTTTGCATCATCATAGGCTTTGATTATTATCTTCTTGCGGGGATCCACTGATTCAATTGCATATCCCAATGTTGTGACCAATTGTAGTGTATAGATATTCAGGCCTGCTTCATTATCGATCAAGACTCGCTTGATCATATGTTGGTTGATAAACCCTTCAATGTGGAGTGAGGCATTATGAGATTACTGGAAGGATGTGTTGTCACTTTTAGAGAAAGTGAGACAAGGTGATGACCTTATATTTCCAACCATGGCTTGGAACTGATCTGCATTTAGGTTTGGAGGGACTGATGCCTCTTGGAGAGCTTGATCCAAGATTGTTTTATGAGATGGAGATAGGTGCAATAGTTCTAAGATAGATATCAGTGTAGGTGTTTTATCTAATTGGTCCACAAGGTTATACTACTTTGAGATAGATGTGATGCCTCGTGGAGCTGCTTTTATGGTAATCTTGCTGTGACGTGTAACAACATTGCAGTTGGAACTGGGATGTTTGATGGTAATAGTTGCAATTTGTTCACTGGCATCATACAGGTGATTCCTAGTGTAATTATATGCGGCTTGCATATAATCAGTGGTGTCTATGTTTCTCTTTGAAGTGGAAGGACCCCTTTGATCTTGTGATGGAAGTGGATTTTTAAACATGAGATGATCATTGTTTGTTGTCTTTGGGTCATGTCCTTCGATTTTGATTTCACCTCGGTCAATAAGATCTTGAATAAGATCTTTCAATCTATGAAAATTGCCTATCTTATGCCCTTTTCCTTGATGGAAATTGCAATGTTCAGTATCCCTCCACGATGAAGGTTTTACCTAGGGTTTGTAATTTGATGTTTTGGGTAAGGTCATCAGATTTTGAGAAACCAACTAACATAACACTATTTCAATGGGTTCCCCTAAGGGAGAGTATGTTTGTTTTGGTTTAAAATTTTGCTGACGCTGTCTGGGTTCCTCTTGAGGTATGTTGCATCCTTGATTTGGAGGAACAACTATGTTATTCTTGGGTGTGGGGTTTTGTCCTGCAAATCAGACCACAAGTTGTGCACTTTTGATAGTTCTTGCATCCACAACCCCATCATTGATGACGTTTTTGTTTTTGTTTCAAAATTTAGGCTTGTCACTATTGAAGCATGGGCGAGGGCCATCCTTTGGTTCATTATATATCTTGATAAGACCTTTTTTGATGAGAGCCCGTTCACATTTTAAACCTTTTGTGATCATGTCATTGAAAGAGTCTGTGTCTTTTACGCCTAGGTGAAATTCAATTTCATCATTTAAGTTGGAAATAAATATTTCCACTAGTTCTTGTTTAGGTAACTGAAGAGAACGTCTACTAGACATTTGACACCATCATTGCAGAAAGATTGAAAATAGCTCACCTGGTTTTTGTTTAGTGTTACATAGATCAGCCATTGTGATATCATGTTCAATGGTGTGAGAGTAGTGTGCCAAGAACTTCTGGATGAGTTTTTCAAATGTTCTAATGCCACCTGGTAATCGGGAAAACCATGATATGGTTGTTCCTCCCAAGCTTTGGGGAAAAAGTCACATTAGGTATGTGTCCTCATATGCCACTTTGAGGTAAGATGAATGGAGTTCTCTAACATGATCATGAGGATCTCCTTTTCCTCTATACTTTTCAAACTTGGGTGTTTCAAACCCTCATGGGAAAGGTGGCATATGAATATTCCTATCAAAGGGATAGGGACAAATGTCATTGAGTGAAAATTGATTAGTTTTTACACCACTATGAAGTTGTTGGGTGAGATTTTTGACTTGTTGCTGTTGAGACATGGACCAGCTAGGACTTGAACCTAGGACCTTCCATACATTGTTGGAGTGCTCTACCACTAAGCTACTAGCCCCTCTTGGACAAGTCCATCATCGGTTTGGGTGTGGCTTATTTACGACACCAACACCCCCCCTTAAGCCACACCTCTTGTGTGCTTGGGGCTCCTAGCTTGGACCTGGCTCTGATACCATGTTGAGACATGGACCAGCTAGGACTCGAACCTAGGACCTTCCATACACTATTGGAGTGCTCTATCACTGAGCTACTGGCCCCTCTTGGACCAGTCTATCATTGGTCTGGGTGTGGCTTATTTCCAACACCAACAGTTGCTGCAACATGTCTATTTCATTTGGAGGAGGAGGAGGTGGGGGATTACCTTGATGAAGGTTGTATCTAATGTGATCTTGACCTCTTTCATCCTCATTGTGACTTTGGTGTTCTGATGCTTGCCTTAGTTGTGCAACATCAAAGTCAGAGGGTAGTTTGGCTCCCTCTTGAGAAAGTCTTAAAAAGTGAGCATCAACATTGCTCCTGAGTATTTCATCAAATAGTCGATTAAAGAGAGGGTTGTGTTGTGCCCTTTCTATTGCCCCAAGAGTAGGAGTACTTGGATTGTCATCATTTGCGTTTCCTCCAAGTGCTTCTTGGAATTCATTGATATTTTCCTCCTCTTCCTCTTCAATTTCTTGTTGTCTAGACCTGGACTTGGTATGAGCCATTTTGTTTACAAGGTTTTGTTGAAGTTTGATGAAAATGATGATGAGTTGATGATGGAATGAAAGATTGATGTTTGGTGAAGTGCTTTGTATACGGATCCCTAGCACTAAAGGTAGATGTTACCAAAGTTCCTTCTTGAATTGCTTGTTGTGTTGGATTGAAAAAGTTTTGATGTGATAAGGTTTAGAGAAATTTGAGATGTATTACAAACTCAACTACCTAGTAATGAGAGGATGCACTCATAGACTAGTTTTAACCCGTGTAGAAATGCCTCTTAGGATGAGTTTATCCTAGATGTGGAGACACTCTAAAAGTGATGTGTTTGTGTTTGATTCAAGCAATATCAAAATACAATTTTAGGAAAAAAAATCTCTTGATGTTTTTAGAGTTGGAATGGATTGATGATGTGTGAATGTTGGAATGGATGAGATGCTAACTTCAATAAAAACTCCATGTTACATAGGGCAAAAATTATTCCTCTTCTCTTTCGGGAGTTGGTGGTTCTTTTCAAGCTATGTTATATGTGATGCAAATGTTTGGAAAGAAGTCAGGATTGATTTTGCCTCCTTTGTTCTTGTGATAACTCAAAGCTCTATATTGAGTAAAAGCTCTACGGTTTAGAGACTCTTGATCAAATTCATTTGATTTTGCTTGAAGATATAGATGCATGTGATGTAAGAAAGCTCTATGAGAGACAAATATTTGTCTATTAAGATAGAATAATATCCTCCTTTTGATAAAAGCCTTTGAGCTTAATGGTCTTCTCTTCAAGTTGATATGTTGATGAAGATTCTTCTTTCTCAAGATGTGAAGAATGGTCATATAGTTTGATACTTTTGCTATTTACACTTGTTTTTGATCTCTTATTTTTGAAAATGTTTGTGTTGGATGAATACTTGTTTTGATTTGGGTTTATGTTGTTTCTTTGACAAGAAAACAAAGCAAGCACACAAACCCAAGAATGTTGCCTCAAAAGGCACAAGTAAGTATGGGTCTAGATCAATCCAATCTTTTGAACTTTTTATGACCCTTTCCTTTAAATGTATTTAGGTGTTTTTCCAATGCCTGAAGTTTGCTCAATTTGCACTGGTCTTGACTCAAAAATGAAAACACTTCAAACACTCTTTATCCCTGAGGTCAAATGGCCAGTTGCGATAATTTCAGCCCACATCTTGATATTTCTTCAACTTTGGTACTACATACCTTATGAATCCCACCCTAGCAGGTAAGGATGTGATATACTAAGTCTTTCATGAGCATAACAAATAGATGATCCCTATGATGGGAGAGTCACCACTTTTATCGGGCTTCAAGTAACCTTTCAAAAAGCTACGTTTCTACTCAAGGAAATATGTATGGTGAGTATCTTGGGAGAAAAACCTTCTATGCTCTTGCACTGAATTTATTAGAAATATCCTCAATCAATAGAATGGGTGGGCTACTACTTAAATGTGTTTAGTAATTTTTGATGTTTTTGGATAGAAGTTCATTCTGCAGTGACTCACTTAAGAGCCTTGTAACTTGTGGTGGGGCCCATTTGTCCTTTCGGAAAGTTACACTGTAGGAACAACTATACCCAAGGCTACAACTTTTGTTCTCACCTGATTTCTATAGCGGCTCAAAGGATTTACCACACAAGGTCATTCCTAAGAGTGATGTGTCTCTTGGTAGACCTCTCTTAAAAAAGATAAAATTTGAGTGTTACTAACACTTTTCTCTTGCACCTAGGACCACAAAAGCCAAGGGAGAGGATAGTGTGTGTTAGTAGTAGGACCACTCGATAAACTCTTTTTGCACAAGTGTGCCAAACACAAAATACACTTGTTCTTTTTAACTTGTCATCACAATGGTGATCTAACTATTTGGAGATGTTGCCCCTACATTCATGGTGTTCTTTTTATCCTTCAAAGACAATGTGTTGAGTAAACTAGGAAAAAAATGAAATCTTGGTCAACTTAATGAAAAACACGTTTGCCTGAAATAAATCATTTTGCAAAGTGAGAGAAGTTGATTTTTCTTTTTACTTGGACAAAATTGAAGTGTTGATTGTGAGTTTCCTTAAGTTTGATGCAAAAAATGAGATTTGTTTGTTTTGTTTTAAGAACCAAATATAAGTGAATCCTAACTTGCAATGAAAGCAAATTTGTTTGTGAGTTTTAGAGCACCAAAAATGAAGTGTTTTTGATTTTTAAGCACCAAATGAAAATTTCAAGTTGCCTATCTTGCATGAAAAACAAAAAATTGTTTTGTAAGTTTTTAAGCACCAAATGAAAATTTTGATTTTAAGTAACAAAAAGGGGTAGTTTAAAACTTGCACATGAAACAAAAAGTTAGTAAAATCTGAACATATGGTGGGCTTCCACAAGCCTAAGAAAAATAATTTTATTGATTACAAGGCCTTTTTTACAATGTTTTGTTACAATAGCGCTACTTTGTGTGAAAACAGAAGTGCTACTTAACACAAATGCGATAAAGTATAGACAAAAGCGCTAAAGAAGGATATTAATGCAAAAGGATAAAAGCGCTAATATAGAAACAAAAGGGCTAATAAAAAGACAAAAGCGCTAGACTATAGACATAAGAGCAAAACTTTGGACACTAGTGCTATTTTAGAAACAAAAGCGCTAGAATACTAAATGACAATAGCTCTAAAGTGTGAACCAAAGAGCCGAAGCGCGACCTGTGTGTCAAGCTAAACAGTTAAAAAGTTAGTTGTCAAAAAAAAAAATTGTTGTTGGATTCACGTCGGATTCACCAAATGATGCTCTGCAAGATGGACAATGTTAGTCTAAAACCTGTGGTCGTATAGCACACAAAAACACAAGAAACAAAGACAAATGTTAGTGTTAATCAACCAAAAACAAGTCTAAGTAGGCATACCAAAAGAGACCCTAAAAACATGATGAAATAGTTAACTATGGAAGCGAATACAACAAGGCATCTCCAAATGCCTTCTACCATGCTCTTAGCTCCTTTTCCCTTGTTCCTCTCCTCTCCAAGTTCCAAATTAGTGTAGCCCTCAATAACTTTTTGCACTATGGATGCCTTATGAAGATTCAAAATTGAAATGATGATTAATCTAAAATGTTATGCAAATGTGAACAAGAGCTAAAATGAGAGATTTATCTAATTAGCTAGTGTTGATTTTAAACCAAAAGAGTGAATATGATTGATTTATGCTAAATGCTCTCTAAAAATGACTATAATGTAAATGCATACAAGTTTTCAGGATCTGGATTATGAAGAAATGAGCTCTATTTATAGGAAAAATGGAGCAATGGATGGTTGAGGTTTAGTAATCTCAACAAGGGTCAAGATTGAATGATATTCAATCCATGTGAGGGCTTCCAACCCTATCCCAAGATGATAAGTGTCAACATGAGATGAGTTGAGAGGAGAGGGAATAAGCATTAAATACTTGAGATGACCTGAGAGTTAACTTAGGAGTTAAGGTCAAGGTTGGGTTGAGTGAATAAATTCATTATCCAAAGAATAATGCTTTTATCCAATGGATAAACTCTTGTACAAAGGTTAAAGGGATAACTATGGTCAAAGCAATAAATTCTTGAGGAGACACATGGGTTAATGAGGGTTGAGTTAGGGGTCAAAGTCTCTAACCATGGGTGCAAGTGGATTTAACCATAAATGGTCATGTAAGAGCCATTAGTGGTTTGGAAGACTTTAGAGGTTAAATTATTACTTCCTATCTTATTACCAGTGTTCAAGTGAAAATTATTACTTCCTATCTGAATACAGGTTGCAATTTCCAAACCAGTCTTGTTAATGATTTTGCATTTTCTATCTTTAAACTGAAGTTGAAAACCCTTATCAACTAATTGACCAACACTCAAAATATTATGCCTTAAACATTCTACATAATAAACATTATCAGTATTATGCTTTCCATCCAAAGAAATAATACCTCTACCTTTGATCATACATGCCTTGTCATCACCAACTTTGACTTGACCACCATTGTGTTCTTGCAGGGACAAAAATTTCCCTTTATCTCCAGTCATATGATGTGAGCATCCACTATCAATTACCCATTCATCCTTATCTTCAACTTTTTCTGCCAGGGCCTTCTCTTGATTTTTGATAGCCGGTTTTGGTTCATCTTCCTTAAAAGAATAGAACACCCATTCTTTTCCATTTCCAGATCCACTAGCAAAGTCTTCTGCTGGTTCATCTCCAGAGTCATCAGTTACTCCTTCCTCATTTTCTATGTAGCATTGTTTAATTTTCTTGAATCTATATCTGTTTGGGTTAGGCGTAAAAGATTTCGTAACTCTTTCCTCAAACCTTCCATTCCTTTCAAGACATCTAGATGCAAAATGACCAATCTTATTACATGCAAAACATTTAAAAGGTGCTTTTCCTTCATACTTATTTCCAGTTGGACCTTTAGGTACTCTTCTAGCAAATAAGGCTTCAATTTGCTCAATCTCTTCATCTTCTTTCCTCATGTCTTCTAGTTCTTTTTGCATATAGTGCTCTCCAATCATTCTTGTTGGTAGATGTTGATGATGATGCATGAAAAGTAGGTTCAGACTTTACAACTCCAGAAGATCCAAATTCTTCAAGCTCAAAAGTAGATAATTTCCCAATCAGAATATCTCTGTTGACCGAAGTGTTTTCCATTGTTCTTATCTTGTAAGCCGGTGGAAGGGCTCTCAAGACTTTGGAAACTATTTCATCTTCACTTAGAAATCCTCCACAACATTGAATTCCCATAACAATCTCATTTACTCTTTCCATAAACACAACAATTCTTTCATTATCTTCCATTTTCAAGTTTTCATACCTTACTCGGTAACCATCAAGTTTAGCAATTTTGATAGTAGGGTCACCTTCATTCAGAGTTTGTAATTTGTCCCACATAACCTTAGCTGATGATTTGTCAGTCAATCCCATAATTTGTTGATCAATAAGTGCACACAAGAGGGCTTCATTAGCTCTGCAATCATTTTCAATATTCTTATCTAGGTCTGCAGGAGTAGGATTGCCAGATTCTGGATCATAAGGTGTGTATCCTTTCTCAGTGATCTCCCAAATATCCTTGCTAAGATATCTAAGATGAGTCTCCATTCAAATTTTTCATATCCCATAATTTGTTCCATCAAGCTTAGGGATTTGTCTTCTGAAAATAGTTGCTAGTGGATTAGTTGTGTTAGTTTCCATAGGATCTACCTCAAGTGGTTAAGTTTCTACAAAAGAGGACCAAATCTCTGATACCAATTGTTAGGATAACTAGTGAACAACTGAGAGGGGGGGTGAATAAGTTGTTAACAAATTATAAATTTTAATCTACAATACAACCTTAAACAAATCAAGTACCAGTAAAGAACAAACAGATGCCGGTAGGAATAGATACTAGTAAACAATACAACTTAACAATTAACCAGATAATCAATGCAAAACAACCATACCATATAAAACCATTATTTGTACGTGGAAAACCCGGATAGAGAAAAACCATGGTGAGAAGCCCAGCCATAGTCAGATGATACTTCTGTAGAAAGTATGTGTTATAAGAGGGGCCTGCACTTGCAGGAAGGCACACTACCTAGAGCAGACTACTCATTACAAAAGAGTCTCACTGACTACAGAGAGGCTACAACCTTCTCAAGATAAATGGACAACAATCCAATAGAGTGAACTGCTGGAAATAACATCTACCATGCCTGATTTTAGTTCTGGTTAAGCTCAATGCTGGAGGACTAAATCCTCTTTTGAATCCAATTCAATCACCAATGATCAATCAACTCCTCTTTTTGAATGATATTATAATATTCACACATTACTTTCCTTGACCATGACCTTTTCAATAACCATGATACTTTACAAAGAGTTTTTACCTCTTATTTATACAAACCCTAAGGCCTAAACCAATTAGGTTGGCCACCTAAAGATATTACAATAATATCATTACATAATTCAATTTACAATGATATGCCATGTCGGCTTAAGATCAAAACAATGATAACAAATCCATAAATCATCTCAAATCATCCAGGTAACGTATAGAATACACGCTAGAATGATACCAGAACATAACCTAGACAGATACTGGACCTATTCCTAGGTCCACCATGCCAAAGCAAAGTCTTCAAGCATTTGAAGCATGATCAAAGAACATCTTCAACATGCTGAAATCCTTGAAGAAGCTGCACCAACACCAATTGTGCATCCTGTCACAATTCCTCAATGAAAGCTCTGCCGATAAAGCCTTAAACCAATGCCGGTAAGGGTTTGAAAGAGTGTATGATAACATCCAATTACCAAGCCAATACCAACTAACCAAAACATTCTCATGGAGCATATAACTCATGAAATCCAGTATACTTCACTGATCCAAACATGCCGGAAGTGTCCAACAGATAATCTCTTTTGCTGGTAACACTAGATCTTCTACCGGTAACCAAAACTTGTCTGTCAGTAACCATCCATATCAGCTAGTGTTGACATCAATGACAAAACATCATTGCAACACATAATCAATTCATCCATAATACCAACAATATGAAAGTTGCCACAGGAATTGTAAGTATCAATAAATGAAATATCTCATCGAAATAATAAATTGCAAACAATTTATTTATTTATTAAATATTAAAAGAAAAATTCATGATATTAAGCAAAAAATGTAGGGCTCTAAATTCAATAGAGTGCCGACAGAGATGACATGAAAATTGCCTTTTGGGAGGGCTATAGAGTCATGGTTGAACGTCTAAAAGGATTGAGTGGGCAAACAAAAGATTCCAATGCATCCGTCAATCATGTAAATAAGCTAAATGAAAATTATTTAAAATTGAATACTTGAGCAATAATCTATTCGATGTTAATTTCCAACATAATGTGAGTATATTTGTTTTAAATAATCAAGCAATCATAACAATGCACATGACATTGGAATGCAACCTGCATAGGGTGGAACATAACCTGTACATGATTAAGGTCATGGTGTGCATCTCGGTACTGGAGGTATTCACATGCTATACAATTTTTTTTATGTAATGATTATTACAATTAAACATCTTTAATTGAAATTGGTGTAGTAATTAATGTAACCTTTTTTGTTTTTATTTTAGAGCATGTAGACCATGGTGATCAAGTTGAGCATGATCCAGGTAGACAATATTAGGAACGTGATGGGGCCCCACCAAGTAAAGATGACCACTGTTATTCATTTAAAGAAATTTAATTTCAATTGGTGTATTGATTAATGTAACCTTTCATGTTTCAACTCCAGAGGATTTAGAGGGTGTTCAGGATGTTGAGGATGAGGCTAGACAAAATGATCAAGAAAATGATGTGGCCCCATCAGGTAAAGAGGACCACTGTTATTCCTTTAAACTAATTTAATTTCAATTGGTGTATTGATTAATGTAACCTTTCATGTTTCACTTCCAGAGGATTTAGAGGGTGTTCAAGATGTTGAGGACGAGGCTAGACAAAATGATTAGAAAGATGATGTGGCTTCATCAGGTAAAGAGCACCCCTATAATTTTCTTTTAATTAATGAAATACTTGTAACAATAATAATTAAACTAATGAATTTAACCCATTTCTTTGTTATTGCAGTGGACCCCCCTTTGCATATGTGTCCTCATTGTGAGTACAAGACTAGGCATACGTTACCTAGATCAGAAGAAGAGGGCAGAAGAACTGAAGAGGGGACAAATGATGAAGACAACAATCGTCCACTTAGTCTTTACCTCCAAGATTCAAAATGAAAGAAAAAAGAATAATTGTAATCTTATTATATGTTAACAACTGGATTTTATGTGTTAATGAATGATATGTGTTAATGAATGATACGCGTTAATGAATGTTACTTGTTAATGAATGTTAATAAATGATATGTGTTAATGAATGTTGATGAACGTTACATTTTAATGAATGTTAATGAATGTTATGTTTCATTTATGGATGAAAGAATGTTAGATGTTAATGGGGAATTTAGAGTGATATTAGGGGGGGGGAAGGGGCCAAATGAGCTTCCACCTTCACATGGTTGGCCCTATTAAGTAGAGAATATTAAACTATTCTTGAAACAAAGAGAATATTAATAAGGTAACACACAAGCTTCAATATTTTATTATGCTCCATTGTTAATCTTATTGATGCTGTGCATCTTATTTGTAGGTTACATATTCAATGTTGCAGGTTATGAACATGATTCTACAAGATAGTTCCCCATTACAAGTGAATGCATGCCTCATTGGTTTTGTGAGTTTATTTTGTTCTAGAATAGACACACTACCTCATTTTTTTCATTCATTGTTCATTTTGTATTTATTTTGGGTCAAATTTGAAGAAAGAGCATCCATAAAAGGAGGTGGAATTGCTGGAAACTGACTCTTAAACTAAGTTACTGATTCTTCACTAAAACCCTTTGATCCCAATTCTGATTCTGCTAGGGTTCTGGTCTGAGCCTAATTCCCCTTGGATTCCTCCAAGGTCCTTCTTAGGTGGCTAAGTCTTCACACAATTATCAACTAATTTTGAACTTTAACCCACAAGATTACTGACTGGCCCTTCAACACTAAGCCCTCTCCAGGGACCAAAACTTGACTTCAACCTTCCCAACTTGGTTTGAAACTTTCTAGGGTATTATCATACCCCAAACAACATGATTAAACATAATTAAAACTCCCAAATGACTGGTTTATACACAAACCCCAAACTGGGTACCAACTAGGCTTATTTCTCTAATTAGGTCTCCAAATCCTATTTTTTGGACTTAACTTCAAAAATTCCTCAAAAAATTGGAAACATAATCACATATTCAGATACCCTTTTCAGAGTTACACAATATATAAAAAATAATCACACTACTCCTTTGGACCAACTATACGAAATTATGACTTTTACCCCAAAACTAGGCCTACTTAGGCCATTTTTACAAAGAAAGTACCCAAAAAAATTACAACCAAGACTCAAAAACCAAAAAAATTATTGAGTTACCTTCCAAGAAAAAGGATTTTAATTCCCATTCAAAGAGCCATGCTCATTTGTTACCCCAAAAATACAAACCCTCCTTTCTAGGAACAAAAACTAGGGCCTTCTCAAAATGAACCCCACAAACACTTCGAAACCAAAACAAAGGTTTTCTCACCTTTCATTCAACATATATTAACATAGTACATCATAAAAACATACCTCATTAAGGAAAATCTTCAGATCAAATACATGGTACCTTGCACCCCCTACTCACACAACACACAACTTGCTCATTTCGTGATCACCATTCAAACATTCATGCTTCTCCTTCACACATATGGTTAGTATCTATTATTTTACAACATATTTGACCCATTACACAAGCCATAGTAGAAAGAAAAAGTGGAATGGGTCATTCATCCATAATAAGCCCAAAAATCCAATAAGAATTGTCAAATAACAACCTTCATGACAGTCAATGTTTTGGTGCACAAAATGATTGATTAAACCTTCAAAATGAATTTAAATTATTCTCAAAACATCCACCAAACACTTTCCAATGAGTGTAGATCAATATGAAGAAATAAAAAGACAATATGCTTCAGATTTCACTCATGAAATGCAAGGAAAACATTGAATTTTTATTGCAGTAGTTTGTTTTCACATAGATCAACCTTCAAATCAACATCAACAACATCTCCACATGTGAGAATGAGGTTTTTAAAAACTATTATTATTCCTTATGATAAGTCTTCTCATGCATTCTTGTAGCTATTTCATCTTTATCTTCCTGATAATGAAGTACCTACTATGCTTAATCCTTTGTAAGCTCACTGATATTAATCCTTTGTAATTGGCAAAAGTCAACTCAATGGTAACATTGACAAGTAGAAGCATGTGATCAGAATAGAATACACCATTTAATTCCATTGGCAAAACACACACTAGCGACAATGGAGAAATATTGTCTTGCCGATAGTCGACAAGGCTATTGGTATGACTTATCTCGATGGACACTGGAAAAAAGTAAAATGCATCGACAAAGGTTATGATGATAAAGGGTCATTGGTGTAGACAAAAGCAGTTGGGATTTTTTTTTTAATAAAAAATGTTGGGCAAGCTAACGAACACCACAAGACAACTAATGATGTTGCCATACCTGTGATGACAAAAATGTCACAGGATGCAACCTCGTCTGTCATCCTAATTGTCAAAATTTTGACATCTCCTTGAAGATGGTCCATCGACATAACACACACTAGCGGCAATGGAGAAATCATGTCTTGTTGATAGCTAATGAGGCTATCGGTAAGACTTATCCTGATGGAAAATGGCAAAAGTAAAATGCACCGGCAAAGGTTACGACGTTAAAGGGTCATCGACAAAGGTTACGACGATAAAGGATGCAACAAGGTCAAAATTTTGACACCTCCTCGTCAAATAAACATGCCACCTAGCGACAATGGAGAAATCTTGTCTTGCCAATAACTGATGAGGCTATCAGTAAGACTTATCCCGATGGACACTACCAAAGTAAAATGCATTAGCAAAGGTTACGATGATAAATAAAGGGTCATCGATAAAGGTTACGATGATAAAGGATGCAATGAGGTCAGAATTTTGACGTCTCCTCATCAAAAAAAATGTTGTGGGTGCATAGAAATTTCTGATGTGGTGTCGTCTAAATTTTTATGTGAATCTCATCATTAGAATCACCAATGAAAAAATAGAGATGAACAAATATGTCAGAAATTTGATGTTTTCTTGTCTGAGTTCCAATGAACAATCATCGGAAAACTACTCCAAATGTACTAGTTCTCACTCCCTTTGCACAAAAGAATCATCTCACTGTAACTTATTGTAGCATCGTAAAATTGCGACACTTGTAATTTCGACTACATTTGGGTCTTCACGATGGTGGTGCAACGTTGAACCTGAATGGAGACCCCGAAACCTGTTTACGACATGAAAAACTGCATCTTTCTGCAACTTGGCCTGATCCTCCTTGCACCCTGCTATCCCAGGAGGTGGGACCATGGCGCCCAGTGCCCTGGTCCCCGGCCCTATTTTGGGCCCGGTCTCTTGTTGGGCATTAGGTCTTCACGTTTGCAATTTGGAAAATAATGCTCCTAGGTCAGCCTAAGGTCGGAAAAATCAGTCTCCTAACCCTAATTGACAAGTATATAAACTAAATTTCCCCTCCCAGAAAAAGGGGAGAAAAAACATATGTGTGCAAGAGGCGGAAGCGATAGGAAAACATTCAAACATTCAAACATTCAAACATTCAAGCATTCCTTCAAGCAATTGAGCATTCTAGGTCTCCATTCAAGGCTAGGTGTTGCATTCAAGACAAGGATTCAACCATTGAAGAGGAGATCACCTACAACATACAACATCATTACACCTTTGCATGTAAGAATACAAACATTCTTACAACAAGGTATTAGTACTTGATTACATTACAAACATTTACATTCACAGCATTCTCATTTCTTGGTTAATTCCAAAATCGGGGTTTGACCTGAAGGCAAATCCCTAATCCCTAACCCCCCAATCATCCTCTCTTTTCTGTGTGTAAGTTGTAGGTACGCGACTGTAATTGAAGATCTAGAATCCTTGTGCAGAGACGAACAGATCCCCCTTTGTTTCGCAGATTTTTCGGAGGACCGTGTGCACTCCGGGCACCATCGTCCGGTCAACTTTCACTCAAACTTGCAGGACAACATCGTCTTGACATTTTACTACTAATTTCAGGTCTGTAGCTTCATCCCGTGTCTCTATCTCTATCTACAAGTGAATCTTTCCTACTTTTCCATACACTCCTAGTTCAATCCTTCTATCTACATTCTTTACAAAAGAGGGTATCCTTGCTGTCTCAACCCTTGAAACTCATTTAGAATTCAATCTTGCATTATGTGGGATTGGATCTTGTGAGTTTCAACCCCTCTTTTGAATGTAAAGTCTCTCCTAAGTGAAAATCGTCAATCCTAGTGACCTCCTTTCTCTCTCCTTAGAGTGGGGGAACACCTAGGGTTCGATTTTCTGCTTTACATTTTGGTGAACCCGATGTGAACATCCTAATTCTGATTATTCATGGTTAGATCTGAAAAATTTTGCTTGCTTAATTACATTTCCATGTTTGATCTTTTGCAAATTTTAGAGGTTAATTGCATAAAAACCCTAAATTTTCTTTTTAGTAATTGAGCTTGTGAAATGTCTAATTGTTAATGCTTGTTTCAAATCTACCCTTCTATTGCAAATTATCAATTCATGTTTGTGCCTTAATTCTAAAAATTAAGTGGTTAAGTGTCAAAACCCTAATTTTTAACCCTCTTGATTCAACTGATCAAAACACCTCCAAATCGGCTGTAACTTTGGATTCCGCAACAAAATCATAATATCTCTCATCCCTGAAAATTTTGAAAAAAGTTGCGAGGACCATGTGCACCCCGAGGGCCATTGTCCCCGACATTTTTTCTAAAATTTTGGGAGCTAGATCTTACTGTATTTTTCTGCTAGAATCTAGAATCTTAGCTGATTTAATCAATTCTAACACTTTCAAAATTAAAGTCAAAGTTGGTCTAGTGATTTCTTGGATTAAGGCTTCTAATCATTCAAAAATTGTTGAAATTGAAATTTTGGGTCAAAATTGTGTTTCTTACTGTCCTAAATCTGAAAAGTGTGTTGGCATTCATTCAAAGTTTCAGTGCTTTATTCAAATTTTTGCAATTTGTGACTTTTGAAATTAAGTGTTTGATTGCAACAACTTTGATTTCCGCTTTCAAAATTGAATTTTGCATGAAATTGAGTCAACTTTTAAATTTCAAAGCTTGCATTGCTTTTAGTATTCCCTCTAAAATCATAAAATTCAAAATTTCAGTTTCCCTCTCTTTTTCAAAATTCAAATTTTGCATTTTTCAACAATCTTGGTAGGATTCAATTTTGAGATTGCAACTTTAATTTGGCCTATCTACATATTGTAAAATCACTCAATTTTTTCAGATTAGCTTTAAAATCATCATAACCTTCATCCCTGAAAATTTTGAAAAAAGTTGCAAGGACCGTGTGCACTCCGTTCGCCACGGTCCCCGACATTTTTTTCAAAATTTTGGGAGATTGTCATGATTGCATTTAACAGCTTAAATCTAGGAGATTGGCTGATTTTATTGAAATTTGCTACCTCTAAATTTGAAAATAAATTCAAAATTCAAGATTTCAATTTTCAAGATAACAATTAAAATTAAGTGCTACCCCCTTGGCTCTAATTTTTCAATTGTGCCTACCTTTCTTGGAAGTTGTGTTTCCCTCTTCTTTCACAAAGTTCAAATTGGATAATCATTATCTCATTGTTCAATTTTGCCAACTTTATTTTGAAAATTCAAAATCTTCTCTCTCTCTCTCTAGTGCATGAGTTTTACAACAATAAGCCTGACTTACACTATTCCCATTAGACGAAGCCTTAGAATTAAGTCTTTCCAAGGTTTAGTTACCGAGGAGATGGAACCTAATTTGAATGGCCTCTTTAACAAGGACACGGGTAATTCCTCTAATCCTCTTAATGATGAAGAAGCTCTCCATGAGGTTTCTGTAGAACAACTTTCGAAATTGGATAACCAATTTGATGATTTTCAGCAATGGATGTCTCAAGAATACCCCGATAGCCAAGCTCTTTTATTAATTGAGAGTCTAAAATGTATGGTTCAAAGTGATAAGAATGGAATTGATATTTTGCATAGTATTGCACACATCATGGATTCAAATGTGATGCCTATGAAGAGTTGTGCCGAAACTTTAGGTTATACACAACCTCCTACTCAAGTCAATCATTCTATCCCTTTGACAACTTCTATTGCTAATATACCTACTTTTACATCAAACATAATCACTACTTCAATACAAAACATTCCACCTATGATCACCAGTCATGGGGGCAATCCTTCCTCTTCAATCAACCCTCTTCCTTCATTCAATCCGACTTCTTCATTCATTCCTTCAATGAGTGTCCCTATTACATCTCCACAAATGAACATGACACAAGGGGGCAATTCATTCAACCATTCCATTCCTCCTTGTAGTGCTCCTTTTTTCCAATCATCTCCTATGACTAACTATCATAGTTTCCCACCACCTTACTCTCAGTCAATACCTTCTTTCAATAACATAATACCTCCATCATAGTCTAACATGTCTAATATGAACTCTCCGACTGAAGTGACCATTAACAATCTTGCACAAACTGTCTCTTGTTTAGAGCAACAAATTGCCTCTATGAATCAATCTAAGTTTAGTGTGCCCACATTTGATGTTGCAAGCCCACTTTCTCTTGACATTTTTCAAGCTATCCCCCCTAAGCATGTTGAAATCCCACAGTTGGAGCTTTATAATGGTAAAGGTGATCCTCTAACACATGTTAAGACCTTTCAAACAATATGTACCGATTTTGCTCATGACCAAAGGTTGCTTGCAAAACTATTTACTAGAACATTAAGAGATAAGGCTCTACAATGGTATTGCTCGTTGCCTTCCTATTCTATTACTTCTTTCCAACAACTTGCAAATGCTTTTATTCAACAATTTCAAAACAACATAAGTCCTAAAGTTACTTTGATTGATTTAATGCATTGTAAACAAGGTGTTAAAGAAAAAGTGACTGATTTCATTAGTAGATATAAGCATTTGTGTGCTCAAATTTCTTTTCCAGTACCTGACAATGATATTCAAAGAATCTTTATTTCTAATTTACAAAAAGATATTAGAGAAAAACTTCTATTTTCTGAGTTTACTTCTTTCCAATAGTTGTGTGCAACTCTTCACAATTATCAACTGATTGTGAGTCAAATGGAACAAGCAAATCCTATGGCTCTGAGTGATAAGGGTGATAGTAGTCAACAACCATTTGGGAAGTTTAAACCAAACAGAGGGTTCATTAAGTTCAATGAAAACATCACCAACAACAATGTGAATGCAGCATCAGGTGTGCCTCCTATTTCTAAGTTTTTCAAGAAAGAAAGAGAGTTTACTCCTTTGAATGAATCATTGCAAAGTATTATGAATAAGTTATTGGAACAAAATGTGCTTACTCTCCCTCCTATAAAGCAAATAGATCCTGCAAAGATTAATTCACCCTATTTTGATAACAAATCTTTTTGTCAATTTCATCGTCAACCTGGGCATGGTACTGAAAAATGTTTGCTTTAAAGGGTAAAATTAAAGATTTGATTGATAATAATACTATCTCTATTTCAGGTGTGAATGATAAAGGCAACACATCTCTAGCTCTTCCTAACCAAAATCTTAAGATTTTTACTGATCCATTACCTTCTCATACCTCTAATGTGATTGAGACTAATGGTTCCTCTTTCTCACCTGATGGTCGTGTGTCTATGACTCCGAATGTGATTAACTTTGTAGAGTAGCAGAAAATACCTAAAGAACCTTCCATCACATTTGATTCCACTGAAACTATCAGGGCACCTGATGGTCCTTTATACATAGTTGCAAAAGTCAAGAATACACCTTGCCGTGGAGTGCTTATTGATCCTTCTTGCATGGTTAATGTTATTACTAAAGAATTTCTTTTTACTTTGAAATTGAATCAAGTGATCTATGACAAAACAAATGTGGTTGTGAAATTATTTGATGCATTTTCTTCTCCTAAAATTTGTTCTATTACATTACCTATTGAGGTCCATAACAAATCCCTTGATGTGAGCTTTGCTATTATTCCATCATCCGAACAATTTCGTGTGAAGCTAGGCTATCCTTGGCTCTCTTCCATGAAAGCTATTGCTTCTCCTATTCACAAGTGTTTGAAATTTCCCCATAATGGTGAAGTTGTTACTGTCAATCATAGTCTCTTTAAACCAGCTGAAAGAACTTCTAGCGTTCCTATTGATTAATTTTGGTCTAAACAATTCCAATCTCTTCCACCGCGAAGTGATCATCTTTTCAAATCTTATGAAAAGTGGAAAAAAGATATGATCCTATCTCTAAGTGAACCTTGAACACCCAAACTTGATATTCCTATCGTTCTTGAGAAGGAAGTTCTTCCTTTGAAAGATAAAACTAATTTCTTTCCTCAAGAAGATTCCCAACCCATTCCTATGGATGTGACTATGTCTATGTCTAATAAACTTTCTAAAAGTAGACCTATACCTCCTCATCATGATGGACTTGGTCTCCTTCCTAAACCAAATACTCCTCCTTTATATGGAACAGTTCCTCCTCCTTCCTCTTATAAAGAGAAGAGACCTTCCTCTTCTCCTATTATCCAACCTAAGAAACCACAACCTAAACACCCAAGTGATAAGGATGAGAACATTCCTCCTCCTCAATCTTCTCAACTTCCTACTAAGACTAGACGAAATCATTCTGCACGTGAACGCCAATGAAAGTGTCATCTTAGAGCTCGTGCAGCTGCTTCTCAAACTTTGCAATCCCCAAAAACACCTTCAGCTAGTATTATTCCATTTTCTCCTTAGCTGAAAATTGAGCCAAAATCTCCTAAGCATAAGATGCATGATGGTTTTGATCCTGTGCGAGTTAAAGATCCTATTTTTATAAATCTTGATGATGATATAGATGAAAATGTTATTCATGATGAAAATGTTACTTCTCTTACTTCTGATAGTGAATATGAATATGTTGATATTGATAACCATTTATCTAACGAATTTTCTAAAGCACTTATCTTAGCTCCTAGACAAGAACAACGTAGCTTGGAACATGAACATACCCCTTGTTTGGATCTGGTGATAGCTCCATCTGCTATGTTGGATGTTCCTCCTCTAGCGTGTTTCCTGTTTTCCTAAAATATTGATCAGCAAGATCAGGGGGTGGATGATGTGCTAGACTAGTTCATTAGCATAGCAGACTCTCTTCTCCTCTCTTGATATCTTTTGTTACTTCTTCTATGTGTTATTCTCATTCTTCTATTTGTTGTCCTTAGTGTTGTCTACTTGAGGATGATGCAAAGCATTCAGATCTCTTTTGGTCTCTCTCATGTTGACTCAAAAGACACATGTGTTCCCTTCTTCTAGGTGACCTTCCTTGATTGGGGAATGAAGAACAATTATGCATACATACATATGATATACATGAATTATCATACAACATACTGACCCCAAGGAAAGTGAAGTCACCTCATGATTTGTGTTTTGTGTCTATTATCCTTGGGTTTATCTCACACTTGGGGGCTAAATCTTTGTGATAACATGCTCCTTTCCCTTCTCATTTCTTATGTGTATCACTACCTTAAAGCAATCACCCCCAATGAGGCATGTGTGATCACTTTAACGTAGGGGGCATACACTTTGTTCATATCTCTTCAAGATTCTTAAAAATTTTCTTGGCGAACTTAGCTTTGCCTTGAAAATTTTTGAAATTTTTTTCTTGCATGACTCATAGTGAGGGAACTGTACTACTGTTAGTCATGGTTCTCCCTCATGATCTTCCCTTTTACTTTGTCAATCGAAGTCATAAGATCCTTAGTCCACTGGGGGCTTGGTGTATCTTGCCTCCTTGACGTGGTGAAAGTCTTTCAATGTTGTTTCCTTGTACTTTACCGGAAGTATGGGCGTACGCTTATACTCCCACTAAAGTGGGGGCTAAATGTAGCATTGTAAAATTGCAACACTTGTAATTTTGACTGCATTTGGGTCTTCACGATGGCGACACAATGTTGAACCTGAATGGAGACCTCGAAACCTGTTTACGATATCAAAAACTGCATCTTTCTGCACCTTGGCCTGATCCTCCTTGCACCCTGCTGTCCCGGGAGGTGGGACCATGGTGCCCAGCGCCCTGGTCCTTCAGGACCATGGCACCTAGTGCCCTGGTCCCTGAGGACCATGGTGCCCAGCGCCCTGGTCCCTGGCCCTATTTTGGGCCCAGTCTCTTGTTGGGCATCGGGTCTTCAAGTTTGCAATTTGGAAAATAATGCTCCTAGGTCGGCCTAAGGTCGAAAAAATCAGTCTCCTAACCCTAATTGACAAGTATATAAACTACATTGCCCCTCCCAGAAAAAGAGGAGGAAAAACATATGTGTTCAAGAGGCGGAAGCGATAGGCAAACATTAAAACATTAAAACATTCAAACATTCAAGCATTCCTTCTAGCAATTGAGCATTCTAGGTCTCCATTCAAGGCTAGGTGTTGCATTCAAGACAAGGATTCAACCATTGAAGAGGAGATCACCTACAACATACAACATCATTACACCTTCACATGTAAGAATACAAAAATTCTTACAACAAGGTATCAGTACTTGATTACATTACAAACATTTACATTTACAACATTCTCATTTCTTGTTTAATTCCAAAACTGGGGTTTGACCTGAAGGCAAACCCCTAATCCCTAACCCCCCTATCATCCTCTCTTTTCTATGTGTAGGTTGTAGGTATGCGGCTGTAATTGAAGATCTAGAATCCTTGTGCAGAGATGAACAGATCCCCCTTCGTTTTGCGGATTTTTTGGAGGACTGTGTGCACTCCGAGCACCATCGTCCCATCAAATTTTGCTCAAACTTGCAAGACAACATCATCTCGACATTTTACTACTAATTTCAGGTCCGTAGCTTCATCCTATGTCTCTATCTCCATCTACAAGTGAATCTTTCCTACTTTTACATACACTCCTAGTTCAATCCTTCTATCTACATTCTTTACAAAAGAGGGTATCCTTGCTATCTCAACCCTTGAAACTCATTTAGAATTCAATCTTGCATTGTGTGGGATTGGATCTTGTGAGTTTCAACCCCTCTTTTGAATGTAAAGTCTCTCCTAAGTGAAAACTATCAATCCTAGTGACCTCCTTTCTCTCTCCTTGGACTGGCGGAACACCTAGGGTTCGATTTTCCGCTTTACATTTTGGTGAACTTAAAAAATTTCTTGGCGAACTTAGATTTGCCTTGAAAATTTTTGGTATTTTTTCTTGCATGACTCATAGTGAGGGAACTTTACTACTGTTAGTCATGGTTCTCCCTCATGATCTTCCCTTTTACTTTGTCAATCGAAGTCATAAGATCCTTAGTCCACTGGGGGCTTGGTGTATCTTGCCTCCTTGACGTGGTGAAAGTCTTTCAATGTTGTTTCCTTGTACTTTACCGAAAGTATGGGTGTATGATTATACTACCACTAAAGTGGGGGCTAAATGTAGCATCGTAAAATTGTGACACTTGTAATTTCAACTGCATTTGGGTCTTCACGATGGTGGCGCAACGTTGAACCTAAATGGAGACCCCGAAACCTGTTTACGACATCAAAAACTGCATCTTTCTGCATCTTGGTTTGATCCTCCTTGCACCTTGCTGTCCCGGGAGGTGGGACCATGGCGCCCAGTGCCCTGGTCCTTTAGGACCATGGTGCCTAGCACCCTGGTCCCTCAGGACCATGGTGCCCAACGCCTTGGTCCCTGGCCCTATTTTGGGTCCGGTCTCTTGTTGGGCATCGGGTCTTCAAGTTTGCAATTTGGAAAATAATGCTCCTAAGTCGGCCTAAGGTCAGAAAAATCAGTCTCCTAACCCTAATTGACAAGTATATAAACTACATTTCCCCTCCCAGAAAAAGGGGAGAAAAAACATATATGTGCAAGAGGCGGAAGCGATAGGCAAACATTAAAACATTAAAACATTCAAAGATTCAAGCATTCCTTCAAGCAATTGAGCATTCTAGGTCTCCATTCAAGGCTAGGTGTTGCATTCAAGACAAGGATTCAACCATTGAAGAGGAGATCACCTACAACATACAACATCATTACACCTTTGCATGTAAGAATACAAACATTCTTACAACAAGGTATCAGTACTTGATTACATTACAAACATTTACATTCACAGCATTCTCATTTCTTGGTTAATTCCAAAACCGAGGTTTGACCTGAAGGCAAATCCCTAATCCCTAACCCCCCAATCATCCTCTCTTTTCTATGTGTAGGTTGCAGGTATGCGGCTGTAATTGAAGATCTGGAATCCTTGTGTAGAGACAAACAGATCCCCCTTCGTTTCGCGGATTTTTCGGAGGACCGTGTGCACTCCGGGCGCCATTGTCCCATCAAATTTCATTCAAACTTGCAGGACAACATTGTCTCAACATTTTACCACTAATTTCAGGTCTGTAACTTCATCCCATGTCTCTATCTCCATCTACAACGAATCTTTCCTACTTTTACATACACTCCTAGTTCAATCCTTCTATTTACATTCTTTACAAAAGAGGGTATCCTTGCTATCTCAACCCTTGAAACTCATTTAGAATTCAATCTTGCATTGTGTGGGATTGGATCTTGTGAGTTTCAACCCCTCTTTTGAATGTAAAGTCTCTCCTAAGTGAAAACCATCAATCCTAGTGACCTCCTTTCTCTCTCCTTGGAGTGGGGGAACACCTAGGGTTCGATTTTCCGCTTTACACTTATATTTTCAAAGAACAATCACATTGTTTTATCAAAATAAATATCCAATTGTATATAGCCCATGATCCATTCTTTCAAAATATTCTAGCTTAAGGGCTTTATTCTGAGAAAACAGGTTACCATAAGTGAAAAATTTCACTTTTCCTGACTTGATCAATCATGTTTCCATCCAGGTGAAAGCATCTTGTTCTTGGGTGAAACTAATCCCAAATAGTGCATACTTTATTCCCTTTGAATATTTTACCATTCTCAACACAATAGCATTTCATTAAAAACTGAAATCCCTTTCTGTGTTTCAGTATTCATTTTAAATGAAATATCAATCTCCTGTCATCCTTTTACACTTTGCCTTTTACATCACACCTAAGAGTGAAAATAATAGTATAGTGCACTGGCATTTACTGAAAACATTCTATCCATACACATATACTATTATACATTCGAGCCATCATCACTGTTTGTAAATACAGATACCCATCCCCTATATGTTTCCCAAAGAATACATTTCATGAAAATGTATCAATAGCTCTTTTCTCTTTTCATTGCACTTTAAACCCGAGGCCCGCATAGAGGTAGCACACAGTTAATTAATCACACAGTGGCCATGAATTTTGCATGCTATAAATGCTTCCTCACACCTCCCTTTTGAGCTTCACACATTATGGTCCCCTGTGCATATGCTGCATCCATTGACACAATTGGGAGAACATATACTAAACAATTTACTTGCAATGGGCCCAATGGTATGACCCTCACTACCCCCATTTTCTCTAGGGTTTCTAAAGTTATCTGAGCGAGTCTATATTCTACATATTCCTTTTGGTCACCGCTGGCTATGAGCCCATGCATCTCTGAGGTGCTTTCTCAAATAATCCATATGCCCAATCTATGATTGCACACTTTGAGCGAGATACTGACTTATCTAGGATGCTTTGTCCTCCAAAATATAGGCAACTCCAAACCTGCATCCTCAACAGTTCTCTCCATATTTTGGATCATCAATTACACTCTTTTATGTCAATAACACTTCTACACTAATCCATTCATACCAAACAGAGGGACAAATATAGAAGGGTGGGCATTTCATTATGAGTCACCATGACCAGTGAATCTTCTTACATGTCGACAATGCATTTTTTAATCAAACTAGAAAGTAGACCAAACAATAGCTAGCACTTGGGGTCTAACAAATCTGAATGCCACTCATAGCTGAAGCATTATTATGGCCAAACTTTCATAGTGGCCAACATACAACATCAAACTGACATGAAACCCCTATGAGACTACCGAGTGGGGGATCCCCTTTACTGCCCTTGCCATTCATGACATCCTGTACAATATTTCTGTGAGCACATTCTCCTTCTGCAAAAAGTGGTCATAAATACCACTTTCAACAAATCCATGCTATACTTCTGCATTGCCCTAAATATTTTGCCATAGTAAAGAAGAGGCTCATGTTTTATCTTGGTTTCGTTGGGCATCTTTATTTCTTACCCTGCGTTGTTCTTTGACCTACCACCATGCCCACATGGGATAAGAAACACTTCCATATACTATGCACCTTCCTGCCCCACGGGGTCATTCTGAGTGCTTCCTTCAATGCGTGGGGTAAGGATTGCTCTCCACATCTGCTGCTCATTCCTATCCTACGTTGCACAATTCCTTTGCTTATTCCCCACACGGGATAAGTTCCTCATCCCCCTTGCAAGGTTTCCTTCCACCGTGTGGGGTAAGGGGTCGCTGCCCTCCCTGCCTTATTCTCCTCTGCCCACATGGCCCACATACGACCCTTCAATCTGATGCGGGGTCACTTTGAGGAGGTCCCCTTATCACACTACCTTATCTCACGTGGGATTCACTTGCTACTCCCTTACTATGCAGGGTAAGCACATTTAAATTTTTTGAAAAAACCCTTTAAGAATTGTAGGGATTTTCTTTTGTGGTACCTATATTGATTTTGCAATGGACTATTACATTTTACTCCTGCACTTATTCCGCACGTTCTCCTTGCCGCCTTGAAAAGTGTTGGTGTAAATAATTATTCATCATGGATACTATTACACTTTACTTAAGTTTACTTAGGAAATGCATTTCATAGTAGTTTGGGTATGAGACACTTGGGTGTTTGTGCCACATTGGGATAGTGTGTGTAGGAGAAATTCCACCTTTTATGGTGTTGATCTTGTTGTTACACTCCACATTCAGTGGGTGATCCACCTCATGTGGACTATTATAATATTTCTCCTACCTACCCACACCTATTTCCTACCTACCCTTGTTTCTTATTGAGCCACATGTCATGTTTGTGTGCTCACATATCCCTAGCCTTACCTATATAAGCAAGCTCATCTACATTGTATGTAATGGATATTATTGATCATTTTCTATTGATGAGAATATAGTTTATTCTTGTCCTATATTTTGTCTCTATTGTACTTTTCATTGAGCTCTTGATCTTGACAAAATCTCACATGGTATCAAAGCTATTGGGGTTTCATTGATTCATCTTGAAGAGGAATTATTGTAACATCAAGAGGCAGATCTGAGGAGCAACATCTTTTGGAGGCGTCCTAGACTAGATCCGACCTCGCCATTGCGTCCAGAAGGCTGTTTCCATGAATTTTGGTTATAAAGTCGGCCTATTTTGGTGAGAAATTTTTTTTCGCCAATTTTGTTATTATTGTATGAATTTCGAATTTAAAATTTTTTTTTTTTTTCATATTTTCTAAAAAATTTCGAAAAATCAAAAAAAAAAAATCAAAACAAAAAAAAAATAAAAAAAAATATATCAAAAAAAATTATCAAAAAAAAAAAGGTTTTTTTGTTGCTTTTTTGAGGGGTTTGCAGACCCCCCCATGCAGTTTGTACATGCATGTAGTAGGTGTTGCAGGTTCAAACCTACCACCAATGCCGCCACGTACTTGCTTCAGTCGTGTACCCTCCGAAGCCCGACGCCGCTGCAGACCGCCAAGATTCATGCCGAGTCCTGCCGTCGCTGCTATGTCTCCGTCGATGCGCAAGTCTTTCGTCTCCGACAACCTCAGCTCCTGGCCCACTATGCCCATCTACCCAGCCATCATCACTGCCATCGTGCCACTTCCAGTTGGCCCCTCCACCATCAGTGGTCCTCCGCATCGCACCACCGACTGCCACCACCTACGGCCCCCCTGCCACCGCCGGCCTTCCACGCGTCCCGCCACCTCATCCACATGTGGCACTATTTCATTTGCCTCAACGAAACATTGGCATTCATACTTCCACGCAGGTTGCCAAATAAGAACGCCATATTAGAACCTCTGTATAGCTGAGTCATCACTACCACATGTCCGTACAGACCAACTTCAATCTGCCACGTCACTCTCGGTACGGTACAGATGATCTGTGCAGGGGAAGGGCGACGGTTTTTTGAAGGTGGGATGACAGTCAAATTTAATTGGGTAATTTTTTTAAATCAGCACACATTAGCAGGTTTTGAAAATTTTTGGACCCCCCTCTCATTTGCATTTCTGATTTTGCAGTTCAACTTCAGACGATGATATCTTTCTCATTTTTGCTCCTTTTTTCGAGAATTTTTTTTTGAAATGGGCTATAATTTCATGCTCTCCACAATGGTGAAGTAATTTTTTGATTTTGATGCATGAATTTTTTAGAAAATGCAGTTTTTGGTGACTGTACATGAGTAATCCCAGTTTTTGCAACTTCAGAGGCTTTGTTTAGGGTCATACGACCTCCTTTTCAAGTGCCATTTTTTTTGGAAATGCGTATTTTTTCATCTAATTTAACATGATGCTATCAGATTGATTCCATTGTAAGTAGAAATTGTACTTTCAGATTTTGGCCATTTTTGGCTCTCTTGGTACTTGTATATTTGCTTGAATCTCAGTTAGATTCATTGCACTATTGATTGAAGTCTCTTGTATCTCATTTGAGAAGTTGTAAAATTTGCATCATAAGTCCACTTTGCCTTGTTTTGCAAGTGGCTCATTGTAATCGCACTAAGTATAAAGTGCCAAAATCATCACTTTGGGGGGGGGTACTTTGATTGAGTGAATTTGGGGGGGTGTCTCTTGTGCTTTTGTGCTCTTGTGTTCCTTCCTTTTTGCTGCTATGGTTTCTTCTAAGTTTCCTCTCTTAACTCCTCATAATTATGCTACTTGGAAAATTGATGCATTGAGTAAACTTATGGAAAAAGGACTCACTCATTACATTGATGGAACTATTGTTGCTCCCGTTGATCCTAAGGTTGATCCAGTTGGTCACTTAGATTGGCTCACTAAAAATATCATGGCAATTGGTACCTTAAGAAAGTATGTATCAAAGGATCTCATTTTTCATATTAAGAAGTGTACTCTAATCAAGGATGCTTGGCAAAAGTTTCAAGACTTATATGGTCAAGTTGATGAGATTAGGGGATATCAAATTGATAGTGATCTTACCATGTTAGATCCCAAGAACTTTGATACTATACAAGATTATGTCACTAAGGCAAATGAGTTGAGGGCACAACTCAAAGATTGTGGCATTGATAAAAAGGATACTCAATTGATATTCAACTTGATAGGCAAGCTTCCACGAGAATATGCAACATTTGTTTCTAGTTTCCAAATCCATAGGATGACAATGGGTTTAAGCTACAAAATGCCAACATTTGATGCTTTCAATGAAATGTTGATGATGGAACAAACTAAGTTGACAAGAATGGGCATTCTTAAGGCTTCTAAGTCTCAAGCATTAGTGGCAAATCAAGGGAACAAAGGAAATCAAGGAAAGGACAACTCAAACAAGAAGAAATGGCAATCAAAGCCTAAGGACACAGCACCATCTTCTCCAAAACAAGGAGATTCATCCTCTTCCAAGAGAGATAATTCACCAAAGAGGGAGAGACCTACTTGTGGTTATTGTAAAAAGATTGCTCATGAGGAGCATCGTTGCCATTCTAAGAAGATTGATGAGCTCACACATATCATCAAAATGCATAACATTGATTTGCCTAAAGTCTACAAGAAGGATGATTCATCAACTTCCATTTCCTCACATTCAAAAGGAAAAGGGCAAGCATTCATGGCTTCTACAAGTGGGAAGACTCACTCTTTTGGGACAAGAAAAGGAAAAGCTCTATGTGCTACTATCAGTCATGATTTAGAGAGATGGCTTCTAGATTCAGGGGCTTCTCATCATATGGCATCTTTGCAATCTATGTTCTCTACATTTGAGCCTTGCACCATGCCACAAATTTTGATGGGCAATCATACATACATGGATGTGATTGGGAAAGGATCTATTGACATTGGGGATAACTCCTTCAATGATGTGTTGTGTGTACCCCACTTGACAAACAATCTCCTTTCTATCTACCAAATCACACATGGTGCAACTAAGAGGGTTGTGGAGTTCACACTTGACTCAGTTTTCATTAGAGACTTGGAGACTAGAACTATCATTGCGACTGGGGTGGTTGATCATGCATCTTGGTTATACTCCTTTTCAGATTTTGTTGATGATGATTATTTCACATTTGATGATTCTACACATGTTGATCACACTTCTTGTGATGGTTCAGATTTTGAGGAGAACTTTGGGCACTTGAACATGGGGATTCTCACATGTAACCCCGTTCTTGAGTCTTGTATTTCATCTCCTCATATTGATATCACATCACCTATTGCACCTGATGATGCAGATAGTGCGACAGTTTTGCCTTCATGTGATTCAGTGCAGCAGGATATTCATTGTCTTCCAGCTTCAAATTCATGGGATGATTACTTGATAGACATTGCAGGTTTGTTTATGGAATCCTACATTGTAGATTTGGGAGACATCATTGATGACATTCATCTTCTCTTTGATGAAGGTGATCCTTCTTCGATTGTTGCAAGGGAACACTCTGACCCTCTTGTGCATTCTCTACATGATCAATCTTTAGAGGTTGACATGATTTTGGATACTTGTGTACAACAGTTGGAGGAGGTCTCTTTATTTTTTGAGGAGACATGTGAGTCTTTGGGACATGTTCTACATCCATCTCCACTAGATCTTGGAGTGCCTTTTTCAGCAGTGTGGCACAGTTTACCACCTTTGGAAGGGTATCTTTTAGCATCGACATGGGGACACTTGAGCAGTTTTCAGAGATTCCTTTCATCATGAGTTTTCTTCATACATCTTCCCTTCATGATTGGGGAGACTTCATGGATACACCTTTGGTTTTGTTTCTTCCTAAGGGGGGGAATGTTGTTCGACGTTCATGGAGTAGTTTCTTCATACATCGAGCTTCTATCATTGGTGTAGATTCCACATTGAGGGGGGGCTTCCTAGCTTCTCTTCTTCTCTCATATTGGGGGGACTTTTTCCTCACATGGGGTTTTGTTCCTTCACATTCTTCTATGAGAGTTCTTTGTATCTAGTTTTTCATCTCTCTTTTGAGGGAGGGTTTTTTTCCATTGGGTTTTTCTCTCTTTCCCCACTTTGTGAAAGATTTCATTGCATTGGTTTGCATGCATTTGCATTTGTACATGGGTACCTAACATGGCCTAGTAGCCGGGACCCATCTTGCATTGCTTAGTTGCATTGTAGACTTAAGTGCATTCCCCTAAGTTGCACTTAAGGGGGGGTGTTGGTGTAAATAATTATTCATCATGGATATTATTACACTTTACTTAAGTTTACTTAGGAAATGCATTTCATAGTAGTTTGGGTATGAGACAATTGGGTGTTTGTGCCACATTGGGATAGTGTGTGTAGGAGAAATTCCACCTTTTATGGTGTTGATCTTGTTGTTACACTCCACATTCAGTGGGTGATCCATCTCATGTGGACTATTATATTATTTCTCCTACCTACCCACACCTATTTCCTACCTACCCTTGTTTCTTATTGAGCCACATGTCATGTTTGTGTGCTCACATATCCCTAGCCTCGCCTCTATAAGCAAGCTCATCTACATTGTATGTAATAGATATTATTGATCATTTTCTATTGATGAGAATACAGTTTATTCTTGTCCTATATTTTGTCTCTATTGTACTTTTCATTGAGCTCTTGATCTTGGCAAAATCTCACAAAAAGCCATGCGGGAAAAAATTATAGACTTTTCACAAAGTCCTTTGGATTTAAATTTCACCCATATATTATGGGGCCCACCACTCCTCATTAGGCCAATACACATGGTCCCTTTCTTTTCTTTATATTTTAAATCAATACTAAAATGGTTTTTTAACCTATTTTACTTTGTTTACCATAAGACCACTTAGATGATTTATCTTCCCATCTCCTCCCACCTAGTGGAAGATTTAAATCCAAAGATGATTCAAATTAATTCACCAGCCCATTTTACACACATATTTAAATTATTATTTAAATCAAATTGATTTAAATAATATATTTTTCCTTCACTGGTTTTCAACTAGATCTTATCATGAGTCGGCCCTGGGTGGGTCCAACTAATTTTTTTTTATTCCAAGCAATTGACCTAATAAGAATGCTCTGATACATCCACTAGAGATACTTGAAATTTGGGAAATTGAAATTGGGATCATGAAATTTTGCCCAAAACACTTGAGTAGCCTCCGAAATCAGCTTAAAAAACTGACCAAAACACCTGATAAAATCCTAGGAGTTGGCACATTGATAGATTGTAATATGAAGAATTCAGGGCATCAGTCAGATCGTCATTATGAAATATAAGGAAAAGTATTTTAATCCATAAATTTTCCTACTTAGGATTTTGTGAATTTGAAATTGCTAAATCAATTTGAGTTGCATTCAAAACCCGTTTTGAAAAAAAAGTCAAATCTCCACTTCAAGGGCCATCACTTGGCACGTTGGCACATCAATATACTCTGAATAGGTGTACAAGAGGGTTTGATCTAATTAAGTTACATGTGTGAAATATTAACCTTCCAACTTGCCTTCTTTGAAAAATCTGAATATGCTGCTCTTGAAACCCTAAAAACGTTCGTTTGGAACGGGTCTTGGAAGTTGGTCAAATGATGAGACGGGGGGCTACAAATCAGGAATGTGGTAGATAATTTTATAGGAAATAATGGAGTACAACCACCTTAAATTCCAGGTCAACTAGGCGTGAAATACAAATTCAAAAAGAGGGCACCAAACTGCTGTTTAACACAGTTCAATGTGCAAAACTAAACATTTTTGTAAATGAAATCAACTTTGAAAACTTGTCAAATGGATTCATGAGGATATGCAACTTGGCATGGGGCTTCAAAAAATAGTAGATAATCATCAACAACTCCCCTTTAGGCTTGAAAATCATATGGCAAGAAGATACAACTGCTCAAAGAGGGCTACTCAGAAAAGTGGAAAGATGTGCAAACAACAACCCTAACTTCAGGTTCTCCAAAGGAGACTTCAAAAACACATCAAAACTGATTACACGAGGCTGCAAATGAACACATATAATATCTATAAGGTGCATAAAAATCTCCCAAGAGGAATTTTCATGATACTTCATGGGTGCAAAAATGCAGGCTCCCAAAATGTGCTACTCAAGCTAACTGTGCAGAGTGCATTCTGAGTGCAAAATTCAAAATTTTGAACTTGGATCCTCAAAATTATGCCAAATTTTGGAGGTCCTAACAAGTTCACTACCTTACAAGAACATTCAAACAAAAATTCAATTTAAATCAACTAAAAGACTAGCATCTCCAAATGTCTAATGACAGTTCCGGTTAAGCACATTTGTCTGCCCTGCAACACTCTTTGCTCAACACTTTAAACTGAAGGATGAATTCAATTATTCACACATACACAACTCTATAATAATGCAAACAAAACCTCTAACAATCACCGATCTCCAAATTACATGAATATAACACCCATTTATACAAATCATCAACCTTGACTACAAGATTGACTAAACCCTCAAGACCTAATTACAAAATTACGTCACACTATACATAAATCAACCACCAGACCAATACAATGAAATGATGACATAGCATGGACCTAAATTAAATCCTCAAACATGCAACACTACCAAAAAAGTCGCCAAGATCATCCGCAACATGCTACACCACCAAAAATGTCGCATAACATGAAGAACATCACCCAACCCATAAGATCCTCAACAAAACACACAATGATCAATGCGAACCAGAAAAATAAATAGGAAATAATTAGGAAACACCAAAAAGCACATTAGAACCATCCACAATAGCTGCACCAACACCACTTAATCAAATCTTCATCTATCGTTGATATTGAAGAACACTCAAACAACAACAATTGGGACTAGAAAGATAACTTGCAGAGAACCAAATCATGAACTATCTAAATTGTAGATATACATGAACATCCCAAACACTCTCCCAAATCCACAACTCAAGATGTAATCATTCCAAAGCACAATGAATCAAACATGAGAACACTGCAACACTGAATACTGAAAAACCAATCCTCATACTAGAATCCATAACTTGATCAAATCACCACATATCATCTTGAAACCAACTCTGAATCAAGTATCTCTAGTTGATTCAATATATTAAATAGATAAACCAACCATATCAACTCTCTGCAATCAACATAATACCAAAACATAGGAATATGTTGACATCAATGACAACAACATATCCTAGCAACAACAATGCCCAACAATTTCTCCCTTTGGTATTGATGGCAATATATGGATGTGAAAAACAATCAATGCAAAGAAAGAAATCAACACCAACAATCTCCCCCTAAGATCATGCACACAAAGCTTCCAAGATAAGGCTATTTTTCACATGCTTCTCTCCCCCTTTCGCAGGAATGCCAAAGACACATACAAATCATTATTCTCTCTCCTTTAGTAGATAATCTCTCCCTCTAAGATGGACAATCTCTCCTCCTTAGGATAAAATCACAAATTTGAACATCTGAACCATACACTGACTACCCCAGCTGAGTAGTAGCACCCACTCATCAATCCAAATAAGAAGATAAGACTGTGAAGTCCACCAGATTGATGCACCTCAATGCATCTAGTTCTCATTAGGAGGGGCATAAACCCCTAACTTGTATATCATATATACAAATGTATCTACAGACAAAGGCTTTGTAAATTTATCTGCAATTCGATCCTTTGTATATACATATTCTAATTTGGTTTCTTCCTCACTAAATTTCTCCCTCAAGAAATGATACTTGATTGATATATGCTTTGTTTTAGAATGTAGTACCAAATTCTTGGAAATATTAATAGCACTTGAATTGTCATAATATATAATAGTAGGATCATCATAAATAACTCTAATGTCCCTCAACATCTACTTCATCCAAACTACTTGAGTACAATTGCTAGCAACACCACTCTATGATAATGCAGACACAACCTCTAACCACCAATCTCCAAATTACATGAATATAACACCCATTTATACAAATCATCAACCTTGACTACAAGGTCGACTTCAACCCTCAAGACCTAAATACAAATTTACATCACACGATACATAAATCAACCATCAGACCAATATAATTCCATGACAACATAGCTTGGACCTAAATAAAATCCTCAAACATGCAACACCACCAAAAATCTCACCAAGATCATCCACAACATGCTACACCACCGAAAATGTCGCATAACATGAAGAACATCACCAAACCCATAAGATCCTTAATAACATGCACAATGATCAATACGACCAGCAAAAAAAAAAGGAAACGATTAGGAAACACCAACAAGCACATTAGAATCATCTGCAATATCTACACCAACACCACTTTATCGAATCTCCACTGATCAACATGCTGATACTCAAGAACACTCAAAAAATAACAACTGAGACTAGAAAGATAACTTTTGAAGAACCAAATCATGAACCATGTAAATTGTAGATACACATGAACATCCCAAACACTCTCCCAAATCTGTAGCTCAAGATATAATCATTTCAGAGCATAATGGATCAAACACTAGAACATTGCAACATTGAACACTGAAAAACCAATCCTCATACCAGAATCCATAACTCAATCAAATCACCACATAGCATCATGAAACCAACTCTGAATCAAGTATCTCTAGTTGATTCAACATATCAAATAGATAAACCAACCACTTCAACTCTCTATAATCACCAGAACACCAAAACACAGGAATATGTTGACATCAATGAGAACAACATATCCTAGCAGTAGCAATGTCCAACAATCTCCCCCTTTGGCATTGATGGCAACATATGGATGTGAAAAACAATCAATGGAAAGAAAGAAATCAACACCAACAACCTCCAACAATCTCCCCCTAAGATCATGCACACAAAGCTTCCAAGAAAAGGTTTTTTTTCACATTCTTCTCTCCCCCTTTGACAATAATGCCAAAGACACATACAAATCATCATTCTCTCTCCTTTACTTCATTATCTCTCCCTCTAAGAAGGAAAATCTCTCCCCCTTAAGATAAACTCACAAATCTAAACATTTGAACCATACACTAATTACTTCGGCTAAGTAGCAACACCCACCCATCAATCTGGATAAGAAGATCTAAGACTATGAAGTCCACCGAATTGATGCATCTCAATGCATCTAGTTCTCATCAGGAGGGGAAAAAATCCCTAACTTATCTCTTATATATACAAATGTATCTACAAGCAAAGGGTTAGTAAAGATATCTACAATTTGATCCTTTGTAGATACATATTCTAATTTGACTTCTTCATCACTTTCTCCCTCAACAAATGATACATGATTGATATATGCTTTGTTTTAGAATGAAGTACCAAATTCTTGAAAATATTAATCACTTTAATTATCACTATATATAATAGTAGGCTCATCATAAATAACTCTAATGTGCTTCAACATCTACTTCATCCAAACTACTTGAGTATAGTTGCTAGCAACAATAATGTATTCAACTTCTACAATAGATAGAGAAATAACATCTTGCTTCTTACTTGCCCATGAAACTAACTTCTCTCCCAAAAAGAATTCTCCACCAATAGTGCTCTTTCAATCATCAACATCACCTACCCAATCAACATCAGTATAAGGACATAACATGAAATCATCATTCTTTGGATACCACAAACCATAGTCAACTGTCCCCTTCAAGTATTTGAAAAATCCTCTTCACAACAATAACATGACTTTCTTTAGGATCAACCTAAAATCTTGCACAAAGATAAAAAACATGCATAATATATGGTCTAGTATGAGTCAAGTACAATAGTCCACCAACCATATATCTATACAAGGTCTGATTAAATTTTAGAGATTCATCATGCTTAGACAACTTGCATCTAGTTACCATAGGAATTCGAATAGGTTTGGAGTCAGTTAACCCAAAACTTCTTCAACAATTAATTCACATAATTAGATTGAGAAATGAAAATACCTTTATTAGTCTGTGTAATCTATAATCCTAAGAATAATTTCATCTCACCTATCATAGACATCTCAAACTCTTTTTGCATATCATCAACAAATTTCTTACTCAAGTCATCATCTATTACAAAATTAATGTCATCAACAAAAACTTCAACAATCAAAATGTTATCATTATCAACCTTAAAATATAAATTACTATCAGTAGCACCTTTACAAAATCCCAACTTCATCAAATACCTGTCCAATCTAGCATACCAAGCTCTAGGGGCTTGTTTAAGTCCATACAATGTTTTCTTCAATCTGCATACCATGTCTCCTCCAACTGATAATGAAAACCCATTCGATTGCTCAATGTAGACTTCCTCTTCCAAATCACCATTCAAAAAGGTTGACTTTACATCCATTTGATATACCTTGATATTCTTATAAGAAACATATGCAAGAAGTAGTCTAACAACTTCAATTATAGCTACGAGAGAAAAAGTCTCCTCATAATCAATTCCTTCCATCTATGAGTATCCCTTACATACCAATATTACTTTGTTTCTTACCACTTCACCAACTTCATTCAATTTATTCTGGAACAACCATTTTGTACCAATCACATTCTTGTCTTTAGATGTAAGAACAAGTTCCCATGTATTGTTCTTTTCAATCTGATTTAACTCTTCTTCCATAGCTTTTATCTAGTTCCCATCTTTACAAGATTCAACAACATCTTTAGGCTTAATATTGGAAATCAAACATATCTCTTCAACAACAATCCTTCTCCTATTCATCAAACCTTTATTTTTATCACCAATAATCTGATTTTCTGAATGATTTAATCTTACATACCTCAGAGTCTTCTGATTATTCTGATTCTCTGGTTCTTGAACTTCTTGACCGACAACACCCATATCTAGATTAATTGTCTCTACTAGATCATTCTACTTTAGGATCTCAGTCTGCACTTGCTTTGAAATAACATCCTGATCATCAAACTCATATCCACAGGCTCTGATATGATTCTCATGACATTCATCAACCTTTACATTTGGACTTTCCACTATCTTTCTCAATCTCTTATTGTAAAATTGGCAGGCCTTTCTTTTAGTAGAATAACCCAAGAATATTCCTTCATCACATCTTGCATCAAAATTTCCTATATCCTCATCTCTTTTGATATAACATTTGCTTCCAAAAATTCTGAAATATCTAACTATAGGAACATGACCAAACTATTTAACTCATAAGGAGTTTTACTAGAATCACCTTTTATATGCACCCAGTTGAATGTGTATATAACAATGCTAACAACTTCTCTCCAAAAGGTCTACAAAATATTCCCTTCAATCGACATAGTCCTAGCAGCATCCAAAATAGTTTTGTTCTTCCTTTCAACAATTCCATCCTGCTGAGGGGTTCTAGGAGAAGGTATATGTATTCTAATTCCATTCTTTTCACAAAATGAATCAAACCCACCAGATGTGAATTCTCGTCCTCTGTTAGATCTCAGACATTTCAACTTCAATCCTGTCTCTTTCTCCACCTTAGCTTTGAATATCTTTAATTTCTCTAATGTTTCCGATTTCTCCCTTAGAAAGGTAACCCACATCATTCTAGAATAGTCATCAATCAACAACATATAATACTTGTCACCCTGCATGCTTCTCACTCTTGTAGGTCCACACAAGTTAGTATGCACAAGATCCAACAATCTATTAGATTCATACATCTTAATTTTGAATCAGATTCTTGTTTTCTTTCCCAATTGACATTCTTTACATACCGGATTAGAAGGCTTCACAATCTTAGGCAAATCTCTAACAGCTTGACTAGAAAGTATCCTTATCATGCAATCAAAACTAAGGAAAATATAAACCGATCAACCACAAAACCATAACACAAATATTTTTACGTGGAAATCTGGAAAGGGAGAAACCACGATGGGATTTGAACCCACAATATTATTATACTTTGATAAGGAGTATGACAATATTATAAAAAGATGAATGCTCTTGCATTCAGGCTCACTGCTTAGAGCTTAGTGCTCAAATACAAAATAGGGATACAACCTTGAGGACTCACTATCCTACAATTGATTACAAATGGTTACAATAATGAATGAACTAAAGAATAACATCTACTAATGTCAAATAGTAGTTTTGGTTAAGTTCAATTTGACTTCTACAACTGTTCTATCTCTTTGCTCTATCATATACCGAAGCACAAAAATCTTCTATTGCATTCACCAAACTTCACACATTCGCTCATACAAACTTCTCACTCTCATATCTTCTTACAAAATTCTCAACCAAATCGATCTTATATATCCACATCAATGAAAGAAATCATTCCTCATATCAGCTTCCAAAAACCGCATAACATGCAACATGAAATGTATAACCAACAAGTCAGCTCAATCCATCCATAAATCCATATGCAAACCTAAACAAGATGATAAAAAGCTTCACACATGTTAGCCCAAAATCCTTGAACTCGAAACCAATCAATGAAATCAACCCAGGGATTTCAGACCACATGTTACACCAAAATAAGTCTCTTCTTCCTGGATTACCGAATACCAGACCTTCAATCTCGCACATGAATCAACATAGGATATCAGGATTAAAAAATAATTTGCCTCAAACCTCGAATCATCTGCCTCTATTATTGCAACCAAAACAACACAACCAAAAATCAAGATCTGCACACTGAATTCATACTCTACTGGTTACTGTATTCCACCTTCCAGACTTATGCCTTATGAACAATGCAACTTCTGGTAAATCAAATCTATGTACACTGGATATGATATCTGAACTAAGTTGTCATCAATGATAACTCCTAAGCATTTATCATGCATCAATCTTAACCAGAACAATGTCTCTTGCCAACAGAAAAAATTGGTCGCTGAGTTACAACAAGTCTAGAAGGAGCATGTTAGCATATTTATGCTTGCAAGGGAGGTCACAGAGCTCCTTTCAATGAGCCATGCTATGCTAGTGACTAAAAATTTGGCAGAGCATCCTAAAGAAAACGACCCTACATGGATTGAGGCTTTGAATTGGAATTTATGCTGATTACATAGGGAACATTAATAAAGAATTGGGGCAGTACTTCGAAGACCTGGTTAAGATCAAAGATAATTTTAATGCTTTGGAGGTCGATCTGATAGATGGATTTGATGAGAATGTACATGAGATCAATCAAATGCTAATTTAGTTCAAAGAGACTTATCATAAAGAAATCAAAGATCCTCAAAATATTTCCCTTTGTTCAAGAGGTTGAGCCATCTGTAAACTTACATAGCATCCTTTGAGGTTGAAATTGATGGCATACACAAAAACCTGGGTGATACAGACAAATCACTTTCTAAGTGGAAGACAAGGTTGTAGGTCACATCCACACCAGGGGATAGAAGCATTATCATAGTCATCAACAGGTACCAAGAATACATGCAGTGAATTAAATTTCAAGAGGTTGCATGTGATTGACAGGAGGTGGAGGTTATTGGTGGTCAAAATTATGAAGCTAGAGTGGCGGTTGTGATTTTATAGTTTTTATTGCTTTTCTTGATATTGGCTCATATGCCTTTAAAGACTCAATTTTAAATAACGGTTGTCTTCATGAAACTGTTACTTTTTAAAGTTTTAAATAGTTGGAATTGAACTTAATCAAGGATCTTATGGGAAAACTTTGATTTTCTCATTAGAGCAAAAACTTCTATTTTTATTAAGTATATTTCTATTTTTTAGTTAATTTCAATATAGAAAGACACTAGTGGTTTCAGATATCCATGATCTTTGAGTTGTGGTGTATGTATTCCTTCTGTTTGTGTTGGATGGTTTATTGATGAATGATCTATATTTGAAATTGAATGATTAAGTATCTTTGTTACTTCAAAAATATTATCTGTGAATGATATTTCTATAGTGATTTTTTGGGTTTATTTAAGGGTTGGAAAATTCAAAAGGAGTATGATTCATGTTGTATGTATGCCTTTTTGAAGCTTTCTGGTTAAAAGAATTTCCTTACTTTTCTTTCTGGTTAAAAGCAATTATGAATGGTTTATTATTTGTTGAAAATATTATGAAATTAGCTGCCACCTTGTAAAATAAGTAGAGAATCAGTTAGTAGATAGTTGTTTGAGATTGGTTCAATTGTGGTTATATTTGTCACCTTAGTGGGTGTGAGAATATAGAGTTAGGTGATAAATCTATTAACCAACAATTGTGTTGGTCACTTCCTTTATAAAATTGTGACAAAACATTATGCTTTTACCCTTCTGCATCTAAACATCTATCTAGACGAAGGTGCCTAGAAATAGTGTACACCTTGTTTCAACTCAAATTTCTGTGACAGGTTCCTCTTTGCATCATCTTTTTAGATTTGGGTTGTTCTCTACTTGTTAGTTCTACATTTGCTTGTTTACATTGTTCACTATCAATATTATATCATTTATCCTTAGTTATTTGTTGGAGTAAATATTATTTACTCACACATGCTAGTTATTAGGAGGTTAGGTAAACTTTATTAATATTTTATTGTTTATGTATTTTTAGTATTTTGTGCCAATTGTTGGTAGGTAGTTATACCTACCCTCTCACCTCATTGGTGTTATCATCCTTTCTTTTTCCTTTATAAGGAGAGGTCTTGTACATTTCTAAACATCTCAATACATTTTATCTTTTTGATGATTTTTATTTCTCTCATGAAGGGGAATTTTCTATTTGTGCTGCTAGGAGGTTGTGCTGCACATATGAGCCTTTGTTGTCACTGATGTCAAACCTTTTGGTGGTCTAGCTATTAGTTTGGTTGTTGGTGCTATTGTGATGTAAAACTTAGTGGTGGTTTGGTTGTTGATGTCTAATCTTGTTGGTGGCCTAGTTATTGGTCGAGAAGTGTCATGATGTAGAAGTATATGGTCTAACAGTATTATTGTTAATCCTTGATATTGATTATATTTAAATGGTTATATGTCTGTCAGTAAGTGATATTATGTAGAGTTGTATCAAATTTTGTGTAGAATGATGTGTTGCTTTTTGAAACACGTGGATTGCTATGGAAACTAATTGTAAGTGTTTTGGATGATAAGTATTGATAATATATCGAGTTTTTGAAGGACTGATATCTTTTTTTCTTGGTTCAAAAACTACTTTGGTGAATGGTATCTTTGTCTAGTAATGTATCATGGTTGTACTAGATATGTACTAGATTGACTTGTGGATTGATATAGAATGGTTATGAAGAATCGGTCTTCTTATATTTCAATTTTTTAGTTGAACAAATATTTCATTGTGAGCACTATCTATGTTTGTGATCAAAGTTTGTGCCATTTCAAGATGCTGCAGAGAAATGAGCTGCATTTCTCATCTTGCTAGTTCTATGTAGGTATTGTGGATCCTTAGATTATGTTTCTATCAGGGTATGCTACTTTTGTTGTGGTCCTCATATCTTATTTTTGGGTTCAAATTAATTGTTTGAGTAAAAAGTGTTAGGATTCCTACAGATGTTGAGGGGGGGGGGGGGGGGTGAATCAGTATCTGACCGGTGTACATAATTTCTTATTTAAAAACATGCGGAACATATTATGACAGTGTACCGGTATGCAATAAATAATGCAATAAATAGAATAAAAAACATCCACATGAAAAGCACACCATGACACAAGGATTTAACGAGGAAACCCAGTGTGGGAAAAACCTCGGTGGGATTTGTGACCCACAATATCCACTTACTGGCCAATAAGAGAACATTACTTACAATAGGGGCCTGCACATGCAGGAAGGCCAACTGCCTAGAGCTCACTGCTCAATGGGAAGTCTCACTGACTTACAATGTGGATTATACAAATCCAATATCTTGTACTGCTTTACAATAGCATCTATAATGCTTGATTCAGTACCGGTTGCTATTCTGCTTCTTACATAAACCCTTTAACCTATATTTCACATAATAGGTCTGCCTTAATATTTCACATACATCTCTTTCTTCATTTTCTTCCTTACTTACAAAATGTCTACAATGATCTCTTTTATATATAAGAGTCATTTTACAACATGCCAAGTCGGCTTACAAAGTTTTTACAATAATAAACAAAATTTAATATAACAAAATCCTGTCGGCCTCTGTGCCGATATACTTTCTTTCTTTGTGCTGGTGTCGGTGCCGGTGTCCTGAGTGCTAGTTTAGAGTCTGATCTGCTAATGCTGGTGCACTAACTTGTCAGTGTAATGCCTTGCCGGTGCCATAGGATTGTAAGGTTGCCATCAATGACAAAACCTTCAATCACCTACAATGTCTCATTGGAGTGTGCATATGCCAACAATCTCCCCCTTTGGCATTGATGGAAACACTCATGAGAAATTTAAAAAATGTATCCAAAAATGTGAAGTCCAAAAATGTTACCAAAAATGTGTGCTCCCCCTGAGCATATGATTCCTGTGATATTTGAATTTTCTCATCCCACTACTCCCCCTTTGGCATAAATGACAAAGGTTGTCAAGATGTCAGTAGAGTTTGTAGTTTCAACCTTGTAACTGGGTAGTTACAATTTGAAATAGATCCACCAAAATCAAGTTTATACTCTCCATAAAAATTTTACTATCTCTTATTGTTGTCTCTGTTCTCTTAACTGTACTAGTGAGATGCTGCAAATGCTCTGCTAGTGTTTTCTGTCCCTGTATTAGTGCCTCAGATACTTCCTTCCGTAATGATACTAAATAGTCCAATCTTGGACTCAATTTTAATCTTAGATGTTTTTCCTTATTCACTATTCTCTCTTTTTCTCTTTCCAATTTAAGTAATTCTTCCTCAAAATTTGTTATCTTCTATTCAAAAACTGATAATGTATCAGGTGAGTTAACAAAATTATCTACAAGTTTATTGATTTCATCCTGTACCTTGCTCATCTTCTTATCTATATCTATAGTTAAAAGGTTTGTCTTACAGGTGTCTTTGTACAGAGTTTTGTACTCTTTTAATAAATTACACAGTTCCGGTAGAAGTGTGTCAAAATCTCTAGTACACTTCTTTATCTGCTCATCAAAGAATCTTTGTTTTTAAATTTCTACTTTTTCCTTCAATGTCTCTTCCTTTATTTTCTCAATGTTCTCTATGATATATTTACATAAGATATCAAGTTGTCCTAAAGAATCTTTATTTTCCATATTACAGTTAGGAGCAATTACCTTCAAAATTGGTATGGTGTCATCAATTGCCTTATAAGCTTGTGAGCTGCAATCTGTTATCTTTTTAATTGAATCCAATAGTACCTCAGTCACATTAGTTGATTTGTATCTTGATGATGAACCTACATTCTGAGTACCACCAGTGGAAGTAACCAAGCTTGTATTGACCTCTGGTATGTCTGTTTGTGTTTGTATTTCCCTAAGCAATGGTTTTTCTACTTCTCCAGTTGCCGATGGCACTATTTCTTATGAACCTATTCCTGTTTCTGTTGTTGTTCTTGTTCAGGAGCCTCTTGCTTTGTTGGTTTCTCTATTTGTTGCATTGTCTTAGTTCGAGTCTGAGTTTCTACCTTTTTCTCTTTGTCATCTGTCGGTTTCTCCTGTGTGTTATCAGTTTGCTCGGCTACCAGAGGCTCACTAGCCATTTCAGTCTTATCAGTTATATCTTTGTCTACCACAATGTTGATCTTTTGAGTATCAACATCCATTGTATATAAGACTTCAGTATTAGGATTAACATCCTCTTCATCCATACTTTCAACTACCGGTTGATCTTTTGTAGCTGTTGTTTTTACCGGTGGAGTAATAAAAGGAGGTGGGGGTAAGTTGTCTTTAACCTTGATACTGGGTGGTCCACCAACTTTACCTTTACCCTCATCTCTTTCTTTCTGATATACCTTTATAGGTTTGTGACTCATGTATTCTTCTTGTTTTTCTTTTTCCACTAGGAAAATGTCCCATGCATTTTCTGTCTCCTCAGTCACCTCATTAACTCTTCTAACCATTAAAGCAATGTGCCAGTGTGCAGTAGAAAATACTGACCGGATGGTTTGAGCAATTAAGTCATCAATTTCTTTGGGTGAATTCATCAGATATACAACAAGTAGGTTTTCTATCTTTATTTTCTTGTCAAGTTTTACTACTGCTTGTCTCCTTGCTTCCAGTCTCTTAAATAGTTCATCTGGAACTTCATCTACTACTTCCATCAAAAATTTCTTATACATATCCATATGCAATATAACACTGTTTTCTACTTGTTCTTTTTCATCAACTGTTAGAGTGTCATATAGTTTCTCTATATTCTTCAATTTTCCTTCCTTTGTAATTTCATTGAACAGTATGTGAAGAGGGGCCAAGTCCTTGTTTGTCCTCTTCTTCTTTTTGGGTGTCAGTTTCTTCTTCTTTAGTGTAGCCTTTCTTACCGGAGATCTCACTGCTTGTTGTTTTTGTCTTGTCCTCCTAGGTGAGGGTATGGTTGCTGGTGAGGGAACTCTCTTCCTTACAACTCTCTTGAAAGTTGTAGGCATGTCATTCTCTGAAGATGTACCTACCGGTGATAGGTGAGTTTCAGGTTGTGGAGCTGCTAATTCATCCTCTATTATACCGGTTTGTTCCATAACTTTATCCTCGATCTCCTTTGCTTGCCTAGAACATTTTCTTACAACTACCTCAACCTTTTTCACTCTTTTCTTAGATTGTATTTGGCTTTCAATAGTTTCTGCACTACCAAATATATCTTCCTTAGGTTCTTTAGGGGCTTCCAGAAGTGCTTTAGCATAAGTTTCAATTATATGATCATCTATTTCATAGCCCATCTCTGTTACCCAAACAATCCTAGGGATGATTACTTCCATCCAGATCTCATCCTTCTTGATTACAAAGCATATTTCATCCTTATATTTGTCAACAATCTTTTGTGATAATTTGATTCTTTTCTTCATTTTGGCCTTTAGTGCTTGAAAGAAATCATGGATATTGTTTTCCTTATCTTCTCCCATATTATTGAATAGTTCTATTAACTGTTTACCTACCGGTATATCATATCCAAGTTCTTTGTAGCCTATACTGGGAACCTATTTGGTTATATGTAGCATCAGACATACTAACAGATTTCCAAATTTAAAAGTTCCTTTCTTGTTCTTCTTAATCTTGTCTAAGTTGTCAATTAATTCATCCTTCAACCACTCACATACATCAATCTTTGCATTATCCGTAACCATATCATAAGCACTCTTAATGCATAAAATTGAAACTAAATTGAGTCTATTTGCATGAGTAGCTTTATATCCTAATATCATGCTGATAAATATCACATTAATATCTATTACATCATTTACTCTTAAGGACCTTTTGTCGGATGTTGCACCAGTTAGGTTTGTAACTAGGTCATTGGATACTTTCTTAGTTTTGTCTGGCCTTTTACCAGTGGTCGGTAACCCAGTGACAACTTTCACAGCTTCCTTGGTGATTTTGTGAATTGCATCTAACCAGAAAAATTCACCATGTACCTTGCTTAAGACTATCCTAATCACATCCTTGGGAAATTCAGGATTGCTAAGGATATCTGTAAATCCTAGGGTTTCAATGATCTTGTGTTCATCTTTTACATTGCCGGATTCATCACATATGATAGTTTTAAACATGGTTTTAATCTCTTCATCTCCTAGTTCCTCAATGTTAGAATGGATGTAAATTTTGGGGTCTTCAGCATAAACAACTCCCTTAGGAATTTGAGAAAAAGCACCTAAGGTATCATCTTTCTTTGCTATCTCGGGAACTAATTGAAATATGGGCCTAGGTCTTTTTATAACTTCAACAATAGTAGGGTTTTCTATATATTCAATTGTAGAGGTGGATGCCATGATAAAATACCTTTTACTAACTTTAGGATGGATGATTGTTTGAAGTGTTCTTGCTTCTTGCTTGAAATGCCTTAGCTCAGAATCTTCGCACTCTTCGTAGGTTTGAAATCTTGGTGAAATGAAATGGAGCCAAAACCTCAAATTTATAGTGTCTTTTTGCCATCTACCACATTAAATGTATGCCGGTTAAGTATTCACTTTACATTGTCTGTTGGTAATAAGTAATTTCCAACTTCTTATTTCTAACCGAGGGAATAATAGCACGTGTCATTAGATTGCCAAACCCTCAAGGAATTTTTCTTCAATTTGATGAAGAAATTCCCACCAGTGGAGCACTGCCCTATCTTGCCAGTGAATCATTGATTGGTTCTACCAGTGGAGAAGTATTCCCAATATTTAGATCAGCTTTTCTAATCCATTGTTTTGAGAATTCTTGCTTAACTTCTTCAACTTTTTCTTTACCTTTCAAGCTAGAACTTTTATTGTGTGTCGGTGATCCTTTACTTCTACAGAATTTTGTAATATGCCAAATCTTGTTACATGCATAACAAGTTACATTATTCTTCTGAATAGCTTTCCCATAACCTATGTCGGTTTGTGTTCTGCATTGATTAGATAAATGTCCAAATCTTCCACAAACATAACATCTCACATTCATTCTACAATTTTCAGAGTTGTGACCAACTTTGTTGCATTTTGAACATTGATTGGTGGGTGTGTTGATATTTTGATAATTGGGTAAGTGCACAAAGTTGTGTCCACTTAGTGTGGAAATTTTAATTTAGAAAAAAAGGCAAATCTCATGGAATGCATGAGAAACAGAATGGGATCCCGTTTCCCGTCAGGATCCCAAGCCAAAATTTGAAACGGGATCCCGTTTAGCTTCGAGATCTCGAGCCTAGATCAAAAAAAAAAATATATATTTTTTTACTAAAAAATACAAGCTATAAATACATGAAATATAAAATTCATATATAAGTCACATTTCTCTTTGTCTTTTTTTTCCTTTCTATCTCACTTTGTCCCCTCTCTCCCAAAATCTAAAACTATGTCTATACCTCTCTCTCTCACGTCCTTAACTCTTTACTCTTTATCTTCGCTATCTCTAGACACCTCCCCTTCCCCCCTACCTACATAACATAGGTCCTATTATGTCACAATTAGTCCTATTATGACATAATACCCCTTAACAAGTCCTAGTAAGGGGTATACAGTCATAATAAGTCTTCTTAAGGGGTTTTATGATATAACATGACCTATGATGTCATAATAAGACCTATGATGACATAATAGGACCTATGATGACATAATAGGACCTATTACATCATCATAGGTCTTATTATGTCATTATTAGTCCTATTATGACATAATACCCTTTAACGAGTCCTACAAAGGGGTATAATGTTAGGTCCTCTTAAGGGGTCTTATGACATTATAGGACCTATTATGACATAATAGGTCCTAATATGTAATAATCCATCTTATTATGTCATAATAGATCCTATTAAGGGGTCTTATGTCATAATAGGTCTTGTTAAGGGGTCTTATGATATAATAGGACACTATTATGACATAATAGGTCGTATTATGTCACAATAGGACCTATTATGTCACAATGTGACCTATTATGACATAATAAATTATATTATGACATTATAGGTCCTATTATGTCACAATGTGACCTATTAAGGCATAACATGTCGTATTATGACATTATAGGTCATATTATGTCACAATAGGTCCTATTATGACATAATAACTCTCCCTAAAAGTACCATATCTCTCTCTCAACCAACTTATCTTTCTCTACATATGCCATAATAGGTCCTAATAAGGGGTCTTATGTCATAATAGGTCCTAGTAAGAGTTATAATGTCATAATAGGTCCTCTTAAGGGGTTCTTGTGACATAATAGGTCGTATTATGACATAATAGGTTGTATTATGTCACAATGAGACCTATTATGTCACAATAGGTCATATTATGACATTATAGGTCCTATTATGTCATAATAGGTCTTATTATGACATAATACCCATTAACAAGTCCTAGTAAGGGGTATAAAGTCATAATAGGTCCTCTTAAGGGGTTTTATGACATAATATGACCTATGATGTCATAATAGGACCTATGATGACATAATAGGACCCATTATATCATCATAGATCTTATTATGTCATTATTAGTCCTATTATGACATAATACCCTTTAACGGGTCCTAGTAAGGGGTATAATGTCATAATTGGTCCCCTTAAGGGGTCTTATGACATAATAGGACCTATTATGACATGACAGGTCCTCTTAAGGGGTCTTATGACATTATAGGACCTATTATGACATAATAGGTTCTATTATGTGATAATAAACCCTATTATGTCATAATAGGTCCTACTAAGATCCGTCTTATGTCATAATAGGTCCTAGTTAGAGGTATAATGTCATAATAGGTCCTCTTAAGGGGTCTTATGACATAATAGGACCTATTATGACATAATAGCTCCTATTATATGATAATCTATCATATTATGTCATATTAGGTTCTACTAAGGGGTCTTATGTCATAATAGGTCTTAGTAAGAGGTATAATGCCATAATAGGTCTTCTTAAGGGGTCTTATGACATAATAGGACCTATTATGACATAATAGGACCTATTATGACATAATAGGACCTATTATGACATAATAGGTTGTATTATATCACAATAGGACCTATTATGTCACAATAGGTCATATTATGACATTATAGGTCCTATTATGTCACAATAAGTCCTGTTGTGACATAATACCTCTCAACTCTATCTAAACATACCATGTCTCTCTTCCAACCAACTTGTTTCTCTACATATGTCATAATAGGTCCTACTAAAGGGTTTTATATCATAATAGGTCCTCTTAAGGGGTCTTATGATATAATAGGTCGTATTATGATATAATAGGTTGTATTATGACATAATAAGTCATATTATGTCATAATAGGACCTATTATGTCACAATGAGATCTATTATAACATAATAGGTTGTATTATGACATTATAGGTCCTATTATATCGCAATAGGTCCTATTATGAAATAATATCCCTTAACATGTCCCAATAAGGGGTATAAAGTCATAATAGGTCCTCTTAAGGGGTTTTATGACATAATAGGACCTACGATGACATAATAGGACCTATTACATCATCACAGATCATATTATGTCGTAATTGGTCCTTTTATGTCATAATACCCTTTAACGGGTCCTAATGAAGGGCATAATGTTATAATAGGTCCTCTTAAAGGGTCTTATAACATAATAGGACCAATTATGGCATAATAGGTTCTCTTAAGGGGTCTTATGACATTATAGGACCTATATGACATAATAGGTCCTATTATATGATAATCTATCTTATTATGTCATAATAGGTCCTAGTAAGGGGTCTTATGTCATAATAGGTCCTAGTAAGAGGTATAATGTCACAATAGGTCATCTTAAGGGGTATTATGACACAAAAGGACCTATTATGTAACAAAAGGACCTATTATGACATTATAGATCCTATTATGTCACAATAGGTCTTGTTATGACATAATACCTCTTAACAAGTCCTACTAAGGGGTATAAAGTCATAATAGTTCCTCTTAAGGGATTTTATGACATAATATGACCTATGATGTCATAATAGCACCTATGATAACATAATATGACCTATTATGTCATCATAGGTCCTATTATGACATAATACCCTTCAATAGGTCCTACTAAGGGGTATAATATACTAATACATCCTAATAAGGGGTCTTATGACATAATAGGACCTATTATGACATGTCATGTCCTCTTAAGGGGTCTTATGACATTATATGACCTATTATGACATAATAGGTCTTACTAAGGGGTCTTAAGTCATAATAGTTCCTATTAAGAGGTATAATGTCGTAATAGGTCCTTTTGAGTGGTCTTATGACATAATAGGACCTATTATGATGTAATAGGTCGTATTATGTCACAATATGACCTATTATTACACATTAGGACCTATTATGTACCAATGAGACTTATTATGACATAATAGGTTGTATTATGACATTACAGGTCCTATTACATCACAATTTATAAGATCTTCTAAAATATAGAATCTGTATATTATAACTCCAAGAGATTTGAAACTATTCTCAAATATCCTGCTAATATATACATAAAATATAACTTAAAGTACAAGAAAGGAAAAAGACAAAGGGAAATATGACTTAAACTTAAATTTAATATTTCATGTATATATAGTTTGTTTGTTTTTTGTTTTTTTTTAAATAAAAAAAAAAAATAAAATAAAATTAAAAAAAAAAAAAAAAAATTAAAAAAAAAAAAATAAAAAATTTTAAAAAGGGAAATGGGATCTCGTTTTGTTGTTGAAATGGGATCCCATTTGCTAAACATTTTTTTAACTATTTTAAAAAATGAAATGGGATCCCATTTCTAAAAATTTCAACTTTGGTTCGGTTGTAGCTTCGGTTTTGGCTTGGGAAATAGCTTGGAGAGCCGACCCTTAGGCTTGGACCTAGTTTGACCTGCAACTTGAAGGCCAAATCAATCTTCATATAAAATAATGACTTTAAAAATATATCAGAACACCAAATTTTCAAATTTTTTTTAAACAATAAAAATCTATTATAGTAGAGACTGTCTAGATTCTAAATATGTAAATTTAGTCTTCTGGTCAATTCATCTTCATTCTTCTTCCTATCCTCAATCTCTATACAAAATCTCATAGTCATATCCTGCATCTCATTCTTTGTTGTCATGTTTTCTTGTTTCAACTTGCTTATCTGATCATTAAGTGATTCCTTTTCATCATTCTCATTTTGCATCTTTTCACAAAGTTCTCTTCTCTTATTTCTTGCAATAGTAAGATTCTCTTGAAGTGCCTGAATGATATCCTGAGCTACCCTTAAATCATCTTCTAGTTTGATATTTTTTAATTTCTCTGCATCATAGTCTGAAAGAGCTCCTTCAAGTTGCTTCATCAGATTTTCCATCTTTACCAATGTCAAGATCTTCCTCAAGTTGTTAGGCTTCTAAAAATAGAGGACCAAGCTCTGATACCAATTGTTAGGATTCCCATAGATACTGAGAGGGGGGGGGGTGAATCAGTATCTGACCGGTGTACAAAATTTCTTATTTCAAAACATGCAGAACATATTATAATAATGTATCGGTATGCAAGAAATAATGCAATAAACAGAATAAAAAACATCCACATGAAAAGAACACCATGACACAAGGATTTAACGAGGAAACCTAGTGTGGGAAAAACCTCAGTGGGATTTGTGACCCACAATATCCACTTACTGGCTAATAAGAGAATATTACTTACAATAGGGGCCTGCACATGCAGGAAGGCCAACTGCCTAGAGCTCACTGCTCAATTGGAAGTCTCACTAACTTACAATGTGGATAATACAAATCCAATATCTTGTATTGCTTTACAATAGCATCTATAATGCCTGATTTAGTACTGGTTGCTGTTCTACTTCTTACATAAACCCTTTAACCTATATTTTGCATAATAGGTCTGCCTTAATATTTCGCATACATCTCTTTCTTCATTTTCTTCCTTACTTACAAAATGTCTACAATGATCTCTTTTATATATAAGAGTCATTTTACAACATGCTAAGTTAGCTTACAAAGTTTTTACAATAATAAACTAAATATAATATAACAAAATCCTATCGGCCTTTGTGCCGGTATACTTCCTTTCTTTGTGCCAGTGCTAGTGTCCTGAGTGCTAGTGTAGAGTCTGATATGCTAATGCCGGTGCACTAACTTGTCGGTGTAATGCCTTGCCGGTGCCATAGGATTGTTAGGTTGCCATCAATGACAAAACCTTCAATCACCTACAATGTCTCATTGGAGTGTGCATATGCCAACAAAAAGATCAATATGAACTATCCTATGTGTTTTGGTCCAAGCCATTGTGTGTAAAGTCTCTTGGTCATATTTGGAAGGTGTATCAAATTGGTGTGAATCTTCACATGTCTTTTTCTCCTTCTGCATGAAATATTTTGGGTTGATGATGTTGTTAGATTTGTGTGAATATTGTCATTGATATCAAACCCGGTGATCCGCTTATGATCAGATGTAGCATATGTAGCAGAGTAGTGATAATGTATGTAGTAACTAGAACAACACTATTGAACAAATACTAAGAAGCTAAGTATGTATGATCTATTGGAGTTATTTCTAGAAGATCCTCTTCTTTGAAATCTTGTGTTTTTCTTATTATGTTTTGTATCGAGTTCCAATATCAGTTGTGTCTATTGTATTGCCAAATGTTTGTATTGCATTATGATTTATGCTTCAGAATCTATGACATATGTATCTTGAAGATAGGAGTTGTTATTCTTTGAATTTTTTCTTATGGGTTCATATCTATGGGTCTGGTAGACCCTTGTTTTGTTTCGGTAATTGATGCGTGTGTTTTGGTAAATGAAGTGTGTGAAGGATGACTTACCTTGGTTGATGCATGTTTGTGTAGCGTGTTGATTGGAGCAATGTTTTATTGTATAAACCTTTTTGTGCTTGGCCGACATATCATCTCGATGTATGCATGAGTTGTGGAATAGAGAGAGTAGTAGTATGTGAGCACTGTGTGGTGTGAATAGTAGAGTATGATGTATATGTAAGAATGAAGGCATATGTGGAAAAGTACAGAGTGTAGATAGTGTTGTAGTAATCCCTTACCAGATCCGCTACAAGCAATTAGATTGATAGAGAAAAGGTAGTGTTGTAATAAACCCTTACTGGATCTACTGCAGGAAGTTGTGGATAGGTTGGAGAGATCCTTTACTAGATCTATTGTAACTTCTTGTGTTGTTATATGTTCTTATATTGGAATTGATCTCATGCATTTAGATGCTATTTTCCTCAGTTCATTTATTTCTATTACATTGAGCATTCCGATAGTGAGCCGCATTGAGCTATCTAGTAGTGAGCCATCCTTTTTTAAACACCATATAACTAGTTATATTATCTTGAGAGTTAACCCTCTTTGTGGGTTTTCCCATTCAGGTTTTCCAAGTATAAAAAACTGATGTCTATCTTGTGATTACATTTTCTATGTACTATGCATTTGTTGTTTTGTCTTGATGATATTATTTGCTAAGGGTTAAATATCATAAAAGTTTTTATGTGCTGTGGGAATACTAATTCACCCCCCTCTTAGTATTTTGGTCCATTCAAACATCCAATAGATGCACATACATGCTACAAAATTAAGCCGACCTAGTAGAGGTTATTGATGATTTGGTTGGTATATAATGGATAGATTAGTTAGGTTTTGTGTGATATAGATTAGAGATATGACATGAAATGAAGTAAAGAATGATGTGAATGTGATGCGAGTTTAAGGTGATATAGTGGTTCGAGGATGTGTTACAATGTAGAGATGGAGAATGGATCAGATGATTATTAATTAGTGAATTGTTACCAACCTATTGATAGATGTGTTTGTCTTGCAATTCAATATTTAAACTTTATTGTATCTGGACAAGTATTTTGTACCTTACCTTGAAGAAGTGTTCTTCAGGTGTGTGAGTCTCTCTTTTGTAACTTTCTCTAAGGTTGTGCACCTTAGCCTCCAAGTCTAGAGTACTGAGCTCCTTGGCCTATGGCCTAAATAATTTTAAACTCTTATTACATATATTGTGGGTTGAATCTCACCATGGTTTTTCTCAATTTGGATTTTCCATGTGAAAATATTGGTGTTCTTGTGTGGATGCATTTGTTGTTTTATTTTATTTTTTTGGTCAGTAATAGATGATGAATTTATTAAGAAATTGGGATTTTGAACTGGCCCAAACTAGTTAGGGCTAAATCTGGAGAGCCACCTTCCCATAATACCAAAGCATTAAAGAACTTGACCCCTAGATGGTCAATGATTACAATGCAACTTTGAAACCACCCTTTTCATGAGAGAGAAAAATCATGCTAAAAATTTCTTCCTTAACTCTGTTTTCCTTCTTCCTTTTAACTCTTGTCCATCCTTCCTCTTGCCATACCTCACCCTACAACTTCAAATTTGATCCCCCAACACATCCTATCTCCTTGCCTCCGAGTTTCCTAAGAAAAGGTGGACCCCATTAACTGGAAGAGCTCTATATAGTTGTCGACCCTTGTTGAATGCCTCTTCCAAAATTATTAACCTCTCTTCTATCATTGACACAACCATTCACCTCAACCTCTTAAACACCTGATTTTTCTTTATTAATATTCAAACAAATAAGAATATTTGAGCTCTTCAAAATCTCATTCTTCTTGCAACTATCAACATTGAAACATTCACTACTTTCAACTTAAGAGGTTTTGTGGTTCTCCTCCACTTTCTCCACCATTTAATGAAGAGGGATCACCTCTTTCCAAAAAGTAACAAATTTCTCCACTCCGTGCTTACCTTATTGGTCCATAACATGGTTGATCTTAAAGTATCTCCTACATTTTAAGGGAAACCCTTCAAAGTCCATAGATTGAAACCAGAATCCTTTAATGTTTTAATCAAAATCTCTGATGACAATTCTTTTGACACATCTATTTCCACTAGAAGTCGAGCATGTTATATGCAATAGATTCATGGAGCCTTCATCAGTCATCATGAATTTACCGAGAGAGTTCCCTACTTCCTCAAAATAGGACTCAAACCAGAATTGCATGCGGAGATTTGGAAGTCTTATCCAAAGTAGAACATGATCAAAAGATTTAGAAAGAGGGTTAAAGGTTGGATGTCATGTTTTTAGCATAAGCAACTAACTGTCCTCCTAACACCACTAATTTTCACAGAGGATCACACTCTTATCCTTCTTATTTTCAAAAACCACAACAAAAAACCCTTGGGTATATTGCTAAATTTGAACACAATCTTACAAGATGGGTTCCCAATGAACTAAGATCAACTTGTGAAGATAAATTAGGCTCTTCCACAAACCTTTGAAATTCCCAATAAGGCCTAAGCCTAAGAAAACCCTTTCATTATGATATACTTCTTTTTCCATTTCCTTTATCAAATTCACTATGATAGGCTCAACAATAGATTTCTCTCCACTTGAAATCTTAGAAACACCCTCCCTCTCTGTATGCTTCTAGGAAAACCCATCCATATGACCAACATAATTAGATTGAGAGATTTCAGAAATCCCAGGAGGACACCTTTGGCCATGCAGATAGCCATACTCAAACTCCTTAGAAGACCCCTCACCCATGGCTATTTCAATTATTTATTATCATACACATGGTAAATGGATGTTACAATTTTAATCTTCTAAAGTTTAAGAATAGCTAATTCATCCCCCCTCTTAGCCATTTGGTAGTGTTCAACAATTGGTATCAGAGCTCTAGTTCCCAAAGAGATAGTTTAGCCACTAAGGTAGATTCAAGATTTTGAAGACTATGTTTGATAAAGAATTGAATGATATGGATTCTATGGGATAGAGTGAGTGAAATGATGTTGATGGTGCTATTGATATGGAAGGAGAGTTAAGATCTGCATTGACAGACTTGGATGAAAGCAGAGAAAAACAAAAGAAGGTAGTTGAAAATATTACTTACTTGAGAAGCTTTCCTGATAAAGGAAAAAAGGTAATTGATGATTTTGAAACAAAGCTTGATGAGAAGACTAAATAATGTTCAAGACATAAAGAAGAAGTGATAAGACTTAAAAATGAACTAAAATATGTTAAGGATCAAATTGATAATGGACTGAAACTCATAAGTGGCAATGCAGTGCTTGATGCAATGCTTAGTACTAAAAAACAAAGTAAAGATAAAGTTGGACTTGGACTTGGCTTTGAAAATGGTGAATGTTCTAAGTCATCTGGAAAGATGGATAAAGGAAACAAAAAGGCCAAGAATGAATTGAAGAACTCTAATAAAGATCATAATGATTTTATTTTAGACTGAAACTTCCAGAGCTCCTGAAACTTGAAGAACTTTAGGAGACCTCCTCCTTCTCTTTCTAGTTATTGCTCATTTTTTAATGGTAACTATTTTTCATGCAATAAATTTAGACATGAAGCTAGTGAATGCAGAAGTCAGGTCAAAAATCAATTCTTTAATGGAAATTGTCACTATTGTAATATGTTTGGACACAAGGAAAGTGAGTGTAGATTTAAGTTGAATTGGAATAGAAATGGAAATTTAGGTTTTAGCAGAGATGTTCAATTTTTCAATGGGTACTATTATGTTTTCCGTGTATATGGGCACAAATGTATTGGGGGTAGGTCAAATAGGAGTTTTGGAAGAAGTAGATATGACAAAATGTCTGGAAGTAAATCACAACAAAGTCCAATATGCTATAATTGTAATGGAGTAGGACATATTCCAAGATACTGTAGAAGAAGTAATGAGAAGATGGTTGATTCAAAAAAGAAAATTGATATCAATAAGGAGAAGGACGAAATGAAGATGACATTGATAAAGAAATAAAAAGATAAAGTGGAAGAGAAGATTGAAGATAGATCTGCACCTATTGTGGGTGTTGACCCTTCTTCCAGAAACTAATTCAGATAACAATGTCTAAGGGGGAGAACCTAACAAAGATCTATTGCACCCCTCTTGATTTGGATGCTAAATTGTTTTCAGTATGGTAGAAGTTAGGAAGGTGATTTTGATGGTTTTTAAGTGAATTTGTTGGCTCAATTTTTTTTTATGGTCCTTGGTGTACAATGTTGTAGAGTCCTCAATTATACTTTTGGACGTATAAAATTGATCACTTTCTTAAATAAATATTTAATATTTATTTTAACCCCATTCCTCTTATTAATCAAATTCTATTTAATTAATTTCTTCATTTTCATCTATTTTATTAAATAAATTACTCAATTTATTTAATTAAATTCACCTTAACCTTTTCTAGCCTTTAATTAAATAAAATCTGATGGTATGATGAAAGAATAAGTATTCGGTCAACTACTGAGAGGGGGGGGGGGGGTGGGGGGTGAATCAGTAGATAGAAAAACTGATACAACTTCACCAATCTCAAAAATCAATCTCTCAAAGTAAACTTAGAACTATCAATGTAATACCATTGTCAAGATAAAAACTCATAAGATAAACCACTTGACTCTTACAACAAATTAATATTAAACAACTTTGAACTCATAAACATCCAAATGCTTTTTCATATGTCAATAAACTTCATTTCTCAATGCTTCTGGTTATCAAGACTTATCAAAATAGTTAATTAGTTAAATAAATGAATCATAAGAACATAACCACAAAAACATTCACCATTTGACACAAATATTTTTGACATGGAAATACAAATGGGAAAAACCATTGTGAGATGAGACTCACAAGATAACTATCTGAACTCTTCTGAAGTTCTCCCTGGGTATGTGCAGGATCATGGTGTGCCAAAACAGGCCCTTAAGCGGCAATGAAATTTTAGAAAATCAGAGTTATGAAACTTGACATGAAAATTTGAATAAGTTGTGAACATTATTTTTCAAATATGTAAGAAGAGAATCTATAGAAAATTGAATGTAGTTTCTAAGCTACTAGTTGTTTTTTAGAAAAAAAAAAATCCTATTTGATGAAAATTTCAAATTTCAATGCAGTGGTACTAAAATTTTAGAAAAAAGAGATAAGAAGTAGACGTATGTCTGACCACCCTAATCACAATCAAATCATAATATTTTTTTATAATATTTATAACATAAGTATTAGACTCATGTCCGGATGTGACACATATTTTTTATAAAGTAAATAATTATTTATAAATTTTTTACTACAACTTTTCAAAAATTCAGAAACTCCTACGTCTGACCACCTTAACTTGGTCAAAACCTTATGATTTAATTTTTTTTTTCCCCTATACTAGATGAAGCATAGGATGTGATGCATGTTTCAAATTCAAAAAATGTTATACCGTTTGAAAGTTATGAGTGTTTTTCAACTAGTCTATCAATCAGGACTATTGTTTAGAATTCATTTAGAAAATAAATAATAATTATTTATTAAAGTCGAGATAAGACAAGCCTTATATTGTTGGAAATCTAAGAATGTCTTTAAAAAACCCTTTTCGTTTTACCAATTTTGGCTACAAAAAAAGCCGTCAGCCACTAGTGTAAAGTTTGGAAAATCAAGGAATACTAAAAACATGTTTTTTTAGTTGACTTTCCAGTCTTGTCACTTCCAAGCCAAATCCCAAAGCATTCCCGAGCCAAAATTTGAAATTTGAAAATTTTACAACAAAAATTGGATATCTAATAAAATCGGATATCGGATATCCGATTTTAATAAGTAAATTCACTAACTAAATTTGCACATAATTAATCTAATGTTTATTAATATATTAATATATTTATTTATAAATAAATTTGTATATGATATTAGGGAGAGGGAGAGGGAGAGGGGGGAGTGGGGGGAGAGAGAGAGATCAGGGGAGAGAGAGAGAGAGAGAGAGAGAGAGAGAGAGAGAGAGAGAGAGAGAGAGAGACATCAGGGGAGGGGGAGAGAGAGATTGGGTAAGAGGGGGAGAGAGAGATTTATATGCCAAATTGTGTCGTTATGGGTCATATGGTGTCCTAAGGGGTTGTAGAACACAATGTGACCCCTTATGAAACCATAGGACCCATAATGACCCAATATGGTGTCATAAGGGGTCATATTGTGTCCTAAGGGGTCATATGATTTCTTAAAGGGGTCATATGACACAATATGACCCATTAGGACACAATATGACTCATAATGACATAATTTGGTGTCTTAAGGGGTCATATGGTGTCCTACGGGGTCATAGGACACAAGGTGACCCCTTAGGACACCACAAGACCCATAATGACCCAATATGGTGTCTTAAGGGGTCACATGGTGTCCTAAGGGGTCATAGGACACAATATGACCCCTTAGGACACTATAGGACCCATAACAACCCAATATGGTGTCATAAGGGGTCGTATGTTGTCCTTAGGGGTCATATGTTGTAACATGATGCCTTAGGACATAATATGACCCATAACAACACAATTTGGTGTCTTAAGGGGTCATATGGTGTCCCATGACCCCTTATGACCCCTTAGGACACCATATGACCCCTAACGACACCATATGGTTTCATAAGGGGTCCTATGGTGTCCATAGGGGTCATATGGTGTCTTACAACCCCTTAAGACACAATATGACCCCTTAAGACACCAAATTGTGTCATTAGGGGTCATATGGTGTCCTAAGGGATTGTAGGACACAATATGACCCCTTAGGACACCATATGACCCCTTAAGACACCAATTGTGTTGTTAGGGGTCATATGGTGTCTTAAGGGGTTGTAGGACATAATATGACCCCTTAGGCAACCATATGACAACTTAAGACACCAAATTGTGTCGTTGGGGGTCATATGGTGTCCTAAGAGGTCATAGGACATAATATGACCCCTTAGAACACCATAGAACCCATAACGACCCAATATGGTGTCATAATGGGTCGTATGGTGTCCTAAGGGGTCATAAGGGGTCATGGGACACCATATGACCCCTAAGGACAACATACAACCCCTTATGACACCATATGGTGTCGTTAGGGGTCATATGGTGTCCATAGGGGTCATATGGCATCCTAGGACACCATATGACCCCTTAAGACACCAAATTGTATCATTATGGGTCATATAGTGTCCTAAGGGGTCATAAGACAAAATATGACCCCTTAGGACACCATAGGACTCATAGCGACCCGATATGGTATCATAAGGGGTCATATTGTGTCCTAAGGGGTCATATGATGTCTTAAAGAGGTCATATGACATAGTATGACCCATTAGGACATAATATGACCCATAACGACACAATTTGGTGTCTTAAGGGGTCATATGATGTCTTAAAGGGTTCATATGACACAATATGACCCATTAGGACACAATATGACCCATAATGACATAATTTGGTGTCTTAAGGAGTCATATGGTGTCCTAAGGGGTCCCAGGATACAATATGACCCCTTAGAACACTATATGAACCCTAATGACACTATATGGTGTCATAAGGGGTCGCATGTTGTCATTAGGAGTAATATGGTGTCCCAAGGGCTCCTATGGTGTCCATAGGGGTCATATGGTGTCCTAAGACCCCGTAGGACACCATATGACCCCTTAAGACACCAAATTGTATTGTTAGGGGTCATATGGTGTTCTAAGGGGTTGTAGGACATAATATGACCCCTTAGGACACCATAGGACCCATAAAAACCCAATATGGTGTGATAATGGGTCATATGTTGTTCTTAGGGGTCATATGGTGTCCCATGACCCCTTAGCACACAATATGAACCATAACGACACAATTTGTTGTCTTAAGGAGTCATATGATGTCCTAAGGGGTCGTAGGACATGATATTACCCCTTACGACACCATAGGACCCATAACGACCCAATATGGTGTCATAAGGGGTTGTATTCTATCCTTAGGGGTCATATGGTGTCCCATGACCCCTTAGGACACCATATGACCCCTAAGGACAACATACGACCCCTTATGACACCATATGGTGTCGTTAGGGGTCATATGGTGTCCTAAGGGGTCATATTGTGTCCTAGGACACCATATGACCCCTTAAGACACCAAATTGTGTCGTTATGGGTCATATGGTGTTCTAAGGGGTCGTAGGACATAACATGACTGCTTAGGACATTGTAGGACCCATAGCAACCCAATATGGTGTCATAAGGGGTCATATTATGTCGTAAGGGGTCAGATGATGTCTTAAAGGGTCATATGACATAATATGACCCATAATGACATAATTTGGTGTCATAAGGGGTCATATGGTGTCCTAAGGGGTCCTAGGACACAATATGACCCCTTAGGACACCATATGACCCCTAATGACACCATATGGTGTCATAAGGGTTGTATGCTATCCTTAGGGGCCATAGGGTGTCTCATGACCCCTTATGACCCCTTAGGACACCATATGACCCCTAACAACACCATATGGTGTCATAAGGGGTCCTATGGTGTCCATAGGGGTCATATGGTGTCCATAGGGGTCGTATGTTGTCGTATGACCCCTAAGAACAACATATTCTCTCTCTCTCTCTCTCTTGATCTCTCCCGATGTCTCTCTCTCTCTCCCTCTCCCCTAATCTCTCTCTCCCTCTCCTCCTATCTCTTTGTGTCTCTCTCTAAAATATGAGTAATAAGACGATCATGAGTTTTCAGATAGGTTGAGACAAATTTGTGCTTTTGGGAGATTCTTAAAGTCAAATCTTACATTATCAATCATTTAGGAGCATCTTTGTGGAGGTAAATGGGGAGTAGTAGTCGTCGAAAGTCTAAACACAAAATAAAACTTTCAAATGACCAAATTGAAGTGTATAGAGAAAGAGATAGAGAAGGTCATAGGAGGAGAAGACAAGGTATGTTAAATATTGCTAATGTTACTTCAAGTGAAGAGGAAATTGAATTTGAAAATGTGTCACAAGTTATTGAAAATGAAAATGTAGATTTTGAAAGTGAAGATTTTGAAAATATTGAAAGTGATAATGAAAATTCTCAACATGTGGAAAATATTGACATAGGAGGTGAAAATTTGGAAAACCTTGACATTGAAGGTGGAATTTCTCAACCAAGTGAACCATATGTAACACCTAATTACTTTAGAAATTAAGACCCTCTCATGGATGAAAGACAAATTCCAAATCCAAGACCTTCAAGAACCCCAAAATGGTTACTTGAAAGTGATGAGAACATTATTGCGAATCTTGAAGGCAAGAGGTCAACAAGAACCATTCAGTTGTGGGCTACACAACTTTTTGACCGAAATTTTAGCAATAAGACATTGATCAAGCAATACCAACTCTTTGTTCAATTGCTAAAGATGATAAAGATGAGACCATTGCTAAAGAAACTGAAGATTCGTATGAACAAGAAGATGGAGAGAAATTCTATTATTGCCAAAAATCTATTTGACACTCTCAATTCTATTGGAAAGAATACCAAAGAAAGAGATAAGAGAGTCACTTGAAGAGTGATCACAACCTCCTTAGTAAGCCATCAATTGAGGAAGGCTCGTCAAATGAGACAAACTTGTGTTGATTTTAACATAAGCTGTAAAACTTTGGATAGAGCACTTGCACGAAGACAAAGACTTGACGACCCACTTCAACAAGATACATGGGATTTTGGTGGGAGGCTTCCACATGTTGATAGAAAGTTGACTGACAATGTGAAGGAGGAGATTCAAAAATTTTGGCACTATAATTCTATAGTGTCACCCAATGTAAAGGACATTTTAAAATTAAGAATTGACAACCGAGACCGCACACTGCATCCCAAACATTTCTTGGAATCAAGCCAAACAATATTGTACAATTTTTTTTGTGAAGTACATCCAACTTTGCAAATATCACAAAGGGCCTTTGAATCTTTGAAACCATTTTATTGTGTTCCTCTTAAGATTCACATTACTTGTTGTTGCACGTACCATGGGGAGTTTTCCATGTACCATAAACTTTTATGTCATATTCATTCTACGATGCATACTGATGAGATGTTGTAGGAGTGTGGTGCAATTCTATTTCTGAGATCATGAAGAGACTTGCAAGATCTATTTTTATGCACTAGAGATGATGGCTGCTATTTCTATAAAAATGATTGTTTGAATGAGAAGTGCTCAGAATGTGGTGGGTTGTCAAAGTTTGTTTCATGTTTTCATGAGGGAAGCGAACATGAGTTTGGAAAGAATTATGTTGAGAAAAAAAGATATGAGATAGTGAAATATACTTTGAAGAGTGGAGGTGAAGGTTCTAGATGCGAATTAGTCTCAAGAGAAGTGAGTATTGCTGATTTTATTTTGGATTTTAAGGAAAATATTTTCTAGAAGTATGCAAGGCACACCCATAGGTCTCTGTGGTTGGATCAATAGTTCAAGATGTGTAAGAACTCTTTCCCAATTGGCACTATTGTATCGGTGGTTGATTTTGCAAAGAACTATACATTGCAACCACAGAATGAGGTACAGTCTTAGTACTACAATTCAATCCAGATTGCTATTTTTGTTGACATTACATATAGACATGCTTTTGATAGTACAGAATAGGATAGGAAGATAATCAGGGAGTATCATTTTTATATGAGTGATGATAGATCACACTCCTCCGAGTCTGTGCAATATTCTTTTGAGAATTTTTTTGAGTTCTTGCATGAGAAAGATATTGCAATTGATCGACATATCATATGGTCAGATAACTGTATGGGTCAATTCAAGAATGCCTATATCTTTTATTGCTTGAGTAGAATGCATGTAGAGAGGTGTATACCTCATATTTGGTATTTTTTTCAGGCAGGGCATGGGAAGGGGGAGCATGATGGAGCAGGTGCATGTTTGAAGAGAGCTCTAGTTAAGGAGAAATTGAGAATTTCAGGTGCAAATTTCTATGATGCATGTTCTATTGTTGATTGGTGTAGTTCAAAATTGTCACATGGAGGTACTCTTGATTCAACAGTGACTAGATTCTTTTGGTTGGTTGAGGAGGGCACAATGGGAGATAGATTGGATTGACAAACAATTAGAGATTCTTCAAAGATGCATTCATTTCGCAGCTCAGATGCAAGTACATGGACCATTTGGACATGAGCGTTGGCTTGTTTTTGACAAAGTTGTGTTTGTTGTGATTGGGATCAATGTGAGTCAAGTGAGTGGGTTGATACGTGGGTTCCCCAATATCTAGCTCTTTTATCTCAAACAATATCCTTATCAAATGATGACATGGAAAGTTCACTTGAGTATGACCGTCTATCGGATCTTATACAACCAGGACATGTTTTTGCAGTTATTGCTCCACAAGAGAATGAAGAGATATCAAAATGTTGGTTGGCATGATGTGTATAGGGAAAAAAAAAGCTAACACAACCAGTGATAGATGATGACAGGTTCACATATCCTACTGGTTCAGTTCTTGTTGTGGGAACTTGGTTGCAAACATACATGATTAGAAAGAATGGCATACCTACATTTGAAGACTATCAGAGACACAAAACCATTATAATATATTCACACCTTATTATAGCTACAAATGTCAAGTTGTTGAAGCATCAAGAAAAACCAAAGACCAAAGAGCTATGGAGAGTGACTACTACTGATCATGAAGTAATACTGGATACTCTTAAGCAAAGAGATGATCCTTTAGGCATACTTGAGTAGTAGGTCTTTAATGGTACCTTATTTTTTTTATCATGCGTTTCATTTCAAACAATGATCATTAAACCTTAATGTTCAACTTTGTTACGTCTATATTAAGGATGTGTTCAAAATGCAGGTCTATTGATGAAAATTGTTTTTGGCAACACGATTTTTGCATGCACATAGCGGGTACACTCGATATAATTGGAAGGGATGTATTTTTGCAACATGACTTATTATCATGCATTTGAGTTGCTTTACATTTTTTATTATTAGAGAACACTATTTCAAAATTTTTGATGATATAATTATCACAAAACCTTTAAGCTCATGCAGGTCTTTTTTGATGATATATAACAGTATCACATTATGATTTTTGCATCAACATAGTGGGTTCTATTGATATAATTCAAAGGGGCATATTTTTATGGTATATAATCCCAACTTTTCATTTATTATCATGCATTTCAATTGAAGTCATTATCATAAAGCCTTTATGTTCATCCATGCATTTTATGTGTAGACTAACAATTCTTAAAAATATAGGTTCATGCTAGATCATTCACCGTTGACAAGACCCTCTCTTGGTGATGGTACATATTCCTTTGTACATTAATGAGATTAAATTTTGTGCTTAAACATTAAGTCAAGTGAATGTATTTCTATTTATAAATGACCATATCTACCATCATCTTCAACCATGCAAAGAAATGTAGTGAGAAGGGCTTTAATCAACATGCGTCTTTCTTCAAAGTTATGCTTGTATACTTTGCAGAGAAACTAGTAAGTTTCATAATTATACAATCTTGTATGTCTTAAAAATGTTTCAAATGATCTATTTATAATTTGACAAACTAATTTGTATTATGTGTTATAATTTGTTTCTTGTAGCACATTCATTTCGCATAAAAAGGTTACTTATTTTGGTCTTCATTTATATGCAGGCATTGCTATATGTAAGCTTTTCTCTTAGGACATGAGGATGTCTGATGCAGATGAAGTGGGATGTTGTATTTGTATATGGATGTGAATTGATGTAACTTTGTTATGATGATATACAATGTCCATGAGAAAATTGTTTTAGTTATATTGATGATATACAATGTATCTGTACATGAGTAAATTGGTGTAGTTGTATTGATAATGAAAAAAAATCATGTTTTCATATCCCTTCATGGATGTCACATGTAAGTGTAAAGGTAATTATGTGTATATAATACATGGAAATATTGATGATCATTATGTGTCTACAGTGTAATGCTTGTTTATCTATATTTTTTCATTAAACAAGTTAGGGCAACAGATTCTAAGATAGGATTTTGTAGGGACCCCTCTCGTGGTCTCATAGGTTCAAACAGATCATTTGTAGGTGCCACAGTTTTCGAGTTAGGGCCCGTCAAAGTTTGACAATTTTTAGCACTTAGGGTGCTCAAGGGACGACATTGGTAGGGCATGACCCTGAGAGTTCGACTGAGTGGGGGATAAAATAGAAACATGCATTGGGTAATAATGACTAATTGGACATGTCAGAGCTGACGGTTTGTCATCACAATGAGCATAATGAGAAATTGGCCATGCGACAACATTCGATTGAATGAGACTGATGATTTTTTTGCTAACCAAAAAAATGCTGCCCTAATAAAACCATAGGGAAACTTGAAAAATCGAGATAAGCTTTTGTAGGGACTCCTCTCATGGCCTTGTAGGTTCAAATAGATCATTTGCAGGTGCCACAAATTTTGAGTTAGGGCCCGTCAAAGTTTCACAATTTTTAGCACTTAGGGTGCTCAAGGGATGATGTCGGTAGGGCATGACCCCAAGCGTTCAACTGAGTTGGGGGGGGAAATAGGAGCATGCATAGGGTAATAATGCCTAACTAGACATGTCAGAGCTGACGGTTCATTGTCACAATGAGCAGAATAAGAAATTGGCAACGTGACAACATTCGATTGAATGAGACTGATGATTTTTTTGCCAACCGAAAAAATTCTGCCCTAATAAAACCGTAGGGAAACTTGAAAAATTGAGATAGGATTTTGTAGGGACCCCTCTAATGGCCCCATAGGTTCAAATAGATTGTTCATAGGTGCCACATATTCTGAGTTAGGGCTTGTAAAAGTTTGACAATTTTTAGCACTTAGGATGCTCAAGGGACGACGCTGATAGGGTGTGACCCTGAGCATTCGACCGAGTGGGGGGGGGGGGGAAATAGGACCATGCATAGGGTAATAATGCCTAACTAGACATGTCAAAGCTGAAGGTTCCTCATCACGATGAACAAAATGAGAAATTGGCCACGCAACAACATTCGATTGAATGAGACTGACGATTTTTTTGCCAACCGAAAAATGCTGCCCTAATAAAACTGTAGGGAAAATTGAAAAACTGATATAGGCTTTTGTAGGGACCCTTCTCATGGCCCTGTAGGTTCAAACAGATTATTTGTAGGTGCCATGAATTCTGCATTTGGGCCCGTCAAAGTTTGACAATTTTTAGTTGTTAGGGCGCTTAAGGGACGACATCGGTAGGGTATGACCCCGAGCGTTTGATCGAGTGGGGGGGGGGGGGAATAGGAGAATGCATAGGGTAATAATGACTAATTGGACATGTCAGAGCTGATGATTCATCATCACGATGAGCAAAACAAGAAATTGGCCACGTGACAACATTCGATTGAATGAGACTGACGATTTTTTTGCCAATCGAAAAAATGCTACCCTAATAAAATTGTAGGGAAACTTGAAAAACCAAGATAGGATTTTGTAGGGACCCCTCTTGTGGCTCTGTAGGCTCAAATAGATCATTCATAGGTGCCACAGATTTTGAGTTAGGGCTTGTCAAAGCTTGACAATTGTTAGTACTTAGGGCACTCAAGGGATGACGCCGCTAGGGTATGACCCCGAGCGTTTGACCAAGTTGGGGGGAAAAATAGGAGCATGCATAGGGTAATAATACCTAAGTGGACATGTTGAAGCTAACGGTTCATCATCATGATGAGCATAATGAGAAATTGGCCACGCGACAACATTCGATTGAATGAGACTGACGATTTTTTTGCCAACTGAAAAAATGCTGCCCTAATAAAACCGTAGGGAAACTTGAAAAACTGAGATAGGATTTTGTAGGGACCCCTCTCGTGGCTGTGTAGGTTCAACTGGATCATTCACAGGTGCCACAGATTCTGAGTTAGGGCCCATCAAAGTTTGACAATTTCTAGCACTTAGGGCGCTCAAGGGACGACGTCAGTAGGGTATGACCCCAAGCGTTTGACCGAGTGGGGGGGAAAAATAGGACCATGCATAGGGTAATAATGAATTGTATCAAGTATTGTTCATTAAATGAATTGTGTTGTATTGTTCATTAAATGAATTGTATTGTATTGTTCATTATACAAACAACACTTACGATGAAATGAAATGAATTGTATTGTTCATTAAATAACCATTACTAGCCATTGTTAATTATTGGAATGAAGATCAAATATTTCCATGATAACATCATGCACAAATGAGCAACAATTTTTATGATCAAATATCAACTTCTGTATATATAAAAATGTCAAATGATTACAAATGTATGTCCATACACAACTATGGCATAAACGCCAACTCAAACAAAATGTATGTCTAAATACGTGAATGTATGTCCATATACAAAATATTCATGCCAACTAGACATGTAAGCATCCCAAAACTATCTATAACATCCTAAGCTACTGATGGATCATCAAAATCGATCCTCTTCGCCGCACTGCTCGGCTCTAAAGGATCCTGCACAAGAAAAACAAACCATGATTAATATTAGTTATATTATATAATTCACATTCAAAAAGTTAACATAAAAATGAACTATAATTGAACTATTCATGTTTACCTCATCTCCACGTTTTCTCTTTAGCTTTGTAGGAATCTTGATGTATGTCTTCGGTAGAGGAGGTATGCTTTCAATATTTTCATACACAACCTACATATGTTCACAAACATGACATTGATACAAGTTAGCATATAATTGTCACTGATAATAACAAATTATATCTACTAAATACAAAATAAAATAAACACACATGTACTTGAGGCATCTCTTCTTCTTCATCTTTAGGTATACTGGGTGTAGTCATCAAGGATGTGAAGCCAATAATTCTCTGTACATATACACAACAAGTATATGAAACTATCAATCTATGTCTAGACGTGTATAATCACTATAAGTTATTTAAACTATTTATTCAATCATTTTTGCATTCAATTACCTTTCCCTTGTCTCCAACTGCACTACCAAATCCTAAATCACACTGCCCTACACTCATGTTGCTTGTGCCCTACAAGAGTAAAATAAGATATACATGCAAGTTACTACATAATCTAATTATTACCAATATAAATGATGAGCATGTATGTACAATAAAATTCAGACAACTAGGTGCAATAATATATGTACCGTCAAGCTATCAAGGCCAAATGAAATGGCCGACAAGGTGCCCTCCTAAATTTGTCTCAACTCCTCCTTGGTCATCAACTATTAAATAGACCATGTAAATAAAAATAGTACTTAATATTATCTAGATTATAAATATTCATTTAAAATATAGCATGAACTGTGAAAGTACAAATCTTACCACTACATCATCAATGTATGATGATGGTGCCTCCTCGCCTCTAGCATGCGAGGACTCCCCAGGGTATCCTCTAGTCTATGTCATAACCTCTGGTGCATCATGCATCTCATGCACCTCATAATCTGAACTGTCCGTAGGAGGATCAACAGGCTGTCCAACTGGACCCAAGCATACGTGCCCACATATGACACAACTGTGGGGCACACAAATGTGTGGAGATGAGGATGACGTGTTAGTGCTATCGGATGCACAGCTACCATCAAAAGTAGGTTCAGCTATTGACCCATCTTGAGAAACCAAAAGGCTACTCAAAGAGTGAATAGCCAATATGGTCTGTGAAGCTGCCTCACAAATGATATCTGAATGCTGCACTGGAGGTGGGGGATCAACAGGAAGAGGGGGGACATATGGGCCCTAGACTACTCTGACTGCCCCAGGTCTATTTTGGGGCATACCTAAATCCACACCCTGGAAAGGTTGGATGTCAAAGTAGTTCACATGTTTGCCTAAAACAAACTCAGTATACAATTTTTTTTTGAAGTAGAAGGGGACATCAAGATTGTTGTTGGGTGGTTTGTCGAAAACCATCCACCAATGATCCCAAAAGTTTTTCACAATACCATCATTTGTGCACCATTTAATAGAAAGTTTTGTTTTTTTGGGGTCTATAAGTTGACCAGTGCGGGGATTCACAAACAATGAGGTGATATTGACTTTCGATATCTCAAGATCCTTGATCTCTTTATACAACAAGCCATCTACATATTGTTTCCTCATAGAATCTCGCCACAAAAGGGTGGCATTGTGCTCCTCAGTCATGGTTTCCATACTCTTTATGATCAACGTGAGAGGATCAAACATTGGGTTTAGATGAGGGATCCTATGATATTCATCTGAAATCCCCCTCAATTCATTCAAATTTTGTTAAATCAAATCCTAAATTGAGGGGGGGTTTGGCAAAGGAGGGTTTGGTTGTTGTGGTTGTGGTTGATCATTGTTTTCATTGTTATCCCCCATTTTTAACCTAATTGAATGTAAACAATTGAATTTATTTAACAAATCTAAACAATTTTGTATTTGAACAAAAAAAACCTAGTTTTCATGAAAAAAACCATATTTTCAATGAAAAAACAAATAAACATTTAAAAAAATACAAAAATTGATTGAAAACAATAAAAAATTTACCTTTCAATGTATTTTTTAGCAATTTTTGGGTGAAAAACTGGATATCGGATTTCCACAAAATTGCTCAGCTTGTGGGCTAAAATAACTCACGGGTTATCACAGTCCAAATATATTGTCTCAGAAAATCGGATATTTATCGAATATCCGATTTTATACTTAAATTATTTAAAAATAATATTATATTATATAATATAATAATATATTATATAATACATATTATATTATATTATAAAATATAATTATATATTATAAAATAAAATTATATATTATATAATATATAATATAATATAATAATATATTATATAATACGTATTATATAATATATAATATAATATTATATTATATAATATATAATATAATATAATATATATAAAATAATAATATATTACATAATACGTATTATATAATATATAATATTATATTATATTATATAATATAATATTATATAATATATATAATATAATATATTATTATATTATATAATCATATAATATATTATTACATTATCTATATTATATAATATAATATTGTAATAATATATTATATAATTATATAATTATATAATATAATATATTATATATATATTATATAATATATTATAATATAATGTAATATTTTATAATGTAATATTATATTATATATTATGTATTATATAATATATAATATAATAATATATTATATATTATATAATATGTAATATATAATATTACATTATATTACATTATATATTATATAATATATTTTTAAATTTAAAATTATAAATAAAAATCGGATATCCGATATTAACGGATATCCAATTTTATCTGATATCCGATTTGCTTGGGTAATTACCATGCCAAGGTGTATTGACACCCAGGCAGAGAAAAAAGTCAACATGGATATTTGCATTTTTAGGCGAGTGGAGAAGGTTTTTTTTTTCACATCGCCACTTTTTGGCCCCCATGATCCTGCACTAACCCCCCTATTAGGAGCCTAACCTATTAAAGCTTTACAAAAGTCCTATTAAGAACTAATCCTGTTAGGAACCACTTGGTTAAGGGATTGACTATAATGCCTTGTTAGAAGAAATACCCTTTAAGGAGTAACCTCGATAGAGGATTTGAAAATCCAAGCTAATGGATCACCTTGTTAGAGGATTTGAATAGTACCAAGCTTGTTAGAGCTTACTCGGTTAGGGGATTTCAATTCTGCTATAATTGTTAGAAAACAACAAGAGTTTGCTGATCTGTTTGAATAGCACTACACTTGCTTGTTCAATTCCTTTTCATGCTCCTATCTGCCTTTACTCAAACTGCAGATACATCATCTGGTTCGGCAACCACACACTCAACTGATCTTTGCCAACTCTGAAACTAAACAACTTCATCGACATTATAAACAAATCAATTAGGTTGGTAACACAACAAAAACCTAATTCTCATAGAGATTACAAACAAGACGGTTCAAGTATGACCATTGGATTACATAAAAATTTATGCACATCAATCAAAAAAACCTTGATTGCTCCTTGATCACCGCTTCATCAAACTTAGTAGCTCATCACACGCTCTACATTATATGCAATATACTTGCTCATTAACTAAACAAAAACCATTACATCAATGGGCCAAAATCACTTGAAATTGTCTTTGTACAATAATCATACATGTCATAATCATTGTCGCTCATCATTGAATCATAAACTAATATAACCAATTCACCAAACTTAATCAGTTAGGGTTTATCAAAAATAGCAGGTAGGGTTTACTGGTTACCAGTTCAACTCTTAAATTCTTCCTACCAGTTACAGTTTCCCTCACTAGCTCATCCTATCGATTACAAAACAATATTACAACAATATCAACAATATCATTACCGGTTAATTGACATCAGTGACAACATAACATATCATTAATGCAATCTTCATGCAAATGCCAACAAAATCATTTTATTTAATTAATTCCCGTTTCTCCCTTTTAATTAAATTTACATTTAATTAAATTGATCCTTGCAAATAAATAAATCTAATTTATTTATTAAATCCCCCCACTTGTATTTATGCAAGTTGCATCTATTTTGGTTGAAATAAAGTAATTTTATTTTAATTAAAATCCTTTCCCCCCCACTTGCATTTTCCTACATCTCCCACTTGCCTCCTAAACCCCTTCTAAATTCTTCTAATCACTTCTGATTTAGCCTAATTCATATCCTAATTATTGTCACATTCCTAAGAAAAGGGAAGTCACTTCTCAAAGCCTCCAAAGTCTTTTAAATGCATTAAAGGCTTTATGTCTTCAACAAGCTAACCCTCAAAGTCTTCCTAACCAATAATGGTTAACTCAACCTTCTTGCATGGTTAGAGACTTTCTCTCTAGCTTAACCCTCATCTAACCCAAGGGTCTCATCAAGCATTCATGGCTTTAACCTTGGTTGTCCTATTAACACTTGCACATGAGTTTACCCCTTGGGTAAAAGCTTTATCCATTGGATAACCCTAATCTAACCTTAACCCTTACCTCCTAGGGTAACTTTCATGTCTTCTCAGGCATTAATGCTTCTTGCATCTCCTTTCAAGCAACCTCTTGTTGACAACTGTCACCATTTCATTGGCGAGAATTGTAAACATGGATTAATTAATTTTCAATCCTATCCCTTTTTAAGATTATTCAATCTTAACCATCCATTTCCCTATTATCCCTATAAATAGAGCTCACATTCCTCATTTTCATATCAACAATATTTCATGCATCTACATAATAGTCTAATTTACTAAACATTTTAACCTCTCTTTGTTAGAACATCATCATAGTATTTAGGAATAGTTTAAGATATTCATGTTAGGATAGTATATCATGCTAGGATAATTGGCTAATGTTTTATCATATCATCATCTTCATACTAGATTAATCATCATAGTTTTAACATCATATATATCTTAGAATGCATTCATGCATATAAATCAAACATCCCTCGCTCTTGGAGTTGTCATTCCAAAGTCACTTGCTCAATGATTTGAGAGAAAAACATTGGCTTTAGGGATCCTGTGAGATAGAGAACAATGGGACACCCCTTGGGAAGTTGAACTAATTGAATTAGTTCATATAAGATATTGGAATGGAGTATCAAGCAATAGATGCTTATCCCAATGATCATATTATATATCACAAACAACATGAATTTCAAACTGAATGCCCTGAATGTCATATCAGTAGATATTGAATAGATCAAATAATAAAAAGGGTTCCTCACAAGGTTCTTTGCTATATTCCCATTATTCCACGTATGCAATGATTATTCAAGTGCACTACCTTGGCACAATTTATGGATTACCATGCACACAATAGAAGTTGAGATGACATTATTCAAATGCCTACAGATGGTTTAGCATTTATGGACATAGAAGAAAAGTGGCCACACTTTAAAGAAGAACCTTGTAATCTCAGGCTTTCATTGGCAGTAGACAGTGTCAATCCATTTGGAGAGATGAGATCTGTTTACTCAGTGTGGCCTGTTTTTTTTATCAACAATAACATTCCTCCATGGATGTCAATAAAGAGGGAGCACATAATGTTGGCAATGATTGTTCCAGGTATTTCATCATTTAAATATAGTCGTCTAAATTTAATTATAATTATTGCAGTAAAATGGTCATAATAATTATGTAATGTTTTTGTTCATTCGATTAGGTAAGTACCAAGTTAAAGATATGAATGTATATATCGAGCCTCTTATTGATGAGTTGCTAGAGTTATGGAATAGTGTCACTATGTATGATGTCTCTAGACCAATAGGACAAAGACAATTTCAATTCCATGCAATTCTTCTATGGACAATACACGATGCCCCGGGGCTAACACATTTTTGTGGTATGTTATAGTGTCTATGTTGTGCATGAACATTATAATTCAAAAAATTATCATATTTAATCCAATTATACATTATCTTGTAGGTCTTCAAACAAAGGAAAAATTTGCATGTCTTGTTTGTGGTCCAAAGATGACATCTCGTCATTCAAAAAATTTAGGAAAGCAAGTGCTTGATGAGTATAGGCACTTTCTCCACAAAAATCATAAGTGTCAAAATAATGAAAAACATCTTTTCAATGGGAAAGAAGAGAATACATCAAAGCCATGAAGAATGACACCTCACCTGTGGAAGTTGGAATATAATAGAATTAATCATCAAGGTAATGCCATTCCATCTATTGGTTTGTCATAAAACATCTTTTCTATTTTGTTTTGTTTATTGATGATGTGATTGATGATCATGATGGTCATGAAGGCATAAATGACCACCTTCCTAAGGGAATAAAAAGTTATCCCTGAGAATTTAGTAGGTTGCCCTACTACGAGCAATTACAAATTGTTCATTTGTTTGATAGTATGCATATTGGAAAGAATATAATAGAGACATTATGGAAAATATTGGATGGAAGGCGTGACAAAGAAAAAATTGTCAAAATATGTAGTGACATTTAGGATTCCAATCATGCATTGAAAAATGTCATTGAATCAAATAGCCATGGAGACTAGATTAATATAAGTGAGCTTCCTTGGTTATTAACGGACCAACAAAGCAATGCTATAAAAGAAGTCATATGAAAAATTCAATTTCCCACAGGATTTGCTGCGAACATAAACAATCTCATATCAAAGAAAAGTGAATTTGGGCCAGGGATGAAAATGCATGATTGGCATACCTTCATTAATGTAATTCATGTTCTTGTGTTTTTAGTATGTATTTAAGTACTGAGTGTACGTGTACTTTTCATTATGTTACAAAAAAATGAAAAGATAATTTTATAATTGTTGCAGTACGTTCTACCTCTATCTCTCCCAGATGACTTTGACAATAATATCAAGAAAGTCATATATGATCTTGGAAAATACATAAGGTAAGTAGTGATATTTGTTTAGTTCGTTGTATAGATATTATATTTGTGATTTGTTTTACTTCTTATGTAATATATTTTTTTTCATCTTGAATACCTTGTACGTGGCTGTCATGTAAAGAAATCCATAAAGATGATATAAAATATTGGAAGAGAAAAATTCCTCATTTAATGTGTGAAATGCAAAAGTGTCTACCTCCAGCTTTTTTCAATGCACAAGAACACTACCTCATACACCAAGTTGAGGAGATTGAATTGTGTGGACCTGTACACACTAGGTCAATGTGGATGGTTGAGAGGCACTTGAAATTTTTGAAGGCTTTGGTTCGATAAAGAGCACATCCTGAGGGTTCTATGGTGGAAGGATATATGGTATACCAGACTATGGTGTACATTTCTGAATATCTTCCTAAGTTTGTAGCAAAGATCCACATGGATCGCATTTGGGATCCCAACACCATTAACAAATTCGAAGGGGAGTACTTGATGGGGAAAGGTAGATTGAGGAAAGTGAGAGGTAATTATAAGATGTTATTGTAGTTAATTAATTCTTAATCTTCAAAATAAATCAATTGTAAGACGTCTATTTATTTTTTGTATAGTTGGTCGAGAGTGGGATGCACTACATTTGTATATTGCAAACAATCTTGATTGGATGATGATATGGATTGAACGTTGTTAACATTCTGGACACACGTTAACATGGGAAGGTGTGGCTTCATTGGTTAAAGAAGCACATCGTAATGGAGATTCCAAGGTTACGCAAAGGGAAATTGATTTAGCATATGGTTTAAGAGATAAACAGGTACGTATAAATTTATTAATCACCCATATGTTTATCAACTCACAATGCAATAAATTTTACATGTTTGACATTTTTCAGGTCAAACACCACAACGCTATGTGCTGCAATGGTCATAAATTTCACATAAAAAAGTTGGATGACACGAAGAAAACTTGTGATTCTGGCATCACTGCAGTCTTTGAGGTGACAAATATTTCATCAAGAAATGACATTCATCCTCAACAGTCTCAAAATCGATACTATGGCATTTTGGATGATATACTTGAGTGTGACTTTAATTCCTTCAAATTAGTTTCATTTGTCGTCAAATGGGACAGGCTACGATTGAATAAAAATGATCCTGATAGAACTGTTATTGAACATGATAATTGTTTTATAATGCTAAATACAAGGTCATTTGAACTAGTTGGGGATGAGCCCTATGTTCTTCCAAGCCAATGTGAGAAAGTATTTTACTCTGAGGTTCCACATAAACCAGGTTGGTCATTTGTTGTTAGACATGATCCAAGAGGAAGGCCGATAAAGTATAATGTGATGGAAGAAGAAGATACCAAAGAAGTAGAAGATGAAGTGGATGATGATCACGATCGACAGTTTCACAATGATGATGAAGAAAAACAAGAAGAAGAAGAACAAGAAGAAGAAGAAGAAGAAGATGATGATGATGATGACGATGACAATGGCAACGACGACGACGACGATGATGATGATGATGATGATGATGATGATGATGATGATGGTGATGATGACCTTGATGTTCATGATGATGAGGAAAGAAATGTATGAGGAATGCAATTAGTACTATTGAATATTGACTTCTTCATAGAATTTTTTTTACATAATTAATTCATTTTGTTTTGAATTCTAATGCCATTACATAATTAATTCATGATGCACCTTTTAATATGGAGATGGAGATAGGGGGTGTGACTATTTATGTGACAATATTTAAATTGTGTTTATTTATGGAAATTGGATTGTTTACTAGCTATGTGACTATTTATGTGACCATTTAGTTGAGGATCCTGCATAGTCTACAAGGACTTACAAAATTTACAATGGTTTTGATGACAACATCTTTTTATTATTTAATACTCTTTTTGTCTACAAAGTTCATGTTGTTCATGTTGTGTATGATGTAATTTCACTAACATTTTTTATATATTTTCTTTCTCACAGGCCGACATGGATCCATCACATATCGCAGACAAAGATGTACCTTGCGACACTTCTACCGAGTAGGTAAACCTCATTGTAATTGTACAAATTAGGTAGAAGCAAATTGTTGCATTATTATGTTCTTTTTTTTAGTGATTTATACTAATTTTGTAATTGTTAATGATATTCTTGACACAGACGGATGTTCGGGGAAAGGGAAAGGGAGTTGTAGTACTTGACCACCTTTCTATGGATGTCAAATCATTAGGGTTAAGCAATGATAACCATGAAGATCCCGCAGACCTTGTGAAATTCTTTAAAATGCCTCTTATAAAAATTAGAAAAGAGATTGTTGCTTTGGCAGCTGTGCATCCTACCACTAATGAGATATGACAGAGGGTGGAATTATTGTATAAGACAACCGAAAACTTGCAAGTAAGCAGTAATGAAAGCTTTAATTATAATAAAAGTTCAATAATGGTTTATATTTTGTTCTCTTTTTATGTCATTAACTAAAATATGTATGTATTGTTTTTACAACAATTTATCCACCCTCATGAAAGTCGTTCCTATGATCAGGGTGTTGCAGGATTAGGTGATGACGATTTTCTTGTATTATCACTTGCTTGGCTTATCACTTTGAGTACCCAAAACACATCATACTTGATACTGTCAATTTTCAAAATAAAGGTTCATCCTTGTTTACAATTCTTGCACTTTTCATATATTTAATGTATTATTCTTTAGGTGCTGTCAATGTTAATGTGCAAATGCCGACGCCGCCTCATCAGAGGTCACCCTCACCTGTATTGCTGACTGCAATGTTGGCAACACATAGCATGCAGACATCCTCTAGTGCACATCATATTATCCCACCCACTGTTGGTAGATCCCTCTTTTTCTCTATCTTCTATCATGTGTTTATTTCCTTTCAAGCATTCTTTCTTGAATTCTAATGCCATTTCATAGTGGATTCATTTTTTGCAGGAGGAGATGCACATAAGGATGTGCCACAGGTGACTACTGCTGATAACATAGCATCATTTCCTGGATCTTCTCGTATTACTAGTACGGGAACATTGCAGGCCACATTCGTGGTGAGTGACGAAGAAATGCTTCCCTTAAAGATACAAAAGGTTCTAGGTACTTTAAAATTATTATTATATATACTCTAATTGTAATTTACTTTATGATCACTCATTTTGGACTAATATTGATCCCATGAATTTTTCACGGGCAATGATATTTTCTATAAACATCTTAGTGACATTGCATTGCATATATTTGGGCCCACCATATGTAAAAGGTGGTACATCATATGTGAACTAACCCTTATCCACTTTTGATTTCATATCATTACTAAAATACTTTTCCTTTGATCCATTTCTTGAAGTGTAATAAATGTAGCTTCAGTTCATTTCTGAATCTAACAGGTTTGTTTTTTCTTTAAAAGGTGGAATGACCAAGAAAAAAGGTTAAAAGATGAATTGACATACCAAATGGTTGACTGGTTTGGAAATGACACCTTTGACAAAACCAAGCTCCTTGAAAAAGCTGGCACATATCTAAAGTATGTGAGGGACCAATACAGGACCCATTTGGAGAGGAACCTAAAGTACGAGCGTCCCCCCATGATTCCAGAGAGGGAGTGGAAGGACCCAATTTTGGATGCCAAGGAGAGAATTGAAAGGAAAAAAGGAAATACACCAGTAGACACCAGAAGAAGGTATGGGATACTATTAAGAATGTAATTATGTACTAATTAATTACTCTTTATATTTATATAATCTAACATATTTCAAACTTTTTATAGACTGAGTGACACGTCAAAGGCAACCAAGGCAAGGCAAGAAAAGCACGGGCAACACAAACTCGGCTCTAGTGGTTACATGAAACTTGCTGCATGAATTGTAAGTATCTCATGTAAACTCCCATATTGTCTCAAAATATTAATAAATTGCAAACATTTTTTTTTTATCAAACAATGCAAGAAAAATTCACGGTACCAAGCAAAAATGTAGGGCTTTGAATTCAATAGAGCGACCATAGAAGATGACAAGAGAATTTCCTACCAGCAAGGCTATTCAGCCATGGTTGATTGGCTATGAGAATTGAGTGGGCATACACAACATTCGAGTGCATCTGTCACACAGGTAAATATGGTAAATGGAAGTTGTTTCAAATTTAATATTTTACCAATAATCTAATTGATGTTGAGTTCCAACATAAAGTGAGTACATTTGTTTTAAATAAGCAAGCAATGATAACAATGTGCATGTCATTGGAATGCAGCCTGCTAATTATGAAACACCACCTGCACATGAACGTCCGAATGTGCATCCCAGTAGTGGAGGTATTCATTTGCTATTCAAATTTATTTATTTAGCTATTAATACAATTAAACATATTAATTTGTAATTAGAGTAGTAATTAATGTAACCTTTCTTGTTAATATTTTAGAACATGTAGTCGGTGGTGAGCAAGTGGAGCATGATCTGGGTACACAACCTCAAGAACATGATGTTCCCCACTCAGGTGAAGAGGACCATGGTGTTTAGCATATTGAGGTTGAGGCTACACAAAATGATGTGGCCCCATCAGGTAAAGAGCACAACAATTATGTTCTCTAAATTAATGGAATACTTGTAACAATAATTTTTTTTTTTTTGAATTTAACCCATTTCTTTGTTATTGCAGAGGACCCCCCTCCGCTTCAATGTCCTCATCCTCAGTATAGGACTAGGCATACATTGAGATCACGAGTAGTTGGTAGAACATCTACAGAGGGGGGAAATGATGAAGACACCGATGTTCCACTTAGTCTTTTCATAGCTTCAAAGAAAAAACAAAGAAAGAAATGATTGTAATCTAACTTATTTGATAATGACTGATTTTTATGTGTTAGTGAATGTAATTATGTGCTAATTAATGGTTATGGATGATATGTATTAATTAATATTGATGAATGTTGCGTGTTAATTAATGTTAATCAATGTTATGTGTTGATGAACATTATGTGATATTATTGAATGAATGCTATATTTTATTAATGGTAGAAAGAATTAATGAATGAATGTTATAAGATGTTAATGGGGAATTTAGAGTGATGTTGGGGTGCGGGGGAGGGGCCAAATGAGCTTCCACCTTCACGTGGTTGGCCCTGTTAAGTAGAGAATATTAAACTATTCTCGAAACCAAGCGAAGCTCAACAAGGTAACACACTTTTCAATATTTCATTATGTTGCACAGTTAATATTATTGAATAATGTATATTGAATCTTAATTGCAAGGTCCAACAGAGCCAACATGAACAACAACACCATGAGTTGCTGGGTATAATGAACTACCATATTGTATTGTGTTTTCACGAACAATATGAGTTGCTTCTAGTGTTGATATCTAAGGTGGGACTGCAAAAGTTATGAATATGCCTCATCCTTGTAAGTTTTTTTATTACAACTCCTAATTCTTGAGACTAAACTTTTTGTTCTTGATGTTTTTCACTAGTTTTCATAACCTCTGACTTTGATGCTTGTGCCTTAATAGAACTAGATGTTTCTTGTATGCATACTTGGTCAAGGACTGCATTATGATGCTATAGGGCTACAAACTAAGATTATTTATTGTATTGAGTTGCACATTTGACATGAGTTTCCCTATGACTGCTATGCACATTTATGTATATACACTATTTCTAGTCTGTATATTGATATTAATTTGGAGAAAATATTACAAAACTCAGAGTATTCTCCATAAGACTAGAAAAAAGCTCAGATAAATTTTTGCAACGTTTTCTTACATTTACTTGCGATCATTTTTTTAGGAGTCCTAGTATCCATTTATAATAGTATGGATGCATACAAGCTTTGGACCCTTCAAAAGAAAGTTTGTTACAAACAACCGATCATTTTCAAAAAGTGGTTATAAGTCCTTTTTAGCATCTGCGGATTCCTCTGCTTGTTGTTCTGTTGCAACCTCCTGTAACTACTCCCGAGCATCTTCTTTCTATCCCATATAATTATCTTTCCACTCCTGATACACATCATTAGTAGGCCAAGTAAAACTAGCAATCTTCTATTTCATATCTTCTAGCCACTTCCAAGTGACTCGTACATGCCCAATCTCTGTTTCTATGAAACCATAATGAGATTTCACTTTTTCAATTTCCTCAATTGTTTGGACAAATAAGGATGTGTCATCAGTACTAATAATCTGATTGATCCTCAGGGACAAATTGTGGTCCACCTCCTTTAACCAAGTCTTCTCTTCCTTTAGCTGGACAGGACCAATGAAACCTCCTGGAAACATTTCAAATTTATGATTTGCATATTCTTTCCTATAAAGTTGGGCTTTTCTTTTTACACCTGCTCCTTCCATTGAAAGAATATTCATCTCTTTTATAAACTCACATGTGGACCTTAGATTGTCATTCTCTTCTGCATCTGCATGGGAAGAACACATGAGCTCTAACTCTTTACCTCTAGGCACCCACTTATTCAGGATTGGTTCCAAAGTGGCTTCTTCTTCTCTCAATTTGTTCAAAATCTCAAGAATCCTCTTCATATTTATGTATACATTGGAGGTTTTGACTGAGACAACAAACTTCAAGATGGTGGCTTTCACCTTCTCCTCATATTTGTTTGCATACAATGTCTGAGCTTGTTTCAATTTTTCCAACTCATGTTGGACATTTTCAGGTAATTGGGAACTAGAAGGCATAGGATAAGGGGGATATTCAATGATGGGACTAGTAGGAGGGGGTCTTGTTGGAGAGGAGGCTATCATGAGTGTAGAAGATTCACCAGGATGATATTGACCTGCCAGTTGACTCTGGAGTCTAGCAATTATGCTGTCTTTGTTGGCTATTCCTTCTTAGCATCATTCTAAGCTTTTAAAATAGTCTCCAACTTGAATTGGAGATTATCCTTTTCTTGTGCCTCTTTCTCTGCCACCGCAACACTGAATTTTGTAGTGTCTAGGACTGTGCTTGCAACTTCCACTACCCTTGTGTCTTGGACTCTTTTAACTATCATGCCTCCTAAGAGGCTCGAATCTGATGCATCCTTCCTTCTTTTGTTTTCATCCTTCTTTAAAGACCACATGACAAGAGCAACATTATCTTTGTTGAATGTCACTCCTTCCATAGGCTTTGTTTCTTTTCTCACTACATCAAGCACTAAGGCATCAACTATATCCCATTCAGGGAGAATCAACACACTAGCCTTTGCTACCATTTCTCTTCCTTTCTTAGGGGTGATTGCTTTGAACTCCTCCATCATTTCTTGCTTAACCTCTTCTTCTACCTGAGTTGTAATTTTAAGAGGCTATTCACTTTTCCTCTGTTCACATCTAATCTTGAATTGATCAATATTTTGCTTCCTATAAATTGTATAAAAGCTCCTCATGTGAAAAAATTACTTTCAGCTAGGAATTCTTCACTAGCTTGCTTAACAGTAAGGTCCATTTCTTGGCCCTTTAACTCACCATCAGTCAAATCCATTTCAGCATTAGGTGGCTCTTCAGGCATCCCCTCTTGGGCTCCTCATAGGTATAGGCAATCTCACTGAGACTCCCTAACTGCAATAATTGTTTAGCCACAACTTGTTCATCTCCAATGTGGATAGGAGACTAAGATGGAGAATATTTAGGCTCATCAGTTTCAATTTCCTTTCCCACTCTCTGCTTCTTAGGGGAATCCTAGATGTCAATGACATCTTCAATTTTCCTCTTCCCTTTTGAAGTGGAAGGCTCACCTATCACTGGCATTATCACAGTGTACTTTGACCTTTTGTGCATTACATAGTCACCATGTGGGATATCTCTAGCAAAGGTAGGCTTAGCCAATACCATCTTAGCCTTAGCAGGCTCATTTTGCATTATGGCCTCCCTCTTTTCTTTTAAGGTCTGCATGAGATCTTCAAAATTGTAAGGAAGTTAAGTAGCGGAAACAACTTCCTACACTAACCTTGAGAGGAGGGTAATGCAAAACTTTTTTCAGATCGTTACAACAGTTATAGAAAATAGAAATAGATATAATAGCATTCATACCACAGCACAGTGATTTACGTGGGGAAAACCCTTTCGGGAGAAAAACCCCACACTCCAAAAGCAGCTCAATATTTTATTCAGCAATCAAAAATAGATTACAACATACTTGCAGAGCAAGCTCTTCACAAGAGTACCACTAATCAGAGATTCAGAGGCAACTCAATAGCCATAAGACTCTTACACACAACCTCTATCTCACACACCTCATAAATAGGAGATACAATACAAGAAACCGTCAAATGGTATTACAAAACCATGGGCTAAAACCACCCAATAAGGTGTAGCTGACCTTATCTCCCTTCTAGATGCCCTATGACATGTTAAAGCACACATCACCACGTGTCGCTCCCTTTTACAGCTCATTTATGTATCCGATACAAATTATTTTTTCCTATTTCAGGAGTACAAACTTTCGGAGGCCATAACTTGAGAACCGGGTGTTCGATTGATGAACTGTTTGAAGCGTCGGAAAGCTCGTGAAGTGCTCTATCACCTCATAACTCGCTGCACTAGTTACGACCACTTTTCAGGGCATTTTGGAGCCTCTAAAGCCCCCAAAATTAAGTTTAAACATTTTATCACACCCCTCCAAGATGAAAACTTTAATATCTTCAAAACTAGCTGTGACCTTGCGATGCAACTTTACTGGAATGCTTATCTAGCCAACCAGAAGCTTCAGGGAGAGTTTTGCACCATTTCATGCTCAAATGAAAACTTACTATAAATAGTAACCTCGCATAAATGCAAGGTTGAGACACCATTTTTCCCAACAAATCTCCCACTTGTTGAACACCTTGCAGGAGCGGAAGGGAATGTCAACACAATGAATCAATTGCTAGGGGCCATAAGGCCCATAGACTCTAAACACCATTTGAACTTCTCTGTGCTCACAGCCTTAGTTAAAGCATCAACAACATTCATCAAAGTTTCCACCTTAACCAGATTCACCCTACCATCTTCGACCATATCTCTAACAAAATGATACTGAACATCAATATGTTTGGTCCGGGCATGAAATGTCGGGTTCTTAGCTAGGCTAATTGCACTCTGACTATCACAGTAAACTGTCACTATACCTTGTTTTATTCCAATATCTGAACATAGTCTCTTAAGCCAAATTCCCTCTTTACAAGCATGAGTAGCTGCCATATACTCTGCTTCAGTAGTGGATAAAGCAACCACAGCCTGTCACTTACTCATCCAACTAATTGCACCACCAAACAAAGTAAACACATAAGCACTGGTGGATCTTCTGCTATCAATATCACCTAACCAATCTGAATCCACATAACCATGGATATCAAGGGAAGTCATGTCTCCAACTGAATTACCATGATAACACAAAGAATACTCTGAAGTACTCTTCAAATATCTGAAGACTCTTTTGACTGCATCCCAATGAACTCTACCAGGATTAGACATATATCTAGAAAGTACTCCAACTGCTTGGGCAATGTCTGGTCTAGTACAAACCATAGCATACATCAAGCTTCCAACCGCACTCTGGTAAGGCACTCTGCTCATGTCTTCCATCTCCAATGGGGATGTAGGACAATTTGAAACAGATAGTTTCGTTCCAACTATAAAAGGAACACTCAATGGTCTACAATTCTGCATGTTGAACCTCTGTAACACTAAATTCACATACTTACTCTGGCCTAGCCATAGCTTTCTATTCACCCTATCTCTTCTAATTTCCATCCCAAGAGTGTACTTTGCTGCACCAAGATCTTTTATTTCAAATTTAGCAGCGAGCTGAGACTTCAGTTCTGAAATCATACCTTTCCCTTTACCAATGAATAACATATCATCAACATACAATGCAATGAATAAAAAATGATCACCATCAGATTTATAATAAACACAGTGATCTGATTTAGAACGTTCAAATCCTAAACTCAACACATATGTATCAAATTTTTGGTACCACATCCTAGGACTTTGTTTGAGGCCATACAAAGATTTCTTCAATTTACAGACCAAATTACTTTTGCCTTTCACCACATAGTGCTCCGGCTGTGTCATATAAATATCTTCCTCCAAATCACCATGAAAGAAAGCAGTTTTCATATCCATTTGCTCAACCTCTAAATCATAAGCAGTAGCAATAGAAAGAAAAAATCTAATGGATGTCATTTTTGTAATAGGAGAAAATATCTCACCGTAATCAACACCCTCAACCTGAGAGTAGCCTTTTGCAACCAACCTTGCTTTATACTTCTCAATGCTTCCATCTGAACCAATCTTTTTCTTGAACACCCATTTACAACCAACAGGTTTTCGTCCTTCAGGCACTGGTACAAGATCCCATGTATCATTCTTTTTCAAAGCTGCCATTTCTTCCTCCATAGCAATCTTCCAGGATTCTGCATCATTCATACCTAATGCCTCTTCTACAGATTTCGGTTCATCCACACTAGTATTCAGAGAAAAAATACATCTCCAATCATGAGGTGAATACCTTTCAGCTGGTTGTCTATGTCTTGTAGACCTTCGAACAAGCTGAGTTGGAGGTTCTTCCTCCACTTCTGAAGATTCAGAGCTAGACGAGCTCTCCTCAACTTCTTGCCTATCTAGGGGTCTCGATTCAACTCTTTCAAGTGTAGAAGGAAGTTGAATCACATCTTCTTTTTTAGTCTGTCCTGGCTGCAATGTAACAGAAGGAGACTTAATTTCTCTAAAAATAACACTTCTACTGTGAATTACCTTTTGTGCAACAGGGTCCCAAAGCTTGTATCCTTTCACACCATAACTATACCCGATGAAGATACATTTCACAGCCTTGTTCTCCAACTTTGTTTGCTTCTCCTTTAGCACATGTGCATATGCCTTGCAACCAAAAACTCTAAGATGTCTCAATGAAGGCTTGTGACCTGACCATGCTTCCATAGGCATTTTATCAACAAGAGCTGATGTAGGAGACTTGTTAATCAGGTAGCAAGTAGCGGCAACAGCTTTAGCCCAAAAATTTTGTTCGAGACTAGCACCACTCAACATACTCCTAGCCTTCTCCATTAGTGTCCTGTTCATTCTTTCTGCTATGGAGAATACGGAGTTGTCTTCTGCCTGTTAAATCCACAGTCTTTACAGAATCTATCAAAATCATTAGAGCAAAACTCACCACCATTATCAGTTCTCAAACATTTTATTTTCTTTCCAGTCTGCAACTCAACCATTGCTTTAAATTCTTTAAAATAACTAAAAACTTCAGATTTACTCTTTAGAAAATATACCCATGTCCTTCTACTAAAATCATCAATAAATGAGACATAATATGTGGATTTTCCAATCAAAGAGACATCTACTGGACCAAACACATCAGAATGGATAAGATCCAAAACACCACAAGTTTTATGAGAACTCGAGTAAAACTGAACGCGGTTTTGTTTTCCATAAATGCAATGCTCATAGAAATCAAAGTCAAGATTACAATCATTCAAACCTTCAACAAGGTTTTTATTTTTCAAGGTCCTTAGACCTTTTTCTCCAATGTGGCCAAGTCTCTGGTGCCATAACATAGTCTTCTCTGCAGGTAACTTTGCCTCAGACGAAAGAGCACCCTTAGGTACCCAAAAACCATTTCCATCTGCTGAAGGTGAAACCTTCAAATCTTCCAGTGAAGTATCTGTAGATTTACTTTTTTCAAAAGTGCTATTACACTCAATAGTGTATGCTTCAAGCTTATACAAAGTGCCAAACCTGACACCTCTAGCAACTACCATAGCACCCTTAATCATCTTACATCCTACTTCAGAAAAGACTACCTGCACACCTACATCTATTAGTTTGCTCACAGATAATAGGTTTTGTTTTAATCTAGGGATATGCAGCACACCATTAATCCTTTTTATTCTACCATCAGAAAACTTGATTCTAACTTTACCTTGACCAACAATGTCTAGAGGTGAATCATCACCCAAGTACACCTTACCTCCATTAAATCCTTCATATTCAAAAAACCAATCTCTATTGGAAGTCATATGAAAAGATGCACCTGAGTCAATTAGCCAGGCATCATTACCTGCATGAGTCACCAAAGCCATAATAAATGCATCACCATCTTCCTTGTCGGACTCAGAATCAGAATCAAACTTTTTCTTTTTCTTCTTCTTCTTTCCTTCTTTGCAGTGCTTATGGATGTGACCTAGTTTACTGCAATTCCAGCAAATGACTTTGGACTTTCCAGGAGATTTTGATCTCCCTTTGGATTTGGACTTGTTGCACTTCTCATTCTTCTTGCCTTTCTCCTTAGGTGTTCCATGAACGGTTAGGGATTCCTTTGAACTGATGGATACCTTCCTTCGCATCTCTTCATCGAGTAGGGCACCCACCATGTCTTCAGATTTCAAAACAACAGAAGTACTACCGATAGCCATAACAAGAGAATCCCATGAATCAGGCAAAGAACAAAGCAAGATCTGACATTTCTCCTCCTCGTCCATCTTAACACCGAAGGATACTAATTGAGCCACCAACATATTGAATGCTTCCAGGTGGTCTGCAATTCGTCCACCCTCTTCCATCTTCAAGGAATACAATTTCTTTCTTAAGAAAATTTGATTTAATAAAGATTTCGCTTGATACATCTCACCAAGCTTAGTCCATAGCTTCTATGTAGAGTTTTCTTCATGGACATTGATTAGAACAGAGTCTGCCAAGCATAGTCTGATTAGACCCTTGGCTTTTCAGTCCATAACATCATACTGAGCTGCCACAGTAGGATCTGAGGGCCTTTGGACATTCGCATCAACAGCATCCCAAAGATCTCGATCTATTAGCAGATCTTTCATCTTCAACTTCCACATCTCAAAATTACTTCCATTAAATTTCTCCACCTCTATTCTCCCTGACAAACTCACCATCTGAATATTCCTACAACAAGATCAAAAAGTGTCTTCTGCACAAGCTCCCACTCAAATCTGGATTAGTTCAAAAAACCCAACTGCCCACAATTGAAACCAAAGGTGATCAGGCTCTGATACCACTTGTAAGGAAGTTAAGTAGCGGAAACAACTTCCTACACTAACCTTGAGAGGAGGGTAATGCAAATTTTTTTTTAGATCATTACAACAGTTACAGAAAATAGAAATAGATATAATAGCATTCATACCACAACACAGTGATTTACATGGGGAAAACCCATTCGGGAGAAAAACCCCACACTCCAAAAGCAGCTCAATATTTTATTCAGCAATCAAAAATAGATTACAACATACTTGCAGAGCAAGCTCTTCGCAGGAGTACCACTAATCAAAGATTCAGAGGCAACTCAATAGCCATAAGACTCTTACACACAACCTCTATCTCACACACCTCATAAATAGGAGATACAATACAAGAAACCGTCAAACGGTATTACAAAACCATGGGCTAAAACCACCCAATAAGGTGTAGCCAACCTTATCTCCCTTCTAGATGCCCTATGACATGTTAAAGCACACATCAACACATGTCGCTCCCTTTTACAGCTCATTTATGTATCTGATACAAATTATTTTTTCCTATTTCAAGAGTACAAACTTTCGGAGGCCATAACTTGAGAACCGGGTGTCCAATTGACGAACCGTTTGAAGCACCAGAAAGCTCACGAAGTGCTCTATCACCTCTTAACCCACTACACTAGTTATGGCCACTTTTCAAGGCATTTCAGAGCCTCTAAAGCCCCCAAAATTAAGTTTAAACATTTTATCACACCCCTCTCAGATGAAAACTTTAATATCTTCAAAACTAGCTGTGACCTTGCGACGCAACTTTACCGGAAAGCTTATCTAGCCAACCAGAAGCTTCAGGGAGAGTTTCGCACCATTTCGTGCTCAAATGAAAACTTACTATAAATAGTAACCTCGCATAAATGCAAGGTTGAGATACCATTTTTCCCAACAAATCTCCCACTTGTTGAACACCTTGCAGGAGCAGAAGGGAATGTCAACACAATGAATCAATTGCTAGGGGCCATAAGGCCCATAGACTCTAAACACCATTTGAACTTCTCTGTGCTCACAGCCTTAGTTAAAGCATCTACAACATTCATCAAAGTTTCCACCTTAACCAGCTTCACCCTACCATCTTCGACCATATCTCTAACAAAATGATACTGAACATCAATATGTTTGGTCTGGGCATGAAATGTCGGGTTCTTAGCTAGGCTAATTGCACTCTGACTGTCACTGTACCTTGTTTTATTCCAATATCTGAACACAGTCTCTTAAGCCAAAAGCTTCAGGGAGAGTTTCGCACCATTTCGTGCTCAAATGAAAACTTACTATAAATAGTAACCTCGCATAAATGCAAGGTTGAGACACCATTTTTCCGAACAAAAATAAAGAATCAAGAATTTTATTTTCTCCTCAAATGGATTGAAGCTAGAAAGGGGGTCATAGCCAGTGTCAAATTGATGGATAAATCAAGGGCTTTCTTATATGCCACCCACTTCTCCTTCCTCAATTCTTGCTCATCTAAGTTGAATTCATTTCTAATCAGATCTTTTGGGAACTGAAATTGATGTGGTCTACCTCTACACATTGCTCTTTTTCTGAACATGCCATTGAAAAAATCCTCAGGGTCTGCACATCTTGACACTACAGTAGACAACCTATATGGCTTAAAGAATTATTCAAAAAATCTCCATCCACCCTTAATGATCACAATATGGTGAGCCATGGTAATAGTTGGGAAAATAGTCCCTTTACCTCTATTGGTTAGCTCTGCTTCTTGTACTCCCCCAATTTTTCTTGAGACTTCTGCAATCCCTATCTTCAATGAGACCTGATAGGGTAGTAAAAAGGGGGTGCCTCTAAATCCAAACACTCTAAAAATAGTAGACACAGGGTACAAATATATATCTCCCCAATTGTGAACAATCTTGATATCCTCTGCAAACTCCTTTGGTCTGAGAAACTCCAAAGAAGGCTTAGGAATTCTAGGGTTTTCTCTGCATAAAAGAATCCTAATTTTAGATGCAAAGCATCTATCAAACTTTAAATAACTTGCATCTTCTCTATCCCAAGATAGAACAGTACTCCACAATTGCACTAACATCTCCTCTTTATCCTTGACCTTAATCAGGTCCATCTCCTTTCCAAAATAATCAGCCCCTTCGAACAAAAACATATGCATTAACATGGAGTACCATCCAAATGGCCTATCCACCTTACCATTTTTGATTCCTACTAGCCCTTTATGAATTGCATCAACAAGTTATAAGGCATAATCAAATGTTATTGCTAGGGAGGGGTTTAGAATTTGTGCAATCATTAACATATAATAGGTTGGCATATTCTTTTCAGTATCCTCTCCAAAAATCTGGCACAATGCCCAATACATACCCTTAGCACTCAGAATGAATAGGTTGAGAGAGAATGGTTCCATTGTGCTGGGGCCTACAACTGTTAACCCCCCTATCTTTACAAAGAATTATTTCAATGGGCCACTTCTAAGATGATCCCTTTGTGTGTTGTAAACCTAGGCTAATGAATCAAAGTCAATAGGTTCTAACAAATTGGAGAACTCGCTAAGTTTAAACACTTTCCTGAATTCATCTTCATTTATCTCAATCAAGACTGATCCCTTTATGTTCCTGATGCATCTTGCCACAGAGTCATAATTCTGTGCAATCAGGGCTAATAGATCTACATCCATAAAAACACCTGGGACCACAAGCTTTCCTACATCCTGCTCCCATATGCCATTCAAAGGAGCTGGGGAATTCCTCTACCCAAAACCAACTTTGAAGAGTCCTAAGCCTAACAATCCTATTTCAGGGTCCCTCAACCAATTACCCTTATCATAAAGGCCATCTCCAATTTTTAGATGAGGGTTCTTAGGTACTAGCTCTTTGGCCTTAGCACCAGCATTGGTGGACATGGTTAATTGCTCTAAAAAATAACCACAAATATTTCAATCTTGGTAATTCACTTTCCCTATAAATTCTCCTCTGGGTGCCATTCTGGTCAAACAATTATACCACTAGAAGCTAGCATAGACCTCTAATGAAGTAATTCACATAGCAGTATTTGAGAACAAACCAAGAGTTATCAAGAAAAGCACAAGAAACCTGATTATTCGCTTGAAGAAAATTGCTTTGCAACAATTTGCTCTGCAACAAACTTTGATGAAACAATACTTAGCAATCAAGTTGATGTGAACTGAAAAGGGCAAGTTGGCATTTAAGTTTTTAGAAATTAACTCCACATGCTTCGGCTTTCTTTTCAGAATTAAATTTGCCAAATCGAATTCAAAACTGGCTCCAACTTGTCATAATTTCTCTAAGTCTTTCCTCTATTTTGCTCTTTCGCTACTTCGCAGAACATAAAACCCGTGCTCTTTTCTTTCATGAAATAATGTTGGCTGTTGGATCAGAACTTACATCACTTTTATCTTTGTTTAATCTCTTTGCTTTAGTGTCAGGCCCTACCTCCTTTTCACCACTTTGTGGAGTTTAACAGTCATCCACTTTTCCTTTGCGAGGCCACGCCAAGCGTTAGATCAAACTCAAATCACCCGACCTTTAACTCCAATCGGGATCATCAATCCTTTTAACTAACCGTGCCTCATCTTGACGGCTAACAGTTTTCACCATTTTGCTGAGGTTAAGCTGCGGGCATCTTTGGGTCATGAAACAATGAGAAGCATTGGATCAATCTTGAGATGAATGCCTTTTAAGTGGGCCCTTTATCCAAGAATTACTTACCCCACTTGTTATCCGGTTAATAAACACCACATGGCAGTTGGCCATTAGCCCTAGACACTCCTTTTGATTCCACCCTTAATCTGCCATGTGTTCCCTTTTACTATTCCCACATAACTGCCGGTTACACCTAGGTGGGCCCTCAACCACTTTTTTAAACCACGTGTCACATCACTCCTCTATGTGATTTCCACCTGTCTTTCGCGACTTTGTGAACATTATTCTTTGTTTGGCTTGCAACCACGAAACCATGAGAACCATTAGATCAAAATAGACCTGATCTACTTTTAACTTCATACCATGCCTATCCCTTAGGCCCCTCGGCCTTTTCGCTACTTTGCAATGACTAACTTGCTAGCATCTTATCTTCGCGAATTCACATGAGCCGTTAGATATCAAGAACTTGCTTGTTGTTTACTTTTTTATGATGACCTTGCCCGAACCCACTGCATACTACCAACTCAGTGCCTTGTCACTACCATGTCATTGCCAACTGAGGTTACCACATTTACTACCACTCATAGTGAGACCCTCCACCTTTTTGCTATTTCGCTAAAGGTATAGCTCGTGCATCTCCGGATCACAAAACAACAGGAAGCCATTGATCTTTTTCCAAGCTCTACAAAATGCTCTACAAAAAGTGGTAGCTGTTATGCCACGTCACTCCTCCATGTGATTTCCACCTGTCTTTCGTGACTTCACGAACATTATTCTTCATTTGGCTTGCAGCCACGAAACCATGAGAACTGTTAGATCAAAACAAACCTGATTTGCTTTTAACTTCATGCCATGCCTGTCCCTTGGGCCCATTGGCCTTTTTGCTACTTCACAATGATGAACTTGCTAGCATCTTATCTTTGTGAATTCATGTGAGCCGTTAGATCTCAAGAACTTGCTCATTGTTTACTCTTTTTATGACAACCTTGCCCGAACCCACTGCATATCACCAACTCAATGCCTTGTCACCGCCATGTCATCACCAACTGGGGTTACCATATTTACTACCACTCTTAGTGGGACCCTCCACTTTTCTCTATTTCACTGAAGGTATAGCTTGTGCATCTCCCGACCACGAAACAATGAGAAGCCATTGATCTTTTCCCAAGCTCTACAAAAAGCTCTACAAAAAGTGGTAGTTGTTATGCCACGTCGATCCTCTGTGTGATTTCCACCAGTCTTTCACGACTTCACGAACATTATTCTTCATTTGGCTTGCAACCACGAAACCACAAGAATCGTTAGATCAAAACATACCTAATTTGCTTTTAACTTCATGCCATGCCTATCCCTTGGGCCCATCGGCCTTTTCACTACTTCACAATGACTAACTTGCTAGCATCTTATCTTCGCAAATTCACGCGAGCCATTAGATCTCAAGAACTTGCTTGTTGTTTACTCTTTTTATGACAACCTTGCCCAGACCCACTACATACCACCAACTCAGTGCCTTGTCACCGCCATGTCATCGCCAACTGGGGTTACCACATTTACTACCACTCTTAGCAGGATGCTCCACCTTTTTTCTATTTTGCTGAAGGTATAGCTCATGCATCTCCTGGCCACAAAACAACGAGAAGCCATTGATCTTTTTCTAATCTCTACAAAAAGTGGCACCTGTTATGCCACTTGTCTTTCACGACTTCGCGAACATTATTCTTTGTTTGGCTTGTAGCCACAAAACCATGAGAACCGTTAGATCGAAATAGACCTAATTTTCTTTTAACTTCATGCCATGCCTGTCCCTTGGGCCCATCAGCCTTTTTGCTACTTCACAATGACTAAATTGCTAGCATCTTATCTTCACGAATTCACACGAGCCGTTAGATCTCAAGAACTTGCTTGTTGTTTACTCTTTTTATGACAACCTTGCCCAGAGCCACTGCATACTACCAACTCAGTGCCTTGTCACTGCCATGTCATCGCCAACTAGGGTTACCACATTTACTACCACTCATAGCGGGACCCTCCACCTTTTCGCTATTTCCCTAAAGGTATAGCTCGTGCATCTCCTGACCACGAAACAATGAGAAGCCATTGATCTTTTTCCAAGCTCTACAAAAAGCTCTAAAAAAAGCGGTAGCTATTATGCCATGTCACTCCTCCATGTGATTTCCACCTATCTTTCGCAACTTCACGAACATTATTCTTTTTTTTGGCTTGCAGCCATGAAACCACGAGAACTGTTAGATCAAAATAGACTTGATCTACTTTTAACTTCATGCCATGCCTGTCCCTTGGGCCCATCGGCCTTTTCACTACTTCACAATGACTAACTTGCTAGCATCTTATCTTTGCGAATTCACATGAGCCATTAGATCTCAAGAGCTTGCTTGTTGTTTACTCTTTTTATGACAACCTTGCTCGAACCCATTGCATATCACCAACTCAGTGCCTTGTCACTACCATGTCATTGCCAACTGGGGTTACCATATTTACTAGCACACTTAGTGGGACCCTCCACCTTTTCGCTATTTTGCTGAAGGTATAGCTCATGCATCTCCTGGCCATGAAACAATGAGAAGCCATTGATCTTTTTCCAAGCTCTACAAAAAGCTCTACAAAAAGTGGCAGCTGTTATGCCACGTCACTCCTCCGTGTGATTTCCACCAGCCTTTCATGACTTCGTGAACATTATTCTTCATTTTGCTTGCAGCCATGAAACCACAAGAACCGTTAGATCAAAACACACCTGATTTGCTTTTAACTTCATGCCATGCCTATCCCTTGGGCCCATCGGCCTTTTCACTACTTCGCAATGACTAACTTGCTAGCATCTTATCTTCGCGAATTCATGCAAGCCGTTAGATCTCAAGAACTTTCTCATTGTTTACTCTTTTTATGACAAGCTTGCTTGGACCCACTGCATACTGCCAACTCAGTGCCTTGTCACCACCATGTCATCGCCAACTGGGGTTACCACATTTACTACCACTCTTAGTGGGATGCTCCACCTTTTCACTATTTCGCTGAAGGTATAGCTCATGCATCTCCCGGCCACAAAACAACGAGAAGCCATTAATCTTTTTCCAAGCTCTACAAAAAGTGGTAGCTATTATGCCATGTCACTCCTCTGTGTGATTTCCACCTCTCTTTCGTGACTTCACAAACATTATTCTTTGTTTGGCTTGCAGCCACGAAACCATGAGAACCGTTAGATCAAAATAGACCTAATCTATTTTTAACTTTATGCCATGCCTGTCCCTTGGGCCCATTGGCCTTTTCACTACTTCATAATGACTAACTTGCTAGCATCTTATCTTCATGAATTCACATGAGCCGTTAGATGTCAAGAACTTACTCGTTGTTTACTCTTTTTATGACAACCTTGCCCAGAGCCATTGCATACCGCCAACTCAGTGCCTTGTCACTGCCATGTCATCACCAACTGGGGTTACCACATTTACTACCACTCTTAGTGGGACCCTCCACCTTTTCGCTATTTCATTGAAGGTATAGCTCATATATCTCCCGACCATGAAATAATGAGAAGCCATTGATCTTTTTCCAAGCTCTACAAAAAGATCTAAAAAAAGTGGCAGCTATTATGCCATGTCACTCCTCCATGTGATTTCCACCTGTCTTTCATGACTTCATGAACATTATTCTTCGTTTGGCTTGTAGCCACGAAACCATGAGAACCGTTAGATCAAAACAGACCTGATCTATTTTTAACTTCATGCCATGCTTGTCCCTTGGGCCCATCGACCTTTTCTCTACTTCACAATGACTAACTTGCTAGCATCTTATCTTTGCGAATTCATGCGAGCCATTAGATCTCAAGAGCTTGCTCATTGTTTACTCTTTTTATGACAACCTTGCCCGAACCCACTGCATATCACCAACTTAGTGCCTTGTCACAACCATGTCATCGCCAACTGGGGTTACCATATTTACTACCACTCTTAGTGGGACCCTCCACCTTTTCACTATTTCACTGAAGGTATAGCTCGTGCATCTCCCGGCCATGAAACAATGAGAAGCCATTGATCTTTTTCCAAGCTCTACAAAAAGCTCTACAAAAAGTGGCAGCTGTTATGCCACGTTGCTCCTCCATGTGATTTCCACTAGTCTTTCATGACTTCACGAATATTATTCTTCATTTGGCTTGTAGTCACGAAACCACGAGAACCATTAGATCAAAACATACTTGATCTGCTTTTAACTTCATGCCATGCCTATCCCTTGGGCCCATCGGCCTTTTCGCTACTTCACAATGACTAACTTGCTAGCATCTTATCTTCGTGAATTCATGCGAGCCATTAGATCTCAAGAACTTGCTCATTGTTTACTCTTTTTATGACAACCTTGCTCGGACCCACTGCATACCGCCAACTTAGTGCCTTGTCTCTGCCATGTCATCACCAACTGGGGTTACCACATTTACTACCACTCTTATTGGGACGCTCCACCTTTTCACTATTTCATTGAAGGTCTAGCTCATGCATCTCCTGGCCACAAATCAACGAGAAGCCATTGATTTTTTTCCAAGCTCTACAAAAAGCGGCAGCTATTATGCCATGTCACTCCTCCATGTGATTTCCACCTGTCTTTCACGACTTCAAAAATATTATTCTTTGTTTGGCTTGTAGCCACGAAACCACGAGAACCATTAGATCAAAATAGACCTGATCTACTTTTAACTTCATGCCATGCCTGTCCCTTGGGCCCATAGGCCTTTTCACTACTTTGCAATGACTAACTTGCTCGCATCTTGTCTTCGCAAATTCACGCGAGCCGTTAGATCTCAAGAACTTGCTCGTTGTTTACTCTTTTTATGACAACCTTGCCTGGACCCATTGCATACTGCCAACTCAGTGCCTTGTCACTGCCATATCATTGCCAACTGGGGTTACCACATTTACTATTACTCTTAGCAGGACCCTCCACCTTTTCGCTATTTTGTTGAAGGTATAGCTCATGCATCTCCTGGCCATGAAACAATGAGAAGCCATTGATCTTTTTCCAAGCTCTACAAAAAGTGGTAGCTGTTATGCCATGTCACTCCTTTGTGTGATTTCCACCTGTCTTTCACGACTTCATGAACATTATTCTTCATTTGGCTTGCAGCCACGAATACACGAGAACCATTAGATCAAAACAAACTTGATCTTCTTTTAACTTCATACCATGCCTGTCCCTTGGGCCCATCGGCCTTTTCGCTACTTCGCAATGACTAACTTGCTAGCATCTTATCTTTGCGAATTCACGTGAGCTGTTAGATCTCAATTACTTGCTCATTGTTTACTCTTTTTATGAAAACCTTGCCTAGACCCACTGCATACCACCAACTCAGTGCCTTGACACTGCCATGTCATCACCAACTGGGGTTACCACATTTACTACCACTCTTAGCGGGACCCTCCACCTTTTTGCTATTTCGCTGAAGGTATAGCTCGTGCATCTCCCAGCCATGAAACAACAAGAAGCCATTGATCTTTTTCCAAGCTCTACAAAAATCTCTACAAAAAGCAGCAACTGTTATGCCACGTCACTCCTCCATGTGATTTCCACTTGTCTTTCATGACTTTGTGAACATTATTCTTCGTTTGGCTTGCAGCCACGAAACCACGAGAATCGTTAGATCAAAACATACCTGATCTGCTTTTAACTTCATGCCATGCTTGTCCCTTGGGCCCATCGGCCTTTTCGCTACTTCATAATGACTAACTTGCTAGCATCTTATCTTTGCAAATTCACGCAAGCCATTAGATCTCAAGAACTTGCTCGTTGTTTACTCTTTTTATGATAACCTTTCCTGGACCCACTGCATACTACCAACTCAGTGCCTTGTCACCACCATGTCATCACCAACTAGGGTTACCACATTTACTACCACTCTTAGCAAGACCCTCCACCTTTTCGCTATTTCGCTGAAGGTATAGCTTGTGCATCTCTCTGCCACGAAACTACGATAAGCCATTGATATTTTTCCAACCCGATCATTCTTTAACTAAAGAAGACTGCTTATCTCTAGGACCTACCAAACCCTTTCGCCACTTCACGAAGGTTAAAACACGTTCAGCTTGATCTGACAAAACCACGTTGTCCATCCGATCAAATGAAACTTGATTGGTGTTTAGCTTTGGTCCAAACCTATATGCCGAGTCGACCTTTGCCTTTCGCTACTTTGCGGAAACTAAGTTTCGAGCACTTTTTGGTCGTGAATCAACGTGGGCCATCAGGTCAATAGAAAATCGCATGATACTTATAAGGCCTGATGAACATTAGAAAAGGCAGATTAAAAGTGAACAAGAATAAAATATTTAAAGGGACCGCCTATGTAAATGACAAGGGGAGAACACTTTTATGATAAATGGACCCATCGCTTAAGTGAATAGTATAGTAATGCCAAATTCAAAACCAAAAGGGCTTTTCTCAGGTATTGTTTTTTTTTATATCGATGATTATTATTACTTGTTTTTATAAAAATGGTCATCGTCAAAATTACGACGAATACCAAGCTTTCGACCGATAACCTCTTTGACCGTCGACAGAGTCCATTGGATTGTCGAATTTTCGATGGGCATGGCATCATCGACCAATCTGACACTGAGTATTTTGTCGACACTTTGATGAAAATTTGTCAAAAATCTGACAAACGGTCGTCGAAAATCAGCTCCGAATGTACTAGTGAATGTTGTTGCACCAAAGGTAACAAAAACTTACAAGAAATCTACTCGGAGACTCATTTTGGCTAAAGAGTCTAGTGACACTGAATCTGAATATGCAAGCAAATTTTAGATTGTCAAGAGTAAAAAGGTAAATGTACATAGTGTTGACAAATTTTGTACTAATCTGAAGCAATATGGTGGATTTGGATCATTCAGATATGTAAAATATGAATCCAAATCTGATGATGAAAAGAGACAAATAGTTGAAGCTGTCATCTACACACTATTGAAATTCCGATTGGTCCCATTGGAAGTATCTAAATCTCTTCCAAATGAATTATATTTGCATATTGACAATAGGTGGAAGTATGCCATGGACTTAAAGAAATAGATGAGAGAAAGAAGTCTGGTATATCTTTTCCTAGACATTGTTACTACTTATCAAATTGCCATTAGTTTCATATCCAAAGTCATACTATATATTCTAGTCAGTTAGTATTACCGAATCATGTAGTTGGTACACACAGAGAAGTCGGTATGAATAGTCTAGTCAGTTACTAAAGAAAGTAGTCACAGAATGCAGTATTCACCAAGCTGTTTATCGAGTAAAGTTTCATGGCTACCGAGTGGTAAAGTTAACTCACCGAGTTGATATTCACTGAGTGAAATGTTTTACTAGATACATTGAACCTAGACATGCACATGAAAACGCGTTACAACATCAAGGCACATCTAACCATTTTTGCATTGGGAATTGCACTATGAGATTGTGTATGATTACAAGGTCAATCTAACCAATGAGATATTTTGTTTAGTTATTCATTCGAAGAATCTTTTGTAAGATCGAAGCAATGAATTAGATCACCGTTGTAAGAGATCTATTTATACAACATGATTCTAGGGTTAGATATATGAGATGCAATAAGAGATAACAATGTATGCATGAAGGAATATGGTTACAGAGACACAAAGAGATCACCAAGAAGGTTATCAGTGAATAGTTGAAGAATAGAGTAAACAGAAGGGTTTACCAAGTTTCATTATGGTTTACTGAGGTATGCTACAAGCTAGGTAATCTTATTCAGAGCACATAGAATTTGCTTTAGCATTTTAGATGTAAAGTTGTAGATATTTGTAATGATTTTATTGTAATATTTTGAAGTTGTAAGAGAAACCTTTAATAGGGTAAAAGACTCTAACCAAGTCTATAAATTGTAAATCCTTTAACCAGGTCCTACACTTATATAGTGTTGTAAAAATCCTTTAGTAAGGTAGATCTAACTGATCTTGATACTCCTAACAGGGTAAGCTATCAGAAATAGCTAAATGTAGCTCTAATCGAGCATTCTTTATTATTGTATTAGTGAAGTTGTGGGTGCCATCCCCACCACAGTTTTTCTCTCTAACCAAGAGTTTCTGTGTGACCAAAATATATGTGTTATGGAGTGAATCATGTATGATTGTTATCTGTTGATTTTAGTTTTATTTTATGTTACTGCACTATTCTGTTTATGCATAATAGTAAGGTTATTATCAGAGAAAAGTTTTGGAGTACTGATTCACCCATCCCCTCTCAGTACATTAGCTTTCTATATTGGGCCTAACAATTGGTATCAGAGCTATAATATTGGAAAAGGGTTTAACTACCTAAAGAGAAAGATCTTAGCAATGGAAGGCTACAAACAATCTTGGAGGATTGTGCATCTTCAAGAAGAGCTGGATAATGCAAATCAAGTGATTACAGACATGCAGAGGCAAATGCAAAAATCTCTGAAAGTAAGGAGAAGATTATCTGATGACTTGCAGGATTCTCAAGAGCTAGTAGAACAAATCGAGACATCATCTGAGAATAGTATATCTGAAGAGACTGAAGAAATGATTGGAATGTTGAAAGAAAAGAAGAAAAGCATTGGCTGATCAACTAAAAGCAATGAAAAGAGAACATGAACATTTCAGTACACAAATGACTGAAAATCTAGATGCATTAAGGATAGTTGAGGATAATTCAAGAGATCCACAAAGAGAGAAACAACAACTTGAAGCTCTAGTATCTGATAAGGATGATGAAATCATAAGGTTAACTGGTATTCAACAAAACATGGCAAATCAACTAGGTTATGCACATCATGAAGCAATTCTGAAGAATGATGAAAATCAATCATTGAAACTTCAAGTGTCAAGGTTGACTGGTGAACTTGAAATAGAAAAGAAATCCAAAGAATCATTGGAGAAAAGCTATGAAGCATCAAAGATGTTGGATGAGCAATTGAATACAAGAAGACTCTACAAAGATGGAGGACTTGGTTACAAAGGAAAAGACTCTACCGAGAAAGGAATTCATAATACCGAGAGAGGAGAATCATCAAAACAAGCTGGAAAAAGGAATAACATCAAAAGGAAGAAGCCTATTTGCTACTACTATGGAAATCAAGGTCATACTGCCAACATATGCCAGATCAGAAAAGGTAAGCAACTGAATATCTCTAAGTCCAATGGATATTGTTATAATTGCAATAAATATGGTCACACACCTAATCAATGTAGGACAAAGTCTATTAACAACTATCAGAAGGAAAAATTCAAAGGGTTTTGTAAAAACTGCAATAGATATGGACATAGTACCGAGAAGTGCTTGTTTAAGAAAAAGAACTACATGAAGTATCCACACCGAGCAAACACTAGAGGTTACCGAACTCACATAGATCCTTACCAGCAATATGCAGTAGTACCATGGGATTACAATACAAGAATATGGTGTGAATGTTGTGGAAGATATGGACATATAAGTGCCAACTGTTTTATAAGATTTGGAATGAACAACCAGAGATCATGGAGAAATTCCAGTATGGCATGTTTTCATTGTCACAAAGCTGGAGATTGCAGAGATCAACTGAGAAGAGACACTGAAGAGATAAAAGAAAAATTCAAGATGATTTGGAAAAAGAAAGAAATTATGTTTGATGAAGAAAGCACCTTACCTACCGAGTTAGGTGCACCTATTTCAAATTAGTCAAGAAAAGGTATGAAGGGACTACATTCTTTAAAAGTTGAATCATAACAGTTCCTATTCTATTATGTACAAAATTCAAAATCTGCATAGTTAAGATGCAATTAGTCAGTTTATATACTATATAGGAAACCTGTCAAGTTGGTGTATACAGGAAACCTATCAAGTCAGTTAATGAAGCTAAGTTGGGTGCTCGGTGAAAACAAAAAATGGAGTAAATCGGTAAAAGGTGAACTGAGTGCATTTAATATTTTGACCTAACTTGCACAGAGCCTAATAAGGTATTTTTGAGTACTTAAAAATGTTTTTGTGGTCATTTCCATTCACCCAATTTTTTGAGAAGTAAAGCAGAGCAAATCAAAGCGATCAAACTTCATTCAGAGAGAATTTTGAGGTATTTACATCAATCTATTCACACTGTTATTTGGTTTTTGATCTAGTCAAATTGCTACTGTCTACCGAGTGTGAAGAGTCAGTCACTTGTAAACCTTAAGGATAACTTGTCGAATCTTACCCAAAATCTACCATGGCGCCCAAGATCCAAGACCCTGTAGTTGTCCAAAATGTGGAGAATCCCTCGCTGAAATATTCCCTAAATCCTAAAATTGCCTCAGAACTGGATGATAAAACTGCATTTTCACTCATCTCAGATCGAGTCTTGTTGGTAGAAGATGTCAGATTCTTTACCAAATGCCGTGTTGAGGAACTCGGTCATGTAGAGATTAGTGACACATATGATGAACTGTGCACTGATGGAAAACTGTATAGAAAATCCGAGCATATCAAAATCAAGGGATTAACTGAAGCCCTAGTCTATCCCCGTGTGTTCAAACCCCAATGGGTTAAGTTTGTATTGAGCAGAGTACATGATGATTTCATGTGGCTACAAGAGCAACCGTTCAAGATCATGAAGGAAGTCATTCACCTGGTCACCGGATATCCCATCTACGATCATGCTTATGCATAGAAAATGATATCACAAAAGGAGCTAATCAGTCTAACCAGAGTAGAATCCGATTACCGAGGACTAAAATTGAATAATGTCACTGATGCTGAACTAAAATTTGCAATCAGAGTTATTGGTTACTGTTTCTTCCAATCTGCAAGGGAAAACAATGTACCATGTGCTGCAGTGGACCTAGCCTACAAAATAGTGAAGAAGGGAATGAAAGTAGACTTATGTGAAGTGCTACTAAAGAACTTGTTTGAGAACCTGAACACAATAAGGAAGCCAAAGAAGAACAACTTGGCAAACACACTAAAGTTCAGTTCACTACTTGTATGTATGTTTTTCTATTTTGAGAAGTTCTTTCCCTTAGTCGGTAAAGTAGTATGGGAGCTGCACCGACCTATCATCCATCAGATCAATGACTACATCAAGAAGTTAGGAGATAACTTTAATGATATCATGGATGATTACTTTAGCAAATTCCAAGAGAAAATGCACAATAGGTACAGGATCCCACCACAACTGGTCGAAAAATACAAGGACAATATATGTTTTGAAGTCAACACTGATTATTGCTATGTAAATGTTGTTGAACCGAGGACTCAATCATTGCAACCAATGGGTTATGAAATTGATTATGATACCACACAACAACAAATTGATGCCTATCTATCATTGCCAAGGCATGCAACTGAACTAAGGTATGGAACCTATGAAGAGGTGAAGGAGAAAGTAAAAATGAGCATTGTAGTTCCTAAGGCTACAAGAAAAGCTACAAAGATGATAAAGGCTTTATTTGAGAAATTCGGAGAAGAATCCTCCTCTACACCTATCAAAGGCAATCTTTCCATTATCAAGGAAGAATCAGAAGCATAGGAGGCTGCAATAACATTGAGCATAGAGTTGCCAAAGGGAAAAGTTCTAAAAAAGAAAGAAACAAGACATCACAAAGGCCCTATCAACTCCACCAACAAAGAGACCCAACACCAGAGCATCAGCTACATCACCGAGCAAGAAACAAAAGACTGTTGCCATTCCTAAGGTAACTAAGACTTACAAGAAATCTACTTGAAGACTCATTTAGGCAAAAGAGTCGAGTGATACAGAGTCTAATGATGCAAACAAATTCCAAGTTGTGAAAAGCAAAAAGGTAAACATTCACAGTGTTGAAAACTTTTGTGCCAATCTCAAAGAATACGGTGGATTTGCAGGATTCAGATATGTTAAGTATGAGTCTAGGAATAATGATGAGAAATGACAGATTGAAGAAGCTATCATATGTACACTTCTGAAGTTTTGGTTAGCACCATTAGAACTAGCAAAGTCACTTCCGAGTGAACTCTACTCACATATTGACAACAGATGGAAATATACAATGGATTCAGAGAGACAAATAAGAGAAAGAAGTCTAGTCCATCTATTTCCTGACATGTCTATAGTTGAAATCAAGGAGCATTTGTCCACATACAATTCAAAATTTCTTGTGAAACAAAGAGCCTTAAAATTGATGAATGGGCTATATATTGATGTGGAAAATGAGACTAAAGCCAAGTGGTAGGAGATCTTCAAACAAAAGGATGTCGGTGAACAATCTCAAATTGAAATTGTTGATGTCATCGAGCAAGATCCAGATGTCACCGAGCAAGGTCCAGACCTGGTTGACACTATAAAAATTGATGAAGATGTAATGGATGAAGCAGCACCAGAGCAGGAAATGATTGAAGGCACCACTTATGCAAAACTTGTCTCTAGTGAATCTATCTTAGAACAAGTTCAGCCTTATCCACCGGTGAAGCCACCAGTCTCAACTGAAGCTCCTAAGGACACCGAGCAAGCTACTGAAGGCAACAAATCTGAAGCTGCTAGTGACACAACCAAAGATCAAACGTCTCAAGCACAGACAAGCACTGCAAATATTACAGTTGAGACCCCTAGCACCGAACCACCCAAAGACACTGCAACTGCTACAGGAACAAACCAAAGTGTTGCATCTACCGAGAAACCTACCGAGGGTTAGCAAGCCTCACAAGCACTTGTCTTAGCGCCACAGACCAAAGGAAAAGAGAAGAAGGTGAGAAAGCATGGTTTTAAATTTGACTTATCTAAACTGATCGTGTTGCCCAATGTAGACATTTCCAAATTGAAAGGGAAAGCACTCACTGAATTTGGTGAACTATGCAAAGCAAAGGTTGAATAGGAGAAACAACTGGCCATACAGAAAAATAACAAAGTACTTCAGAAGGTTAGGACACTACTCACATAAATGCTACCATCAGCAACAGTGTCAATTGATGCAGCCATCCATATTCAATTGGATGAACTCCTTAATCAGATTGCAACATTTGGAGTTGATGCATCCGAGTACTTAAGCAAGCTCAAGGATAAAGAGCTTATAGCAAAAATGATAGAGGAAGTACAAAAATCAATTGCTGTTGGCAAGGTAAAACTTGTCAAATTCATTGCTGAGTTGTCCCCTCAACTCAAGCACATTCTTTATTTATTCCAGAAATTGTGTACATTTTCTTTATTTATTAAAGATATCAAAAATAAAACTAATACAATTGAGAAAGAGATCACTGATCTCTCATCCAAGTTGACCACTAAGCCTAATTTGGTTTAGAATTTTTACAAAAAGCTACAACAGCTCATGGCTCAACAGTTAGAACTGAGGAATGAAGAGCATAAAATTAGGATGGATATAATGACCCTTCAAACATTATTTCTTCCTCATCTATCATTAGTACAAGAGCAACTCAACTGAGCTACAATCTTATCAACTAAACAAGAGGGAAGCACTCTTGATGGCTTGATATCACTCTTATCTGATATTCAAGCACAAAACTCCCTTATGGAAAGTCTTAAGGACTCACTCTCAGTCACCCTCACCGATGCCCAGACCAAGTATAATACTATTTTTGATCAGTTACCACCTCTGGATGGAAATTAAGTTTTTAATGTTTGTCAAAAAGGGGGAGTAATATTATGATACTACATAGAGGAAAGCCCAGCAAAGGGGGAGTAATTCTACACTTGGAGAGTAGTACAGTTTTGATAACACAATTTTGAGTATTGTATACAAGGGGAGTATACCAAGCAGAATATATAGAGCATTCAGAGCACACAAGTACAGAACAGAACTAAACATGCAAACTTTAGAGTTATGTATAGGATAATGATAAGGGGAGTATATCTGCATATACTTTTTTATGACTATTGTACATATTGTCAAGTATACTCATTTTGTCAAGTATATAGTTTTTGAGTTATGACTTTGTAAGTAGCTTTTGTCAAACATCTCAACTAATGTCAAAAGGGGAGATTGTTACTACTTATCAAATTGCCATTAGTTTCATATCCAAATTCATATTATATATTCTAGTCGGTTAGTATTACCGAATCATGCAGTCGGTGCACATAGAGAAGTCGGTATAAATAGTCTAGTCGGTTACTGAAGAAAGCAGTCATAGAACATAGTATTCACTGAGCCGTTTACCAAGTAAAGTTTCATGGCTACTGAGTGGTAAAGTTAACTCATTGAGTTGATATTGACCGAGTGAAATGTTTTACCAGATACATTGAACCTGGACATGCACATGAAAATGTGTTACAACATCGATGCACATCTAACCATTTTTGCATTGGGAATTGCACTATGAGATTATGTATGATTACAAGGTCAATCTAACCAATGAGATATTTTGTTTAGTTATTCATTCAAAGAATCTTTTGTAAGATCGAAACAATGAATCATATCATCGCTGTAAGAGATCTATTTATACAACATGATTCTAGGGTTAGATATATGAGATGCAATAAGAGATAATAGAGTGTATGCATGAAGGAAGATGTTACAGAGACATAGAGAGGTCACTGAGAAGGTTATTAGTGAATAGTCAAAGAACAGAGTAAACAAAAGGGTTTACCGAGTTTCATTATGGGTTATCGAGGTATGCTACAAGCTAGGTAATCTTATTCAGAGCACATAGAATCTGCTTTAGCATTTCAGATGTAAAGTTGCAGATATTTGTAATGATTTATTGTAATATTTTGAAATTGTAAGAGAAACCTTTAATAGGGTAAAAGACTCTAACCAAGTCTATAAATTGTAAATCCTTTAACCAGGTGCTATACTTATATAGTGTTGTAAAAATCCTTTAGTAAGGTAGATCTAACTGATCTTGATACTCCTAACAGGGTAAGCTATCAGAAATAGCTAAATGTAGCTCTAACCAAGCATTCTTTATTATTGTAGTAGTGAAGTTGTGGGTGCCATCCCCACCGCATTTTTTCTCTCTAACCAAGAGTTTCTACATGACCAAAATATATGTGTTATGGAGTGAATCATGTATGATTGTTATCTATTGATTTTAGTTTTATTTTATGTTACTGCACTATTTTGTTTATGCATAACAATAAGGTTATTATCAGAGAAAAGCTTTGGAGTACTGATTCACCCCTCCCCTCTCAGTACAATAGCTTTCTATATTGGGCCTAACAGACATGTCGATAGATGAGATCACCGAACATCTGAAAAACTACCACACAAAATTCCTAGTCAAGCAAAGAGCCTTGAAATTGATGAATGACCTTTACTTGGATGTAGAGAATGAGACCAAAGAAAAATGGTAGCAAATATTTTGAATCAAGAATGTTGATGAGCAAGCTGAAATTGAAATAGTTGATGTCACCGAGCAAGATCCTCATAATACTGAGCAAGACCCTGCTAACACTATACAAGTTGATGAGGATATCATGGACACTGAGGAACCACAACAAGAAATGATAGAAGGGAATGCTTATGCCCAAATTGTATCTAGTGAATCAGTTTTGGATCAAGTTCATCCCTATCCTCTGATCAATTAGCCTATTTCAACCGAGGCCCTCAAGATATGGAACAAGGCATAGAAGGTCACAAGTCAACAATAGGAGAAGCTACTTCTCAAGAACAGACCTCTCAAGCTCCATCTAGCATTGAAAATGTTACAACCAAGACAACAAGCTCAGAGACACCAAAGGACACTACAGAGGCCAAAGAAACCAACCAAAGTGTTGCCTCTACCAAGCAACCTACCAAGGGTCAACAAGCCTCCCAAGCCATTGTTTTAGTTCAACCGATGAAAGGTAAAGAAAAGAAGATGAAAAAGAATAGTTTCAAATTAGATTTGTCAAAACCAATAGTGTTGCCCAATGTTGATATATCCAAATTAAAAGGGCAAGCACTCATTGAATTTGGTGAACTATGCAAAGCCAAAGCCGAACAGGAGAAGCAAATAGCTATTCAAAAGAAAAATAAAGTACTCCAGAAGGTGAAAGCACTCTTAACCGATATGCTACCTGAAGCAACAGTGACAAAAGATGTCGCCATCCACATTCAACTGGATGAACTCCTAACCAAGATAGAGACATCTGGAGTAGATGCATCTAAATATTTGAGCAAGTTAAAAGATAAGGAGCTCACTGCTAAAATGATTGAAGAGGTACAAAAGGCTATTGCTATTGGCAAAGTAAAACTTGTCAAATTTATTGTTGAGTTGTCCCCTCAACTCAAGCACATTCTTTATTTATTTCAGAAACTCTATAAATTTTCTTTATTCATTAAAGATATCAAAAATAAAACTGAAGTGATTGAGAAAGAGATCACTGATCTCTCAAATAAGTTGACCACTGAGCCAAACTCTATTCAGAATTTTTATACAAAGCTACAAAAGCTCATGGCTCAACAATTGGAACTCAGGAATGAAGAGTACAAGATAAGGATGGACATAATGACACTTCAAACATTATTCATTCCTCATCTTTCATTCATCCAAGAATAGATCAACAAAGCTACCTCCTATCCACTCAGCAAGAGGGAAGCACCTTAGATGGACTAATTTCACTGTTAGCTGAAATTACAACTCAGAATTCACTCATGGATAGTGTCAAGGATGCCCTCTCTGCTGCCCTTACCGATGCAAAGACAAAGTATAAATCCATTTTTGACCAGTTGCCACCATCGAATGGTAACTAAGTTTTGATGTTTGTCAAAAAGTGGGAGTGAGTATAGCATAAAAGTACCAAAGGAGGAAGTGTTATATACAGGGGGAGTATACCAAGCAGTGATCACCAAGTACAGAATATTGATCACCGAGCATGCAAAATCAGAATTTTGTACAGTATATTGATAAGGGGAGTATATCTGAATATACTATTTCATTGGCAAAAGTATATGCTGTCAGTTTTGTCAAAATTTTGTAAGTATATAGATTTTTGAGTTATGACTTTGAAAGTAGTTTTGTCAAACATCTCAACTAATGTCAAAAGGGGAGATTGTTACTACTTATTAAGTTGCCATTAGTTTTATATCCAAAGTCATTCTATATACTCTAGTCAGTTACTACTACCGAAACATTCAGTCGGTATGCACAGAGCAGTTGGTTATAGAAGAAAGTAGTCACAGAGCCCAATATTCACCAAGCTATCTACCGAGTAACACTGTATGATTACCAAGTAACAATAATGATACACCGAGTTGATATACACTGAGTAAAACATTTTACTAGATTCATTGAACCGAGACACACATGTGGAAACATGTTACAAGATCGAGGAACATAGAATCATTATCACATTGGAAATTGCACTTGAAGATTGTGTATGATTTCGAGGTCCTCTATCCAATGAAATATTTTGCATAGTTATTCATTTGATAAATCATGTTTGTAAGATCGAAGAAATGAACCTGATCACCAACATAAGATATCTATTTATACAACATGAATTGAGGATCAGTAAAAATGAAAAAAAAAGAGAGATGAATGTGTGTGAAGCAAGACACATGTGACGGATAAGGAAGCACTGAGTAATGCGACTGTCAGAGACACAGAGGTCACCGAGAAGCATTTCTGAGAATAGTCAAGGTACAGAGTAAATAGAAGGGTTTACCAAGTTACTTTATGGGTTACCGAGGTATGCTCTAAGTAAGGTAATCTCACTTTGAGCACATAGAATCTGCTATAACATTCTAGATATAAAGTTGCAGATATTTGTAAAGATTTTATTGTAATATTTTGAAGTTGTAAGAGAAACCTTTAACAAGGTAAAAGACTAACAAAGTCTATAAATTGTAAAGCCTTTAACTAGGTGCAACATTTAGAATAAGTGTTGTAAAATCCTTTAGTAAGGTAGATCTAATGATCTTGATACTCCTAACAGGGTAAGCTATCAAAAATAGCTGAACATGTAGCTCTAACTGAGCACTCTTTATTATTGCAGTAGTGAAGTTGTGGGTGCCATCCCCACCACAGTTTTTCTCTCTAACCAAGAGTTTCTGTGTAACCAAAATATATGTGTTATGGAGTGAATCATGTATGATTGTTATATATTTTTTTTAGTTTTATGTTATGTTACAATAGCTTTTGGTTTATGCATATCAGTGAAGATATTTTTGAAGAAAGGATTTGTAGTACTGATTCACCCCTCCCCTCTCAGTACATTAGCTTTCCATATTGGGCCTAATAGTGTCAACCCAAAGTGAGGCATGGAGATGTCACCCTTGATTACTTTTGGCCTAAACAATTTGAGCCTCTTAAGCCTCAAAGTGATGCTCTTTTTCTATCTTATCAAAAGTGGAAAAATGAGATGATATTATCTTTGACTAAGACTAGAGACCCTAGACCTATTCCTCCTCCTCATGATAAAATTGGTATTAATCCTACAAATTCTATTCCTCCTATAGATGCCACAGTCCCACCTCCTATGTCTTACAAAGAGAAGCACTCAACATATCATATTTTCAACCTAGTAGACCTTCTCCCATTCCTCTTTCTTTAAAGGAAGAAAAGAAGCCTATGTATTGATCCTAAACCTTCACAACCCTTGGGTAAAAATAAAAGAAACTATTGTGTGAGAGAACACTAGTGGAGATGTTGTGCTAAGGCTCATGAACTTTCTTCTCAACCTATTTGTCCAACCTTTGCCTAACCCTTGGGAGGAAGTTAAACCTAAGTCACCAAGATTAAAAATGCTTAAGAAATGTGATGGTTCATGTTCTATTCATATTAGATATCCTATTTTTATTAATCTTGATGAAGAAATGGATGATAATGATGTTCATGATAACAATGATGATTCTAATGATTCTGATGACATGTATGAGCTTGTTGATGTTGACAATGATTTATCTAAACAATTTTCAAAAGCATTAATCCTAGCTCCTAGTGATAGACAAAGTGACTCATCATTAGAGCATGGTCCTTATTTGGAACTTGCAGTAGCTCCATTTACCATGCTCGAAGTTTCTCCTCTTACATCTTGTCCACCTTCCAAAAACAATTTTCAACAAGATTGGGAGGTAGATGATTTTCTTGATCAAATTCATTCATGCCTTAGACTCTCTCTCCTCTCTTTATTGCTCGTGATGTGTTTTCCCTGTGATTTTTTTGTCTGTTATGTTAGGTTCTCTTTGGATGACCCTTGTCACTTTGTTGGTGCAAGGTAATAAAGAGATCGTATCTATTGTGACATTCTTCTATTTGTATATCAATTCTTCTATTTGTTGTCCCTTGTGTTGTCTACTTGGGGATGATGCAAAGCATTGAGATCTCTTTTGGTCTCTTCCATGTTGAATCAAAAGAAACATGTTCCCTTCTTCCATTATGCTTGTAGTTCCAATACCTTTGGGGGATGAGGTAAATTCAATATAAAAATTCATGATAGACATTATTTATCATAAGAGCATACTGACCCCAAAGTTAGTGGATCCCTTATGTGTTTTATGTTTTCTGACCATTATCTTTTGATTTGTCCTTTCTTGGGGGCATATCATTGTGGTAACGTGCTTGTATTTTGAATGCATTCTACCTTAAAGAAATTTCTCTCAATAAGGAATATGAAATTTCTTTAACATGGGGGCATACATTTTACTCAATGTTTCACTTTTTCCATACACTATCGCATGTTTCGATACTCAAGTTACTTTGCAAATTGAGCCTTTTGCTTGATAATTTGGTATTTTTCTTTTTCATGACTCATAGTAAGTGAACCTTACTAGGCTAGTATTCATGATTCTCTCTCCTATGATGTCCCTTATATCTTTATGTTGAAGTAGTAAGATCCTAAAGACCCTTAGGGGCTTGGTGTGTCTTGTCTCTTTGATATCTTGATGAAAGTTTTCAATACAAACCTTTATACTTTATCGTGAGTATGCTTAGTCTCATACTCCCTCTAAAGTGGGGGATAAATGTAGCATCATAAATTATACTCCCTTACAATTTTTTCCTCACTTAGGCCCTTAGTTTGGTGCTCATCCTCTAAGGCCCTATTGAAGCTCTAATTCTGCACACACTTGTCACCAAACTCAAATTTTCATTATCTACATTTCTCTCCCCTTAATTATGGGACCCTTATGTGGGTGCCATGGTCCTCTCAAAAAGGGCCCATTTTGGGGCTTCATAATGGTAATTCAATTTGATTGGTAACCTAGATCTTGTTCTTGTCGGTGTCAATTTTTTTTTTCGACTAGCATGTATAAAAGGAGGTCTACCCCTCACATTTTAAATCTAATCAGGAAAATTCAAGATCTCATCCTACACTCCAACAAATTCAAGTTATCCAAAAATTAGTCTTCTTTCAAGCATTGGAGCAGAAACGACTTAAAGATTCAAGCATTGGAGATGACAAATTTATGTTCTATGTTTTATGAAGAGTATCTACATAAAAACTAATTCCTTGTGAATACAAACTAAACTTCATTAAAAGGTATATCATTAGCATTTCAGATATTTTGAGCCTTTCCTCAAAAGGAAATCATTTATATTATAGTAATTCATTTAAATTTAAATTATATTTCATTGTTAATTTCAAAATTGGGGTTTGACCTAAGGAAACCCCTAATCCCAAGAATTTTCCCCTTTTTACCGTGTGTAGGAATAGGTATAGAGTAGTGTTTTGGAGGAATGAAAATATTCACAAAGATGAATAGGTTCCCTTTTGGATGGAAAAAAGTTTAGAGGACCAAGGTGACCACCACCACAAACCTAATAATTCATGCCAAACTTATGGGAATAGATCCAAACCTTCATCTACTTCTCAGATCCAAGTTTGTGGCTTTGTTTGGTGACCAAAGCTCACTGTTTATGCAAAAATGCTTCAATATACACACATTTACCCTAATTTTAACATATTTAATTAATTCAACTCAATTTAAAGGGAAAGAAGAGTTCCATCTAAGAAACCAAGAATTTGATCAGAATCTAGATCTATCAAGGTTAGATCTATCAAATTCCATCTTTTCCCAATGAAACAGTAATCAAGCAAAAATTAGTGGTCTTCTCACATGTAATGGTGAAACCCTAATTTTTCACCCATTACAAGTGTATCAACTTTTTGAGCAACTTTTTGGAAACCATAAATGAAAAACTATATGTATTATTTTCTTAAATTCATTTTGTCAAATTGCGATTAATGAGATGGTGAATGCAAAGAGGAGAAAAGGCATTATGGCATTTGATTGAAGGTACTCTCAAATTGTGATCTTTCTATATGGCTAGTTATTAAATTATCAGTGTTCTTGATGAGCCTAAACCTATTTTTAGGACTCATCCATTTATTCGCATGGTAGAAATCCTTGTTTGTGCTTTTTCTATTGTTCCTAACAAAGTTTTTCACAAAGAGGATGTCCACTGTTAAATTCATGTTTCTATGGATGAATATGATCATACCAAAATTAGTGATTTTAAGAGAATTCATCTAGTTGATGATTTACAGAGGTTTAATTCTAATTATGCTAGTCTAGGGCACATGGGGTTGGATGCTTGGAGAATTTTTCCTATGTTTTTTGATGAAGAAGTAGTTAAGATTGTATTGAGAATAATTCATGAAGATTACTCATGGTTGGATCAACCATACCTAATTCCAAGGGATCCCTAAGGGATGTGATCAACTTATGCTCTATCAGAAAGGTGCTTGCTCTAAACTCAATGAATAATGTGGAAGTGAACAAGCTAATTGGAGTTGTATTTGATAAGTTATCCCTTTGAATTTACAGTATTGTAGATTTGGTTGGGAGATATGAAACAATGGGAATCTCATACAAAGTATATTTCAGAAATTAGGAATGATCTTCCTCCTCTATGGCAGTCTATGTGGCTTATCAAATGGTAAAGGAGAACAAGGATTATGAATTGTGTGATATCTTAAAGCATCAACTCCTAAAAAATCTCTAGATGAAAAAGGATGAGAATTTCCCCCATTCAATATGGCTCTCTTGTTGTGTGCTTGGTATTATACTTTCTAAATGCATTACTTAGAATATTAAATGTTGTGTGGAGAAAAGATATGACTGTTGGTGCTCAAGTCAAAGAGTTTTTGGATAACTTTGATAATGGTAAGGATGCTTGTGGTAAGCTCTATATGGATCTATAAAAGGAGATGATTAGTAGAAATACAATTTCTTCAGTTGTTGTAGATTGGTATAAGATTGAGATTACTTTCATGGTGGGCAAGGATTATTTTTTTATGGAGGTTGTAGTGCCAAGGAATTTATGGGTGTTAAAGATTCCCTATGAAGTATCTAAGGATGAATGAATGGGTATTACAAATATTCTTCTTTAATTTCCCAAAGTTATGAGTGTAGAAAGGTTCAAAATTTTTGGCGAGATAATGGGAAAATCTGGCAAAAGGAAAATTGATGATGTAGGAGATATTACAAAAGTAAAAAGGAATAGGAAGTTATTGATAATACAATGATGAACAGTGAGTACCAAACTGGTACTGAGAGGGGTGGGGGTGAATCAGTATAGATATAAAAACTTTTCTTGAACTGGTTTGACTGTAAATAGTGAACTTGACTGACAATCACTAACACCGGTCATAAACCAAATTACTACTAGTTAAACACAATGAGATTGTGAAATATATAAACTAGAAACACTTATCTTACCACACAACCTACACCCTCATTTACATATTATCCTTGTGCATAAATAGGTAATCTTTCATCAAAAATATAATAACATGCTAGATCAACATGATTCACTGCTTGACAGAAAACAACAAAGCATCACATGAAAAGGACATCTCACATGACACACATATTTTTCACGTGGAAACCCAATTGGGAAAAACCACAGTGGGGATGAATACCCACAAGCTATTTTTTAACTCTTTAGAAGTCCGCTTTGTTAGAAGCCTTGTCCGATTAAAGACTGTTACAATAGGTTCTGTTAAGAACCGATCCTGTTAGGGATCACCCGGTTAAGAGATGGCTAGAATACTCAGTTAAGGGTTAAACCCAATTAGAGGTTACCTTGTTAGAGGATTTCATGAACCCAATGGCTTTGAGTCACCCTATTAAAGGATTTACAACAAGCTAGTTAAAGCTACCCTGTTAAGGGATTTTCCAACTGTTGAAGTGGTTAGAGATCAATAGGTATTACATTGATCTGGTAATAGCACTTCAATGCCAATGCAGATCCGCTTTAGTTCCTTTCTTTTGCATACACACTCTTGTAGGTATCAACCCTCTTATTTGGTTTGGCAAGAATCACACATCTTTGTACTTGGATACACACACAACATTTTCCAACAACTTCAACATGAAACACAACATCGACCTTATAGGAAACAGAAAGGTCGGTAACATAAACCCTAAACCCTAAACATTAGGTTGAGCAATTCAGTCAGTTCAATCCTAACCATTGAACACTTTGCATTTGAATACAATGGTCTTGAACAGATCTCAAGACATTCTCCATCGTTTGTTCTTCACCGCTTCTTAGAGGTGATAACCCATCATGGGTTCTCCACCGTTTGCATAGACTTCACACATTCCCGAGGTAGATAGGATCAATCTCCTTCATGCAGGATCCTTCACGTGCACGAGGCTGAAATGGCAACATGATCTGATCTCCATTACAATGCTAACTCATCACACAATACCATCAGTTGAATCATACAGGCTAACACTTCAATCAAAAACCCTGAAGCTTCAACTAGAAACCCTGAAGCTGAGACTACCAACCGGTAGTCATACCATATTAAACCTTGATAGAAAACATTCCATATACCGGTTCACTTGGACAAACGTATCGCTTCACCTTTTGCACATATACCGGTTCTCATCATTATACCAGTTCACTTTTCCAGTTGCTTAACTTCAATAAACCTGTTCACTCTTCATCATATTATCAGTTCACTCTTCAACATATTACCGGTTCTCTCTTTCAACATATTGACATCAATGACAACACAATATCATCATGTCAACATATTCTGTACATATGCGAATAGTTATCTACATAAGCCTCTTCCTATGTTTTTAAAATATTAAAATTTGAGCATGTGATTTTAGTTGAGAAGGAAAGTGGAAACACTATTGTGGTGGAAAGTGATGAAGGTGAACTGAAAAAGGCTAATGTGCAAGAAGGTGATGTGAAAGAAGAAAAGTTAGTTGCTTCCCCTGCTTGTAAGGAAACGTCACTTGAGTTTGATAAGTACTTGATTTAATTGGGCAACCTAATGGTCTAAAGGATATCAATTAACTATACCTTACTATTCCTACATATGATCAGGATATTATTGAACAAGCATATGTTACATATTTTCTTTGGAAAATTTTTGATCCTGGTGATGTTTCAAACCCACTTCAAGAATTTTTGGTGGAAATGTTGATTAAGCGTATAGCTTCAGTTTATGATGATAATGGCAATTTGAATGAACCATATGCTGAGATAACCTAATAGAAAAGATCATAGAAAAATTCATAAGGGTGCATCATAATCTTAAACTTAATTTAGTAGAATTTAGAAAAGTGATTGATAATGTTACATGGTTATATCATTATTGCTTGAGATGCCCTACTACCACAAAGAAATTTAAGGATGAGATAGACTCTATTGAGTCTTAGCTTAATGATTTGGCTCATTCATTTGATATTTATAATGACGTTAATGACACTATATGATCTAGGGTTTGAGATCCTCACTCTTAGTTATCCCTATGGTAGAGACAAAGAGATGGATATATGAGAATGTTTTGTGATCTAAAAGATGCAATATAGTTGCAAATGTCTTCATTTATTAGGCAATTGGTAGATGTTGAAAAGGTAGAACAAAGTGTGCAAAATTTTGATTCTTTTGATGTTGTAGTTAATTTGAATCTGGAGTGTGAGTGTTAGAGTAGAATTATTTATACTACCATTTGTTCACGAAATTATTTTCTTGTTGGGCTTAAGAAATGATTCAGGGATATTTGCCCTAGTAAGGTATGATAGTATAGTTGATTGGACAATTGATTATCTAAAGGCATTTATACTTAGTTTATTCTTTTTGAAGATCCTTGATGTTAGTGATTAGTTTTATTAAGGTGAGCTACAAACTTGTATAGTTTTCTAGTGAGTAGAGTTGTCCTTTTGTTGGAAGTATGTGTTGCTATGGTTGTCATTGATATCAAACTTGTTGTTTCAGATAGTTCTTGATCCTGAATGTTTGTGGTATAGAGATAGATTGTTGTGTTGGTGTTGCAGTTATTCTATTGGATGTTTCGAAAGTGTTCAAGTCTTGAAAGTGTTGCTAATGTTGTTTGATGTTGTTATCTTCTTTGGTTATGTTTTTGGTATCATGTCCATGAGTTGGTTTTGTGGTTCAAAAATATCTTTATGTTCTTTAGAAGATTTCATAACAGGTTGTGATATTCTATGATAGACCTATCTTTGGGTCCGAATATGATTTGTAGAAGGTTATTTGATATGTTATGGGTCTCATCATAGCGTGTGGAGATCTGGAGTAGTGTAATTTGCATTGGAGGATATGTTTTGGTCTTATGGATGCATTGCATGTTGGTATGTTGTTAGTTATATTTCTATGATTGTGGATTGGTGGATTGATCTTTGGGAGATGTGTTTTGGTCCCCACTTTCTCTTGGAGTGGATCAACATGTGTTATTTTGGTCCAGAAGGTGTATTTTTCTTTTGGCTGACATAGTCCAAGCTTTGATAATCCATCTTGTATATAAAGGATGTGTGTGATTAAGTTTTACATGAGAAATGGAATGAGAATGTGTGGAAGAGAGAAGAAGTATGTCATGTGAAGATAGTCTGAGAAATTTTGTGAAGAGTAGAGAAGAAGAGTTGTGATTGAATAATATCTAAGTTGTTTGAGACTATGGTAGAGGTATGAGAGAGTTTTGTCAGTTGACATCAAATTTGTGTGGGTTGATGTTGGTCACTTGACATGTAGAGTTTAAGGACAACTTCATGATTGAAGGAGTTCCTTCTCTTTAAATCATTTTTGTATCTTGCCCTGTTGCAGTTAACTTCAACTTTGCAAGTCCTCTTTTTGTATCTTTCCCCAAGAGAAATTATCCTTGGTTTGGAAGTCTAGAGTAGTGAGCTCATTCATTGTGATCTGATAGACATAGTGGATATATTTGGTGGACAAGTTCTCATTGTGGTTTTTCCTTGTTTAGGTTTTACACATAGAAAATCTTGGTATTGATGTGTTTTGTTTGTGTTGCTGATTAATTGTTTATGTGCTACATTAATTTTTGTTTAAAATAGATTCACCCCCTATCAGTCCAACCTTGAGTTCAACACCTTGGGGAGAAGTATTTTCATTTTTCCATTAGTGATAAAGGGGGAGATTGTTGCACATATGAGCCTTTGTTGTCATTGATGTCAAACCTTTTGGTTATTTGGCTATTGGTCAAATTGTTGGTGCTGTAGACACCTAAAAATGGTCAATGCTTGTGGAGTCATACTTTAACATTTGTGCATTGCCTTATTTTAGGGTTTTTGCATTGCATTAACATTTCTCCTATGATTCACACTTGATCTTTGTCATTTGCGAGCATCGAGTCATTCTTCTACATTCTTCATTCATCTTGCTTTCGAATTTGGTCTTGTCGACAACAATCTTCAATCATGATTTTGGTCAATCTTATTCTGTCACATCAATCTACGTGCTTATTTGTCATCATTTTGGACATCGTCAATCCTAATTAGGGTTTTGTCCTCTTATCAATCTTGTCATCTTGCGATCGATTTGTCATTGATCGTTGTCATTTTCAATCTTGTCATCTTGCGATCAATTTGTCATCAATCATTGTCATTTTCAATCTTGTCATTTTGTGATCCATTTGTCATCGATCGTCATCATCTTTCTCAATCATGTCAATTTGGATCAATTAGTCATTGTTCCTCGTCAATTGGTGCCTATCAATTTGGTCTCTTTATCAATCTCGGTCAGTTTGTTAATCAATCAAATCATTTATCACATTGGTCATTTATCAATTCAAAATCATGATCAAATCGGCATCAAATCAATCTTCAATCACGACCCAATTGTCATCCTCGCATTGCTAATTCATCTTCTAGGGTTTCATGATTTAATCATTTAACCTTGTTTGTCATTTCTTCCTCTAGGATTAATAAATTATTTATTTATCCTAAGTCTTCGTGTCATAATTAAATGTTCATTTAATTGACTAATTATTATTCTTTTTATGAATTAATTAATAAATGACAAATTATTAATTAATTTACCTAATTTCCTAATTTTCATCAATTTCTTAATTCCTAATTTTCCTCTTTTTCTAATTTCCTAATTTCTATTTCATCTAATTTCAATTCTCTCCTATTTTTCTCCTAATTTCTTGGGAATGACATTTCAATTTGTCATAATTTCTCATAATTGATAATCAATCAATTTTGACATAGAAATTTGTCATAATTTTGTCATAAATTATCAATCAATCAATCTTGCATAGAAAGTGCAAATTTGTCATAATTTGTCATAATTGACACTTTTGATTTGCAATTTCCATTCGAATCTCTTCATGCTAATTTGATCTTTTCTCCAATTTGTCTATAAATTGGATGAATTTCTTCAATCCCAACTAATCACTTTGTCGAATCAATCACACTTTGAGTACTCTTGCGCTTTGAGTAATCTTGCTTTCACATTAGGTTTATGCACTTGAAGGTGAGATCCACAAACAAAAGCTATTTGAAGAAGAAAGGAGGACAATGGAGCCACATGAAGGAGACATTCATATCTGCATTTGGTTTGCTTAGTTTTTAATATTGAATGTTTCGCTTTCATGTCTTTATTGAGTGTGTTTAGGATTGATCATTGCATTTGAGCTTTTGTGATTGAAGTAGATTAGTATTGATTTGCTTATGATGATTTCCGATTTCCTAGCTACATTAATTGGTGAACCCAAAGTGAACTAATCCTCTAATCAAGCTTTTGAGGTGATTTGGAGGTAAAAACCCAAGAAACAGGGTAATGCAGGGCTTTCTGGGGACTTCTGCGCCTGTGTGAGACAATTTGCACCTGTGTCAATCATTTTGTGCCTGTGTCAAGGACAATCTACACCTGTGTCAAGCATTCTGCGCCTGTGTAAGTCCAGAAACAAAGGTAAAAAAAGCAGTGTTTTTACTTGAAAATTGTTTTGTTTTGCATTCTGTTTCTGCTTTTTGGTTTTTGGTACTAATTCTTTGTGCAACACCTGGGCATTACGCATGGCAAAGACAACAAATGAAACTACTAACATGTTTTATGCAGGTTCGATAGTCAGAGACTAAACATATCAAACTTCTAACTTGGGTTTCGCAGGTTGCCTTGGATTACAACTAAACTTTGTGTTTGCAATTAATATTTAGGCACCTAGTATGATTTCTAAATAGGATGGAATGAATGTATGTTTGCTTTGATTGTTGAGTTTGACATTGGAGTAGGAGAGTATGCTCTCATCCTTCTTAGGGTGATCAGAAATCCAGATCTTTGATACCATGCTCATGTTTTTGATTGTGTGTCACCTTTAGAGGGCCTGCCTTCCCGACCATTTGCTTTTGCAAGCAAGTGACAATTGTAAGAAGGGGATGACCCAAAGTGAGTATGGCTAGAATACCTTGGCATTCTAACTCACTATAAATAAATACCTGATGAGTGAAAGCTTTGAAGGAAGGGTTACGTGGGAATTATAGTTACTTGGGAAGTGATGACCCTTGAACTCTTTCTCATATCAACATCTAAGTAGGACCTCATGGTCTAAATCATGCTTGTGCAACTACATTTGTTTGGTATCTTGGTGGGCTTAATATCTCAATCATGCTTGCGTGACACCAAGGAGTAACACTTAACAGAAATCCTTACTAAACACCTTGTATTTAGAGGCCAAAAACCCTTCTAGTTGCTTGAGACAGACAAGTTTAGATACTTGGAAGAGATACTAAGTTCGCCATGGGGAGATTTCCATGGGGACTGATGCTTGGCTGCCCTGAGAAGTGAGTGTCGTGGAGTGGAGCCCGTGGGGTCAAGCATCTATGTATTCTCCTTGAATCCCATAATGAGTCTACCTCTCAAGTACCTAATATCCTTGCCTACCATAAGAAATGTGTGAATGAGCTTGATTGTCTTGAGTCTAAGTGGAAATATCTTGTCTTCTTTTCTTGTCAAAAGTTGAATTGCATCTCATTTCAAAAACAAGACAAATTGATTCAAAACAAGGTTAAACACAAGAACATTTCATCCAACAAAGTTCAAAACATTTTCAAACATGGTTGTCAAATATTCTTCAAAATCTTGTCTCAATATGCATGTCACATAGATTTAGGTTCATCTTAGGTTTGCATTTTGCAAGTTTATTGTCAATTACCAAGGTTAGGTTCCACCTAGGTCATACTCCTTTGCATATCAATAAGGGTCGTCCATTTGCATGTGTCCTCTTGCATTAGAGTAATACCAATGTCATACATTTGCATTTGCCTACCTTAGGTCTCTTCATCAAGCTTAGGTCATTATCATATCATTATTAGGGTCATTTGCATAGTAATTGTCCCTTTGCATATAGTGTCAAAACTAGGTTTTGTCATACTTGAGTAATCCAAATCTTTGATAAACCCTAAGTCATTGTTAGGAAGTCTAGACCTTATCAAACCTTTTCTCTTTTTGTCATTATTGTCATTTCGTCAAACCTACCTTAGTATCCAAGCATATAGGGGTGACATTGTCATTTTGTCCTTTTGTCACTTGGTCCTTTTGTCCTTTGAGGTCTAGACGTCATTTCAATTTCTTAAGGGTCTCTTTTAGATTTGCATTCAAAATTTTGTCAAAATCTTGGAAAACAACTAAAAACATAGATTGCATTCTTGCCATAGATTGCATTTTCATCTATTTAGTGTGCATTTAGTTGCATATCATATATTATCCTTGGAAAATTCCAAAAATATTGCATTCACATAGTGACATGCCTATTGAGACAAGGTCAAAATCTAAAAAGATGGGCGAACCAACGTATCAACCCATTGACAACATATCAAATTCACAGTTTCAAACTAGTCAAATAGTACAAATTGAAGGTTCATCAAACACATCATTACCACCATATGGAATGGTTCAACTTGGACCACCTCCATTATATGAACCAGTGTTTGTACCCATGAAACTAGGACATGGGAGTGTTCCACCAATACCAAGAGGAAGTACACCTTTCAATTGGAATCAACCAAACCTGCAACAGGACATTCAAACTCAAACATTACATGAGGAACAAACTCTTTCACAAGGATTTGGTTCAGACCAAAGCATTCAACAAGAAACAAATCCAAATGTCCAACTAGATTCTTCATCAGATTCTGACACTTTTGATGATGTTGATATGTTCCTTCAAGATCCAAAGTTGACAAAAAAGATGGATAAATTCTTGAACAAGGTCTTTAAAATGTTCCCAAAAAAATATCTTAACATGATGAGTAATGTGGCTTCCTCAAACGAGCAAATTAATGTGCAAACGCAACAAGGTGGTGAGCTGTTAAGTTTCTCTCTGCATCCAAATGAAGAAAATGTGCAGCAGGAAGTTCAACCTACCTTGATGAGTAAACGTGCTTCAAAGGCATTGACAGTGACTATTCCTCAAAAGTCACCATTTGAGATAATAAATAATCCATTATTCAATACAACACCTGTAACACAAGATCAAATGAAGACCACACAAATATTGACAATTGTTCCTCAACAAGAAGTGGTTCCTCACATGCATAAAATTGGATCAAAGTCTAAGATGCAAGAAAGCTTCACGACTAGAATGCCTGATATCACCAATGTTCAAAACAATTGCACAATGCAACAAAGTTCTTATGTCCCGTTAAGCTCAATATATTTGCCAAATACTATGGTGACAGATCCTTCAATAATGGCGATACAAAGAGCTATGGATAGTGGTTTGCACCAACAGCAAATGTTGCAACAATTGAGTAATACACAAAAGGTACAATCGAATGTGCAAACAAACAATGCACAACAACAACAATATCGCATTCGACAACAAATTGCAGCGCCTTTTGCACCATTACAAGTTAATGCAAACTTGCAACCACCACAATGGATTGGACAAACAACATAGCAAGTTAATGCAAGTGCCATACCCCATCTTAAGGAGAAACAACAAAAACCACCCAAACAAAGTTTTTTGCAAATGATGGGATTTACACCACGACAACAATTGGCACAAAGTTAGCAAATTCTGATTCGTCAGCATTAACAACAAGATGTGCCTCAATATGTGCCAAGACAAATAAGCTATCATACTTCACAACCGCAATTGGCACCTGTGCAATATCAACAACACCCTCAATTGCAATATCAACCTAGGCTACAAGAAGCACAACCACAAGGTCAATATCAAGGCATGGCACAACCACAACAACAAGAGGTGTACCAAGAACATTATATGCCAGAGACACCAAAGATAGCAATTTCAGAGCATCAACAACCGATCAGAAACATGATGTATCGACAAAGAGTACTCACTGGGATTAATGATGGACCTCCAAAATCTGATACAATTGCACAATAGCTTGAGAAGTTGCAATGACAAGTTGACGCATTGGAAACCAAAGGAACAAAGAAGCTGTATACAGATCAAGATTTATGTCCTAATCCATTTGACAAGAGCTTATACATGCCTCCATTCCCTAAGCATTTTGAGGCACCTAATTTTGAGAAATATAAAGGGAATGGCAATCCAAAAGATCACATTCGAGCATTTTTCATGGCATGTACTGAAGTGAGTTATGAGGAAACATATTTAATGCGATTATTTGCATGAAGTCTCATGGGACAAGCTATGGATTGGTATTCGCATCTGCCAGGAAATATAAAGACTTGGTCAGAACTGGCTCAAAAGTTTATATCTCACTTTGCGTTCAACATCGATAGTGATGTGACCATGTTAGATTTATGCAACACCAAGCAAAAGCAAGGTGAACCATTGGTGACTTTCTTGCAACGATGGCGAAGCTTGTATAGTCATTCTTCCCTAGATATACCTAAAGAACAACAAGTGAATTTTTATCCATAACTTGGTCCCATAAATGATGTATGAACTAAAATTGAAAAGTCCCAGTACTATTGAAAAACTCATTAAGAAAGGGATGAACATTGAAACTGCTCTTGTAGCCAAGGGAATCATTAAGCTCAATAAAGACAGTGACAACACAAACAATTCAGGGGATAGAAACAGATTTTGGTATAAAAACAAGAATGTCACTAATGATGGAGTTGTTGATGCAAGAGTGGTGAATGCAAATCAACCCCCGTTCACAATCAAGAAATTGAGTGTTCCTAATATGTCAACTATGGAACAAAATCAAACACCAATGAGTAATGTTACTCAACAGTAGCAATACCAATAGCATACTCAACAATACACTCAACAATATAATCAACAACAAGGTCAGCGACAAAACCAACAATGCAAACCTTTCCGATCAAGAGATGGACCTCCTCGACAGTTTACACCATTGGGAGAGCCTATTGAATCAGTAATGAAACAATTAATACAAGCAAAATTTATCAAGCTACCAGATATCAAGGCAGAACTAGTGGTAAAGCCGCATTGGTGGAATGATAATGCATATTGTGAGTACCATCGGTCAAAAGGACATAAAACTGCATCATGTTTTTAATTGAAACATATGATTCAAGACTTGTTAGAGCAAGGAGTAATTGAGGTAGATCCACCCAACACGACCTCTAACACGGATCATACAATTTTCAAAACTCCTTTGCTTGATCATGACAAGGGTAAAGCATCTTCTTCAAACTCTACCCAAACAACAAATTATGCAAACACTAGTTATAACAATGTCATCAATTGTTTTTGAGCATCAAATGAGTATGTTTCCACCATACAAATAAAGGAACAAGATCCTTCTTGTGCAGTCACCACTCGTTGATCCAAAATAGTCCTGAAAGAAGCTCTTGTAGTTCCTCCCAAACCAACCCCTGCGAGTCAGTATAATCTCTTGGATCATCTAGGAAAGACACCTGCACAAATATCCATCATTGAGTTGTTGAAAATGTCCCCCATGCATCGTGCAGTCCTAGATAAAGCTTTAATTGAGTCCACTATGCCAACAAACAATGATGTTGACCAGTTTCAAGCCCGAATTGGACATCTAGCTGTTTCCCAAAATGTCACATTTTTTAATAATGATATCTCACCTGATAAGCTCCCTCATAATGATCCTTTACACCTTGAAGTCTTTGTCCATAATTGCAAAATCCGACAAGTCTTGATAGATGGCAGAGCTGGTCTTAATATTTGTACCTTGAGAGTGGTCATTGGCCTTGGCTATACAGAAAATGACATTGATGCTTCCAAAAGAATAACAATCAAAGCATATGATGATGTTGAGCGCCCATCTAAAGGGATAATTACCTTACCTATCAAAGTCATTCCAGTGACTGAAAACACTTTCTTGTAGGTCTTAGACCTCGATCTCCCTTACAATATGATTCCTTGCCGTCCATGGATCCATGCAATGAAAGCAGTTCCATCCACCTATCATCAATGTTTAAAATATCCTTACAATGGAACTAAGATAACAATTCTAGGATATCCTAATCCATTTCAATTTTGTGCTGCCCTAAAGGATTCTCCGCGGTAGCAAGTCCTAGTCAATAGAGAAGCCACATCAGATAGTTATGTGGATCCTAATGAATTGTTAGATGTTGTCAAAGGAAAATTGAAGATATAGGACCAAGGATGCAGAGAATATTCAATGGATCAAACATTCCTCATCGGGAACTTACCAATATCTCCAAAATCATATGGCAAACCACATTTGTTGCAAAAAGAACCTAAAGTAGTCATTCAATATCAACCTCCCACTACATTCACAAGATGGGGTGAACTTGACAAAGAAACTTTAGATGATGATGTCATAGATTGGCTATATAAGGATCCAATTGAGACCCCACTTATCAAGTTGCCAGTGGAATGACACGACAAAGGATTTACTATGCTGTAAAAGAAAGGATATGATGGCTGCAGTGGCTTAGGCCCAGACAAGAAGGGAAGGCTAGAACCTATTATACCCAAGATGCGACCTCCAACTTTAGGGTTAGGTTTTGCACCATTGCGAATTGGATCCTCATCTACCAAAGTGACCACATGTGGAAAAGGGCGTGACTCTGATGATGAAATAACACCTGAGGATACCCAACCTAAAACTGATTCCAATGAATGAGAGTGGAGTTCTTTTTCTTCTAGCTCCTATGCCCTTGACAATATTTTCCTTGACCCTGATAATTTGCCTATGGAAGACAAACATGAAATAACTCCCCTTCCTAAAACATGTCCTAATGCTTGGATAGAGTCATTCTGGGACCCAAGCTCTGAATCGGATACAAGTAGTTTAGACAGTGATACCACAGATGTATACATCTTTACCATCTCAGTCCTCTCTCTCCTAAAAACTAATGATGACATGCCCCTTATCTATCCCTAGCTTATCCAACATGACCAACAAGAACCACTCACATTGGATTGTTTTCAAAATGACGAAGCAATTGCAGAATTCTTTGGACTATGGGAAGGCATACCACAAGGTGATCACAAGGTAGGATTTGTTATTGATTTGGATTCCATAGCATATTTTGGGGAGTCAACTCCATCTTCTAGTCATCAAAATGAAAAAAGAAAAGAAAAAGAAAAAAATCAAAAGAATAGGTCTTTGAGTGAAAACCGTAAGGCACTCTCTGATCATACAAAAGTAAAAATAAAAGATGTACCTGTAGGTGAAAACCTCTCTGAGGTGCCCAAAGGTGGAAGAGTGGACATACCCCTATCAAGTCAGGAAAAATCAACATTGCTTGTGGAAATGACTGAGGAAATCAATTTGGGTACACCTGACAACCCTAAGGTCATCCATTTCGCTACTTGTTTATCAAAACAAGAAAAGATAGATTTTGTCAATTTCTTTCTTGAGAAGAAGATTAGCTTTGCATGGTCCTATGCAGATATGCCTGGCCTTGATCCAGAATTAGTCCTTCATCACTTGCCATTAAAAGTAGATGCCAACCCTGTCAAACAGAAACTTAGAAAGATGCATCCCTAGGTGGCTCTTTTGGTCAAGGTGGAACTGAAAAAATTACTGGATGTGGGCTTTATCAGACCCATTGATTATGTAGACTGGATTTCAAATTTGGTACAAGTTAGAAAAGTAATTGGGGGCATCAGAATCTATACAGATTTTAGGGATCTCAATAAAACATTCCCTAAAGATGATTTTCCACTTCCAAACATAGACATCATAGTTGACATGACTGTTGGATATGAGATGCTCTCATTGATGGATGGTTTCTCTGGCTATAACCAAATTCACATTGCTCTTGAAGATCAACATAAGACCGCATTTACATGTGCTTGGGGTACCTACTATTGGAATGTGATGCCCTTTGGTCTTAAAAATGTAGGCGCAACATATCAAAGAGCAATGACAACAATTTTTTATGATTTCATGCATACTTTGATGGAGGACTATGTTGATGACTTATTATGCAAATCTGTCACAAGAGATAGTCATTTAGCCATCCTAGGCCCAATCTTTGACCGAATGGAGACCTACAAGCTCAGACTCAATCCAAAGAAGTGTGTCTTTGGTTTCACAGCTGGCAAATTACTAGGATACATTATTTCTCATAGAGGCATTGAAGTCGACCCTGCCAAGGTTAAAGCAATAATGGATATGCCTCCTCCTTCCAATCTCTGGCAATTAAGAAGTCTGCAAGGAAAGCTCCAATCAATCTGTCAGTTTATAGCTCAGCTAGTAGAAAAATGTCATCCATTCCAACATCTATTGCATAAAGGTGTCACTTTTAAATGGACTGAGCAATGTCAATCAGCCTTTCAGGCTCTCAAGGACTATTTGCTATCACCGCCTATCCTAATGCCTTCTATAGAAGGAAAGCCATTTATATTGTATATTTCTACAACTAAAATGACACTAGGAGTTCTCTTGGCTCAATAGGATGAGAGCAACAAAGAGCGATCTATTTATTATATCAGCCGGACACTAGTAGGTTATGAGCTGAATTATTCAACTATTGAATGGGCATGCTTAGCTGTGGTCTTTGCAACACAGAAACTCCGACACTATATGTTAAATCACCAAACATCGTTGGTTGCAAAAATTGATCCCTTGAAATATTTTCTTAGTAGAGCAGCTTTGACAGGTCACCTAGCAAAGTGAATTATGATCCTCAGTGAATTTGATATTGAGTACATGGAGCAAAAGGCAATAAAAGGACAAGTCATAGCAGATCAACTTGCAGAAGCTCCTATTTATGATGATCATCCAATGTTGATCGATTTTCCAGATGAATCAGTCTTTGCTCTCATAGCTTCTAATGAATGGAAGTTATACTTTGATGGATCCCATACCAAGTTCGGGTCCGGAGTAGGCATATTGTTTGTCACCCCGCAAGGTGATGCTATTCCCAAGTCCTATAGAATAACTTTCCATTGTACCAATAACATTGTAGAGTATGAAGCACTGGTCACAGGACTCCGAGTAGCAGTCCACTAGAACATCACACATTTACAAGTCTATGGAGATTCTCAAATAGTCATCTGACAAGTGAATGATGACTATGAAACAAAAGATGAAAAGCTTATTCCTTATAAGCATATGGTAGATTTCTTCAAGACCAAATTCACAGTTATCCATTTTAGTCAAGTTCCAAGAATGCAAAACAAGTTGGCAGATGCGATGGCTACGATTGCTTCCATGTTAAATATGCCCCATAACATGGACCAATGTGAATTTTTGGTTGAACAATTGCTTGTCCCTTCTTTTGACATTTTGACAGCAGATGTGATGTGCATTCTTGTTGGTCCTAACTCCCCGTGGTACAATGATGTATATCTATATTTGAAATCCCAAACCTTACCACCTAACCTTTCCACTAACCAACACTGAGCCTTCATCCAACAGATGGCCAAATATGTCATCATTGCCGACACCCTTTTCCACCGTTCTTTTGACCATACCCTCCTCATGTGTTTGGATTCTGACGAAGCACAAATGGCTTTACATGAGGTTCACGATGGTATATGCGGGGGCCATTTCAATGGTCTTAGATTAGCCAAAAAGTTGATTCGTGTTGGGTATTATTGGCCCACTTTGGAAAAAGATGTTCACGATTTTGTTAAGAAGTGCTAAAAGTGCTAGATCCATGGGAATTATAATCATACACTAGCCCAAGAGCTACATTCTGTTATATCTCCGTGGCCCTTTTCTCAATGGGGATTGGATCTTATTGGCAAGATTCACCCGACATCTGCAAATGGACACAAGTTCATTATTACAGCCACAGAGTATTTTACAAAATGGATCGAAGCTATCCCCATGACCTATATCACTGGTGTGCAAATTTCAAAATTCTTGCTAAATTATGTCATATGCAGTTATGGGGTTCCCCTTGCCATAGTCACAGATAATGGTCATCCTTTCAAGAATAAAGATGTCAAGGAACTCTGTGAAAAGTTTCATATCCAACACCATTTTTCCAGTCCATACTATCCACAGGGTAATGGTCAAGTTGAAGCATAAAAAAAAACCATTATCAAGATCTTGAAAAAGGTTGTCAATGACGCTGGTCGAGATTGGCATGTACAGTTGAATCCAACACTATGGGCCTATCGCACTTCTATCCGCACACCTACTGGCGCAACACCTTAATCCTTGGTGTATGGTGCGGAAGCCATTTTACCCTTGGAAGTGGAGATTCCTTCCTTGCGTGTTTCCTTGCAACATTTGATTGATGATGAGACACACAGAGTCTCTCAGTTGCATCAGCTTGAGATGTTAGATGAGAAACGTCAGACAACCCTAACACATTTGCAAGCATATCAAAACTGTCTCTGTCACTCTTATAATAAGAAGGTCAAAGGGTGACACTTCGAAGTGGGAGATCTGGTTTTAAAGGCAAACCCCAAGAATGCATAGTCTACTGACATCATCAAAGGCAAGTTTGAACCTAATTGGGTTGGGCCTTTCATAGTGACTGCAGCTTATGGCTCAGCGGCATATCAGCTTGCCACTCCAAAAGGTGAACCTTTATCTAATCCTATCAATAGCATGCACCTTTGCAAGTACTGGGCATAATTTTCTATCAGCACTTCTTCAAGTATGATCCTAAAAAAATACAAAAAAATAAAAAATAAAAAAAAAAACAAAAAAAAAAAAAAAGGCTCAAAAAAAATAATACAAAAAAATAAAAAAAGCAAAAAAATACAAAAAAATAAAAAAAGCAAAAAAGTGAAGAACAAAAGAGAAAAAGAGCAAAAAAGTAAAGAAAAATGATTCACCCTCTAGTGAAAACCTGGCAAACAGGCACTTTGGGCAAGTACCATGGTGAAAACCTGGCAATCAGGCGCCATGTGTAATGAGATCATTGCTCCGTCATCTGTCATGACTTCTAGCTGTGCTTTCTCTCAGCTGGTTTATCATGTCTATCTTTGTCTTGACCTAATGTTCTGTTTCAGGCCTGTGATTGGTCAACATCATTGTCTTGCATACTCCAGTTTCTTGTACATATGTTTCATTCCCGGTCTATATATATGTCTTTCAGATGTGCATTGGGTGCGTTCCCCTTGTCATGATCAATCACTGGAACTTTTAAAAATTGAAAAATGTCCTGAAATAATTCAAAAAAATTGAAAAATGTCTTGAAATAATCCAAAAAAATCAAATAATGTCTTGAAAAAATCAATAAAAAAATCAAATAATGTCTTGAAAAAATCTCTAAAAAAGTCATATAAAGTCCTGAAAAAACAAACAAAAAAAAAAATTGTAAAACTCGAAAAGCAAAACACAAAAATATTCCCTTCGTGCATAAGACAAATCGCTGAGCATCATTCCAACAATCACACAATGTGCTTTAATGAAATCATGCATTAACAGATGAACTTTTTCAATCAAACCAGACATTCAAACTGATCACAATTGTCATATCAATCGAACATTACCATCAAAATCATTTGTCCTTGTCACTACTATCATGGGTCTTATACAGGGTGTGGTATACTCGAAACCAAACTGTGTCCTGTCTTAGATGGGGTACCACATGTCCTGAAACTATACAACATGATCATCCTATCGGCACTTTCAACTTTTGACAATAAAGTTCAAGATGTTTGTTTGACTTGTTGGAATTAGTGAGTCTTATCATTTATTGATTTATCTTCAATCATGTTCTTATGTTGCTCGATGATGTCACTGAGTGATTTAGAGTGACTGGGATGGTTCATGGTCCTTTTTTTTTGTTGTGATTGCTTTTTGTCTGTGATGTGTCTATTGCAAAAAGGGTTGCATTTCAGCTCTGGCCTTCAATGCCATGATGCTACGCATCCATTTTGCTACATTAAAATAAAGGTTCTCACCTACAAAGTGCATTACTGAAAGCAAGTTTTTCTTCGCCTCTAACGGTCCTCTGTCTCATTTCTTCTTACTAACATTTCTTCTATCAGTTCAGATAGTCAGTCCGGTCTAGTGCTCTGATTTCCCCAAACACATAAGCTGCATCCTCCATTCATTAGTTAGTACATTTGCATTGCATCACGCATTACATCAAGCATTTTATCCATTTTGCATTATAAATGCATCAAAAACACGCAAAAAAACATATCCATACATGTTCCACAATAAACAGTGCATAAGTCATCCATACATGAAAAATAACCATAAGTCATAACACATTGTATCCCATCATATTGATGCATATCATATCATATATCAAAATAATATCAGAGTACAAAATTGGACTGTCTGTCCGAAGTATGGCCCATAGGCTAACTATATAATATCACACTACATCTGTCTGTCATAAGGAACACATGCCTCTATCACTGGGTGCTCCCTCTGTCCTCCTCATCCCTGCCATGTCTCAGAGATGATGTCCCTCTTGGTCCTAGCTGTGGTGGTCTCATAGGTCCACTCACCCCCATGCTGCTCACTGACCTCCGAGAGCGTGCCCTACTCTTTGTCCTCGATCGTCCCTGATATGATGCTACTCTCTGCTCTGGTGGAACTGCACTCTCATATAGTGTCCTCCAATGGTGTATATCCTCTCCAGTCTCTACCAGCATCTGTGCCATCTCACATGCACTGGCATCCCTAATTGACCCAATGTACTCAGTGACTCTCTATTCTTCTCGCTGTGCCTGAGCTATTGCTATATCTCGAGCCGCTGTGAGTCTGGCTATCTCTGCTCTGAACTGATCCTCCTCTATCCTCAAGATGGCATTCTATCTCTCTAATGTCACAATGTGCTCCTGCTAACTCGCTATGGTAGCCCTGCACATCTCCATCTCCTCTATGCTAGTTGTCTCTGGCTCTATGGGTATATCCTGCAATGCCTCCTAATCAACTGAGTCTGGCTCATCCTCGTCATCCCCATCATCATCTCCATCCTTGTCATCCCCCTCATCCTCATCACCACCCTCATCCTCCTCATCCTCATCATCTCCCTCCTCCTCTCTAGTGAGTGGGAAGTCCTCCCGTCTCCTCGGTACCGGAATATCAGGATCAGTCAATGGCACTGGCCGTCATCATGCAAACCATCGCTCATACTCCTTTGTCGTCCTAATGTTGACCACTTCTGACCTCCAATCCCACTATCTCTGCTGTAGCTATGTGAAGTCAGCATATGCTATGTGTGGCTGAATCATACTCCCCCACTAACTCGTCTCTCTGTGAGATCGGGCAAAGTGTGCAATCCTTCTAGGTACATCCTACCTCTCTCCAAACCGTCGTCTGACTCTCTCTGGTATGTACATCTCAATCACTCTCTGGTGATTCACTGGTCGCCCAATCAGGTATCTCTCTTGTCTGCAATACAATAGCTCATCATTGTCATTTGACCATCCAAGGCAATCAAGATATGGCCTCCATGTGAACTCTCTCAATCTGTCTAGCTCGTGTCACCAATACAATATGTATCCAAAAGGACCCTGTCTCAGTGCTCCCCCATAGCAGTACACATATGGTCGATGTGGTACTACCTATCTCTCTATAATTGGTCGACATATGGCTATGTGCTCAAATGCCCATACCTGTAACAATGTGACTCCACAGCTCAAAGTCTGAACCCCCTAATATGCTATCTGATGCAACTGAAGATATAGCATAGCTAGTACACATGGTCCCCATGTGTACATAGTTCCCTCTTCTGCCATCTGCTCTAGCACTCTTCCCCATCCAATAGGGAATCCATGTCCTCGTCTGTCCCCTGCTAGTAGGCATGCTATCACCACTGCTATCACCACATATCGTCGATCATACTCTGATGCCATGGTCTCCCATCCATTCTCCCTCTTGATGATATCCAGATCATCTGTGTCACACTCAAATAATCTGCACAACACATCTCTCCCTGTCACTGGGTCATACTCTATCATCTCCCCATGAATCGGAATGCGGAGGATGCACCATACATCCTCTAGTGTCATAGTCGCCTCTCTAGTTGCCAGATGGAAAGAGGAAGTCTCCGAATGCCATCACTCTGCCAATGTGGTTAGTAGTCCTATGTTTGCCCTAATCTTAGGCATGAATGTGATGTAGTATATTCCAAGTCTTGCTAGTGTATCTTTGTCCGTGCTCCTGAGTCTATGTCGTAACATGAAGTAGTGAGGTCGGTTCTCCCGTGTGATCAACGGATACTGTCGACTCTGCATCACAATTGGGGCATATTTTGTTAGTATTAGGGTTTGCTCCTATGGGCTGCATTTCCTTGTTTCATGGCCAAATCAGGGTGTTCTTTATCTATTTTGACCTATCCTACCCTTATCCCCCCTTTTTGGATCATTTGCACGTCGTTTTAGACCAAAATTGAGTTGCCAATGCACAACTGCGCCTATGTGATGAGTCTTGTGCCTGTGTAACACAACCTGCACCTATGTACCCTACACAAGCACAAAATTCACCCTATACAAGCACAAAAGTTAGTTTCTGCATTCCCTGTGGGCCCCGCTATGTCCCGCAAGCAAGTCAAATTCATCAAATTGAAAATATGGGTTTTTGTGATACATACCACTACTCCTGCATCTTCTGGTCATCTGTAGGTGTGTACACATTCTCTGAGGTGATCTACCATTGGAATGTTCACCATCTCTCTGCACGTGTCCTTTTCCAGAGCAACAAATTCTCCTCTTTGGCTAGTGCAAATGAGCAATTTTCACTCTCTGTCTCATTTATAGATCTTTGTTAGTGCATAGATGGACATACACCCTCTCCATCTTATGCTGGTCATGGTCTTTTGCACCATCATTTGCTTGTCCTTCATGCATCTGATCTCCAATTGTCAGTCCGTTCGATCCTATCCTTGTTATCGATCAATTGGCCTCTTTTCTGCATGTTTTTGGCCAATTCCTCGAGGGGGCATGCATATATCATTTTTAGTTGTCTGGGGCATTTTCATTTAAGTTCTTTGAAACAACGCTTAAAATTGCATTGTCTCAAAGAGGGACAAAATGTAGACACCTAAAAATGGTCAACACTTGCGGAGTCATACTTTAACATTTGCGCATTGCCTTATTTTAGGGTTTTTGCATCGCATTAACATTTCTCCTATGATTTGCACTTGATCTTTGTCATTTGTGAGCATCGAGTCATTCTTCTGCATTCTTCATTCATCTCACTTTTGAATTTGGTCTTGTCGACATCAATCTTCAATCATGATTTTGGTCAATCTTATTCTACCGCATCAATGTGCGTGCTTATTTGTCATCATTTTGGACATCATCAATCCTAATTAGGGTTTTGTCCTCTTATCAATCTTGTCATCTTGCGATAGATTTGTCATCGATCGTTGTCATTTTCAATCTTATCATCTTGCGATCGATTTGTCATCTCGATTGTTGTCATTTTCAATCTTGTCATTTTGCGATCGATTTGTCATCGATCATCGTCGTCTTTCTCAATCATGTCAATTTGGATCAATTAGTCATTGTTCCTTGTCAATTGGCCCCTATCAATTTGGTCTCTTTATCAATCTCGGTCAGTTTGTCAGTCAATCAAATCATTTATCACATTGGTCATTTATCAATTCAAAATCATGATCGAATCAGCATCAAATCAATCTTCAATCACGACCCAATTGTCATCCTCTCATTGCTAATTCATCTTCTAGGGTTTCATGATTTAATCATTTAACCTTGTTTGTCATTTCTTCCTCTAGGATTAATAAATTATTTATTTATCCTAGGTCTTTGTGTCACAATTAAATGTTCATTTAACTGGCTAATTATTCTTCTTTTTGTGAATTAATTAATAAATGACAAATTATTAATTAATTTACCTAATTTCCTAATTTTCATCAATTTCTTAATTCCTAATTTTCCTCTTTTTCTAATTTCCTAATTTCTATTTCATCTAATTTCAATTCTCTCCTATTTTTCTCCTAATTTCTTGGGAATGACATTTCAATTTGTCATAATTTCTCATAATTGATAATCAATCAATTTTGACATAGAAATTTGTCATAATTTTGTCATAAATTATCAATCAATCAATCTTGCATAGAAAGTGCAAATTTGTCATAATTTGTCATAATTGACATTTTTGATTTGCAATTTCCATTCAAATCTCTTCATGCTAATTTGATCTTTTATCCAATTTGTCTATAAATTGGATGAATTTCTTCAATCCCAACTAATCACTTTGTCGAATCAATCACACTTTGAGTACTCTTGTGCTTTGAGTAATCTTGCTTTCACATTAGGTTTATGCACTTGAAGGTGAGATCCACAAACAAAAGCTATTTGAAGAAGAAAGGAGGACAATGGAGCCAGATGAAGGAGACATTCAGATCTGCATTTGGTTTGCTTAGTTTTTAATATTGAATGTTTCACTTTCATGTGTTTATTGAGTGTGTTTAGGATTGATCATTACATTTGAGCTTTTGTGATTGAGCTAGATTAGTATTGATTTGCTTGTGATGATTTCTGATTTCCTAGCTATAGGTGCTACTATGATGTCAAAATTATATATGGTTTAGTTTTTAGATGTCTAATCTTATTGGTGGTTTGGATATTGGTTTGGATTTTTCATTATGGAGAAGTATATGGTCTAACAATATTCTAGTTAATCATTGATATTGATTGTATCTAGATGTTGGTCTGGATGTTTGTTAGTAAGTGATATTATGCAGAGTTATATGTAGATTTTTTGTAGAATGATGTGTTGCTTTCTAAAACATGTGGATATGCTATGGAAACCAATTGTAAGTGTTATAGATGATAAGAGTTGATGATATACTAAATTTTTGGAGGATCAATGTCTTTTTTTTTATTGGTCTTAAACTACTCTAGTGAATGGCATCTTTGTCTGGTAATGTATGGTTGTATCGGATATGTACCATATGGAATTATGCATTGATATAGAATGGTTATGATGATTTGGTCTTCTTATATTTCAATTTTTTAGTTGAACAAATGTTTCATTGTGAGTGCTATCTCTGTTTGTGATTAGGGTTTGTACAATTCTAGGATGTTGTGGAGGAATGCATTGCATTCCCCATCTTTCTAGTTCTCTATGGGTGTTGTAGGTAATTAGATTATGTTTCTAGCATGATATGTTACTTTTGTTATGGTTCACATATATTATTTCTGGTTCTAGATTAAGTGTTTGGTTAAGGCAAACCGATACAAACTATCCTATGTGTTTTGGTCTAAGTGGTTGTGTTTAAATCCTCTTGGTGATATTTGGAAGGTGTGTTGACTTGGTGTGAATCTTCACATGTCTCTTTTTCCTTCCACATGATTTTTTTTGGGTTGATAATGCATATACACACACTACATATTTATGTCGACCTAGTAGAGTTTATTGATGATTTGGTTGGTATATAATTGATAGATCAGTTGGGTTTTGTGTGTGATATGGATTTGAGATATGATATGGAATGAAGTAAAGTATGATGCAAATGTGATGTGAGTTTAAGGTGATACAGTGGTCCAAATGTGTTACAGTGTAGAGATGAAGATTGGATTTGATGAGTATTAATAAGTGAATTGTTACCTCCATATTGATAGACATGTTTCTCTTGCAGTTCAATCTTTCAACTTTATTGTATCTAGACAAGTATTTTGTATCTTTCCTTGTATAAGTGTACTTCAGTTGTGCAAGTCTCTCTTTTGTATCTTGCCCTTCAGTTATGCGCCTTAGCCTAGAAGTTCAGAGTAGTGAGATCCCTGGCCTATGGCCTAAATAATTGTAAACTCTTACTACATATATTGTGAGTTTTATTTTCACCTTGGGTTTTCCCAGTTTGGGTTTTCTATGTAAAAATATTGGTGTTCATATGTGGATGCCTTTGTTGTTTCAATTATTTATTGTCATACAAATGTGGTGAATGGATGTTATGGTTTTAATCTACTTGAGTTTTAGCATATGCTAATTTAACTTCCCCCCTCGCAGCCATCTAGTAGTGTTCAAACAAGTTGATCACTCCAAAATGGTATTAGATCCATCTCACAATGTATCCTTTCATAGAATTTGAGAAGTATTTATCATATTCTTAAGATCCTGGGAGCTTTTTGTACACATCCATCAATTCCAAGATTATTCTTAGTATATCATTTGGCATTATTTTGGTATCAAGGGTTTGCAGATTTGTAGACTTGTCTGGTATGATTTTGGTGTTTGAAATTTTGTCAAATTTCTATTTTTCTTATTATTTCATCTAACCAAATCCTCGATTAGAGGCATGGTTGTCTATATTCAAATTGATCAGAGCTTTCCTCCCCAATTTTCTATGATCAACAACAATTTGAATATTTAATTGGTCAATTTCAATTTGTTTTGGATTGGGGGTTTGATACTTTGGCAACGATATTCCATTTTGGATCGCATTTTTTTCCTTATTAGGTATTTTCAAAGAGAGTGTTGTGATCATTATGTCTTTGCAGTGGTCAACATTGCAACCTATGATTGCCTAATTCACACTTAATTTCATTGGCTTGTGGTTTAACCCACTATTTATTGGGGTGCATTCTTAGTTTGTTACCAATGGAGGTGATGTTTTGTAGAATAGCATGAGCATCAAAGCAATTGGTTGGATCCTTCTTTGCATTTGCTCGCTTGTATACAATGCAAGTTTTTTTATTAATTGATATTGTAGACACCTAAAATTGTCCAGTCTAATTAAATAAATATCTTTATTTATTTAATTATTTTGAGCCTAATTCTTCTATCTTTATTTATTTAATTAATAGAAGAATTAGGCTCAAAATAATTAATTAAATAAAGATATTTATTTAATTAGACTGGACAATTTTAGGTGTCTACATATACAATTACTTTGATTTGCATTTTTGTGAATTGTTGACATCATCTATTTTACTAGGCTTTAATTCATGACCAACTTGTATATGGTGTATAATTTCCCTCTCAACGTATCTGTATCAACAATATTTTTTTGATAGTTTGAGATTGACATTTTCATCATTTTTATGCATTTAATTTTTGATCTTATGTAGTGACTCAGGTTTTTAGCAAGGTAGTTGTTTTCTTTGAGATCCATGTTCTAGGAAATTTTTTAGTGCTCCATTATTTTAGATTGGTTGCATTGTATGTGTTGGCATGGGTTTGCATTATTTAAATTGAAGCATTGATCAATGCATATTATATGTTGGTCATATTGTTTGATTTGCTAGATCCATTAATTTATGTTTGTAGCCTAATTATTTGTTTCTCTTTTCTCCATTGACAATTCATACCCAAGGGATTGGCCAAAATTAGTGGCACGCTCAATTTTATTCATACGCTATGTATTCTCACAGATTCTTGTTGGACAATATCATCATTTGAAGGCCTAGTTTTCTTCCATTGGTCGATTTATTTTGGAGAGATTTTATATGTACTAATTTCATGAGTAAATATTTTTATTAGGGTTCAATATTTTTTGTTAAGCATTCTGTGGTAGACCCATTACAAAATATCGAGGAGACATCTCAAGATGTTTTGTCCCACATTGGCACCATGAGGATCTTTTTGTGGATTTAAAAGTGCCACATTTCACACTCTCTATCTAGAGCATATCTCACACATGTTTATATGCCTTTCTTCTCTCATTGTACTTTTGTTGTGCTAGAGTGTGTGGATCCTACTTGGATCTTGGGGTATTTGGTTATATGCACTTGTTTTTTTTCTTAGGGGAAGAGCACCAATAGCCGTCATAGCTAACTTTGCGCACCTACAGATCTTAAACGGTACATCGGATTTCAATTTTTTTGTTTTTTGGTGTCTTCGTATGTGACTTAACTGCTTAAAGCTATTGATCTAGCTTCTGGCTAGTAACGATTCAATCTCTACAAGTCGTTATGTGTCAAAAGGTCAACAAGTGGTCATTTCAAAGCGATGACCGATACTTGCCTCTTTTGCACCAATACCCACACACTAAAAGACCAATACATATTATTTAAATGCCTAATACACTATAATTATCACATTTTTAAGACTAAAAAAACCTTTTTATAGCAAGTTATGAATTTTTAAAAACAAAGTTTGCATGTAATAATGTTTTAAATGGGTGGTTGAATTGACCACCCATTTCCACATTCACGCGGACCAAAAATGGTCCCATGTGGCACTAGTTACCACTAACTATGTTGCCCTAAAAACTAAGGGAAAATATAGAATTTCGCACATTTCCCTTTCTCCCACTGTACTCTCTCCACCCGCCGTCGACACTCTATGGCTATTTTGGCTCTGCAATGGCTCTCTTCGACTCGAGGTAACCATCGTAGCTCTTCCTTCATGATTTTTGGATGTCCAATGATGGTTTACCTACTTCGTAGTTGCATTATGCTTTGTCTATTGATGATTTCTTTGTATGTGGGTTCGGGTTTCATTTCAATGCTTTTTTATAGTTTAATAATGCCAGAATCATCACAGAGAATGGCAAAAAAAAGATTCTCTCTTCCTTTTCTTTGGCAACCCTTTATTATTTGTCATTTCCTTTTATGGGCATGCTATTAAATGGTTTATCTCTATTGATAATGCCCAAATAATTACAAAGAATGCAAAAAAAGTTGATTATTGTTCATATTTATTAGAAACCCTTTCATTATTTATGATTTCATTTTATGGGCGAGCTGTTAAATTGTGTCTCTCTATTTATAATGGAAATATAATTATAGAGAATGAAAAAAATTGATTATTTCTCATAAATATTTGAAACCCCTTCATTATTTATCATTTCCTTTTTGTCATGCCCAAACTTTTGGGCACAAACGGAATAATTTTTTTTAAAAAAATACTTAACCTAGTACAACTAACTTATTAAAATAATGCAAAACTAGTTTAGTCTTAACTATGTTTTTGGAGTGAATCTAATCACTAAGCCAATTTGGCAAAATAAAACATCTAAGTTAAAAGCGGATTATAATTCTCCAACAAAATTAATAATATCTTCCATTAATAAATAATTGAACTCACTTAGCCAATGATCTCAAAATTAATTGATTAATAAATCTCTTATAGTTCTTTAATTACCTAGGGTCTAAATAGATTTGCCCTAGCTCTTAGATTAAATAAACCCATTAAATAAAAATCCCATTAATTTACAGGTGCCTAGAAAATTCAAAATAAAGGGGCCAACTCGGCTTATAGGCATATTGCTATTGACTCCCTAAAGTCAATCTCCAAAGAATTTAAATTTATTGCATCATATAAAAATATGAACTTAAATCTATTAACCTAAAATTTAGGTATTAGATGCCCTTATATATATAAACACAATTTTGCATATATATATATATATATATATTCATAAGTAAAAGTATATCTAGTATATATATAAATATAAATATACACGTGTATATATATATATATATTCATATACATTTTTTTTAAAGGATGAAAGGTTCCTCTATTAAAACAAGAAACTATATGTATAATTGATATGTGTGGGGAAAACCCTTTTCAAAATGAAATGGATATTCCCCCTTATTTATTTCTACTTCTTTCTTTTTTTTTTTCTTTTTTTAAATCTAGGGTCTCTATGCTAACCCTAATTTTAAAAAATTTTGTCCATCACATATATTTTTTTTTTATCTATTAGTATTTTGCCTTAACCCAAAAATTGGGTTAGGGCTTGTGAGTGTGTGTGTTTATTTTTCTTTGTATGTGTGCAGTGTGTGTGAGTGTAGGTCGAAGGTTGGGCGACGGCCATGGGAGGGAGCGGCAGCCATGGAAGGGAGCGCCGAAGAGTGTGTTGAGTAGGGAGCGGCAGGCAGAGGTAACCTCGGACGCCACTATGTTTCCCCATAATGGTGGCCGAGCGCCGCCCACTGTGGGTAAACACAGTGGCGGCCAGGCGCCTTTCCACTGTGGTTACCCATAGTGGAAGGCCCCATGCCACCACTGTGGTTGCCCATAGTGGTGGTCCCTATGCCGTCCACTGTGGGAAACCATAGTGGCGGCCTGAGCCGCACCGACCATTGTGTTTTTACACAGTGGTTTGGCTCTTCCCAAAAACCTCAATTTTTGCATCGTAGGCATGAAGTTCATCAAAAAGGTGGGGGTACTATGATCTCATACATGCTGCATCCTCGCATAAGGCTGTGACCTCATCATAGCAATCCCACTGGACCCTAACCTAGTCCAGCTCTCGACCTTGAAGGCCCAGTGTCCGGCGTGCCAAAATGCGAATGGACTCCAAAGCTAGCTGCCCGTCCAACTCCACCTGCAAGGCATCCCAATCTAGAATATGAGACTCATCATAGATATACTTCCTCAAAACTGAAACATGAAACACATCGTGGATGCGCGACAAGCCAGGTGGCAAAGCTAAACGGTAGGCAACTGGTCCCATCCTCTCAAGGATCTCAAATGGTCCTACAAATCGAGGTGCGAGCTTAGAACCCTTTCCATAATGGATTGGACTCTTATGCAGTCACACTCTCAAGAAAAATTTATCTCCAACCAAGTAGCTATGATATATCCTCTTTGCATCTACATATTTCTTCTATCTATCCTGTGCCTCTCTAAGATGCTGCCTAATCAAATCCACCTGCTACTCCATATCCCAAACTATCTCAGGACCAATAGCAACTCTGTCCTCTATGCGGTCCCAACTCAATGGTGTCCTACAAGGTCTACCATATAATGCCTAATAGGGTGGCATCCCCAAGGACGTGTGATGCCCATTGTTATAGGCAAACTCCACTAAGGGAAGGTACTCTTCCCATCTGGTCTAGTGATCCATGACGTACATGTGAAGCATATCCTCTAACACCTAATTAACCCTCTCTGTCTAGCCATCTGTTTCTGGATGGTAGGCTATACTGAAATTGAGCTTGGTACCCATAGCTTCCTGTAATGCCTTCCAAAAGGAAGAAGTGAAGAGGGAATCCCTATCGGAAATGTTCTTGTGTGGAATGCCATGAAGTCTGACAATGTCTCGCAAAAACACCTGTGCTACTGCTGGTGTTGTGAAGGTGGTACGAACTGGTGAAAAGTGGGCCACTTTGGTCAACTTGTTAACCGTCACCAAGATGACATCATGGCGACGAGATGACTTGGGGAGACCAATGATGAAATCCATGGATATAGTATCCCACTTCCACTCTGGTATAGCATGAGATTTGAGCAACCCACCTAGATGGCGGTGCTCCACCTTGACTCTCTGACACTTAAGGCATCGGGCTACCAACTCAGCAATAAGCTGTCGCATTCCTGGCCAATGGTACAATTCCCTCAGGTTTGCATGCATCTTCTTAACCCCGGGATGTGCTACATAAGGAGCTCTATGAGCCTTTGTGATAATGAACTCCCGCAATCCCCCGGAAGAAGGTACATAGATGGACCCTCTATGGCATAATAATCCATCGAACTCTAAGGAATAATCCACATATTTCCCTTCTAAAGTTTCTTGAGATCGTATAGCTTGGAAAACCTCTAAATACCATCTATCCTCTGGCAACTACTGCATGATCTGATCTCTCAAATCTGTGCCCATAGATATGGTGTATACCTCATGACGTCTCCTACTCAAAGCATCTACAACTACATTTTCTTTCCCTCTGATGTAGTGAACATCAAAATCATACTCGCACAAGAATTCCATCCATCTCCTCTGTCGTGCATTAAGGGTTGGTTGAGTGAATATGTACTGAAGGCTCTGATGGTTTGAGTGCAACTCAAAATGATGACCCAAAAGGAAATGTCTCCACCTCATAAGTGCATGCACTACTGCTGCAAGCTCAAGGTCATGGGTAGGGTAATTAAGCTCGCGAGTCTTGAGTTTCCTAGACTCAAAAGCTATAGCTCTTCCATCCTGCATAAGGACTACTCCTAAACCCTCTAGGGAAGCATCTGTGCAAACCATGAAGTCAGCTGAGGGATCTGGTACTACAAGGATAGGTGTGGTAGTAAGTGCCTTTTTAAGTTCCTGAAAGGCCTTCTTGCACTTCTCTGTCCACTCAAATTTCTTCCCTTTGCGCTGAAGAGAAGTAATAGGATGAGTGACTCTAGAGAATCCCTCCATAAAACATTGATAATAACCTACTAAGCCCATGAAGCTCCTGACCTCTGTCACATTGGTAGGCATTGGCCAATCCATAATGGCTCTGATCTTTGATGGGTCTACTGAGATCCCATCACCAGATATAACATGATCAAGGTACTTGACCTCAGTCCTAAAGAAAGCACACTTCGACAAACTGCCATACAACTGATTATCCCTCAAACACTACAAAACCTGTCTTAGGTGCTCCTCATGCTCCTCCTCATTCCGTGAGTATATCAATATGTCATCGAGAAATACAATCACAAAATGGTCAAGGAATGTGTGGAATACTCCATTCATGAGACTCATGAAAATAGCTGGGGCATTTGTAAGACCAAATGGGACCATGGTGAACTCATAGTGGCCATATCTAGTGCGAAATGCGGTCTTGTGGATATCACTATCAACTATCCTCAACTAATGGTACCCTAACTTTAGATCAATCTTGGAAAATACTTTGGCACCTTGAAGTTGGTAGAATAAATCATTGATCCTGGGCAATGGATATTAGTTCTTGATGGTTACTTTGTTCAACTAACGGTAATCCATGCATAATTGGAGAGATCCATCCTTCTTCTTCATGAAGATGACTGGTGCACCCCAAGGGGATACACTAGGATGAATGTGGCCCTTCTCTAGGAGTTCCTCAAGCTGCATCTTGAGCTCATTAAGCTCATTTATGGTCATCCTATATGGTGCTCTTGAAATTGGTTTGGCTCCTGGAACAAGGTCTATATGAAAATCAATCTCTCTATGGGGCGGCATACTGGGCAACTCTAAAGGAAATACGTCTGAAAATCCCTTAAGGATAGGATGGTCATCAATAGATGGTTCCTTTTCTTCTTCTTATTCTCTATCACTAATGGTGATGGCAATAACTAGCATCCCTTTCGCATGCTCCGCTTAAGCTGCATGGCAGAGATCATACGAAGAGACACGGGTCTCTGAATTCTAGTGATTACTATGGGAGAACCATGATCATCCTCACACTTGATCCTTTTTAGGTGACAATCCATCTTGGCTCTGTGGGCATAAAGCCAATCCATGCCAAGTACAATGCCATATGATCTAAGTGGTGTAACTCTAAGGTCTACTAAAGTGGTGGTATTACCAATCTGAAGCTGACATCCCCTAACCTCTGATTCCACTGACACTCTAGCCCCTGAAGCTAATTCCACTTCCCAACTGACCTCTTGTCTAATTGCCACTAGCCCACAATGCTCCACAACCAATGGAGATATAAAAGAGTCAGTAGCTCCTGAATCAAATAATATAGATACACTGCTACCTCTAATCATACTTGCTACCTCAATAACCGTGGCCTGATGCTCTACCTGGTGGTTGTCAACCGCTGCGAAGACCCTATGGGACTTGCCCATATCCCCTACTATAGGCTCTGATGCTGCCATCCTCTGATTTCCTACCATTTGACCTTGAGGACACTCTCTCTCCATGTGTCCCATGGCTCCACATGTGAAGCAAGCGCCACGTGCCTGAAATTGCACTCCTTGTGGTCTGGAGAAAGACTATCCCCCTGTCCTGCTAGAACCACTATACCCACCTCTGGAAGACTACTGAGTCCTCACCGGAGGTGTGTAAGGAGCCTGAGATCTCTAATCTCACCTTTGACCCTATGACTGCCACTGCTTGGGCTTCGCACCTTGCTGACTCTGGGGAGGGCTTTGCCTTTGGTTTCGCTGTGACTATTGTGGAGGAGGGGGTTTGGAGAACCCCGATGTGTGTCTGTTGTTACCCTTCCAATGGGGTTTCTGAAACCCGTAAGTCTGTGGTGTAGGGTTATGGTTCTGGAACCAATCCCTCAAGTCCTGGGGTCTGACCTGAATCTCCTCGGCTATCAAAGCCTTCTCCACGACAACCCAAAGGCTCCCTGGAGTGACCATCCTCACTAGTCCTTCTATGTCAGAATTCAATCCTCTGATAAAATGGTTGACGAGAAGCTTCTCGTCTTTTAGGTAGTTTACATACGGTAAGAGTTCAAAGGACTTGTTCTCATACTGGGTCACTAAAAGACACTTCTGCTGGAGGTCATGAAACTCATCCACCCTACACTGTCTAAAATGCTTTGATAAGTACCTCTCCCTGAATCTTTCTGTGAAAATCTCCCAAGTGAGGGTTTCTATCTCTAAGCCACACTTATATTCTTCCTGTCTCCACCATGTGGAGGTTGTTCCTCGCAATAGGTGGACCGCTACATGTGCTTTTAGATTGCTCTCATAAGAGCGCAATGCAAAGCACCTATCTAGGCTCAAAAACCATGCCTCTGCTTCTACCCCATCGGTAGATCCCCCACAAGATGGTGGCTGAAGATGCATAACCTCTCTGATTAGATCCCCTAGATCTCGATGTGCCCTCTCATAATACACTGGTGCTATGACTGGAGGTGGTGCTGGTAGGTGAATGGACTCAGGCTCATGCCCAGCCTGACTCTCTACGGGATTAGGAGGTGGACTCCTACTCCGTTCCCGTTCCACTGTTCTATGGCTTCCTGAGTTCTGGTTCTCAACATTATGATCTACTGCCAGAAGCCTATCCTGAACTATACCAATTAGGTTCTATAGAGCTACCAAGATGTCTCAGTTTGGGTCAACTGATCATTCGGGAGGAGCTTCTGGGTTCACTTCCAGAACCGATTCCTCCCTATTGACCTCTTCACGTGCCATGCGTTCATGCCTAGAGCCTCTACCTCATTTGTGAGCTTGTCGCATAGTTGGAGGCATCCTTTTTAAGAAAATAAAATAAAATGAAATAAATAAATATTTTTGGAAAAATATTTTAGCTAATTAAAAATAAATATAATAAAAATAAATATAATTTAATTAATTAAATAATTATAGTGAAACGTAATGGAGTAAGGTTCCTAGTGTTGGTAACTTGGCTCTGATACCAAAATGTCATGCCCAAACTTTTGGGTACAAATGGAATAATTTTTTTTTTAAAATACTTAACCTAGTACAACTAACTTATTAAAATAATGCAAAACTAGTTTAGTCTTAACTATGTTTTTGGAGTGAATCTAACCACTAAGCCAATTTGGCAAAATAAAACATCTAAGTTAAAAGCGGATTATAATTCTCCAACAAAATTAATAATATCTTCCATTAATAAATAATTGAACTCACTTAGCCAATGGTCTCAAAATTAATTGATTAATAAATCTCTTATAGTTCTTTAATTACCTAGGGTCTAAATAGATTTGCCCTAGCTCTTAGATTAAATAAACTCATTAAATAAAGTTCCCATTAATTAATAGGTGCCTAGTAAATTCAAAATAAAGGGGCCAACTCGGCTTATGGGCATATTGCTATTGACTCCCTAAAGTCAATCTCCAAAGAATTTAAATTTATTGCATCATATAAAAATATGAACTTAAATCTATTAACCTAAAATTTAGGTATTAGATGCCCTTATATATATAAACACAATTTTGCATATATATATATTTATATATATTCATAAGTAAAAGTATATCTAGTATATATATAAATATAAATATACATGTGTATATATATATATTCATATACATTTTTTTTTTAAGGATGAAAGGTTCCTCTATTAAAACAAGAAACTATATGTATAATTAATATGTGTGGGGAAAACCCTTTTCAAAATGAAATGGATATTCCCCCTTATTTATTTCTACTTCTTTCTTTTTTTAAATCTAGGGTCTCTATGCTAACCCTAATTTTTTAAAATTTTGTCCATCACATATATATTTTTTTTATCTATTAGTATTTTGCCTTAACCCAAAAATTGGATTAGGGCTTGTGAGTGTGTGTGTTTATTTTTCTTTGTATGTGTGCAGTGTGTGTGAGTGTAGGTCAAAGGTTGAGCGGTGGCCATGGGAGGGAGCGGTAGCCATGGAAGGGAGCGCCGAAGAGTGTGTTGAGTAGGGAGCGCCAGGCGGAGGTAACCCCAGATGCCACTATGTTTCCCCATAGTGGCGGCCGAGCGCCGCCCACTGTGGGTAAACACAGTGGCGCCCGGGCGCCTTTCCACTATGGTTACCCACATTGGAAGGCCCCGTGCCACCACTGTGGTTGCCCATAGTGGCGGTCCCCGTGCCGTCCACTGTGGGAAACCATAGTGGTGGCCCGAGCCGCACCGACCACTGTGTTTTTACACAGTGGTTCGGCTCTTCCCAAAAACCTCGATTTTTGCAAAAGTTTTTTTTTTTTTAAAATATGTTTATGATATATATATATATATATACATATATATATACATATACATATATATATATATATACATATATATATACATATACATATATATATATACATATATATATATATGTATATGTATATATATGTGTATATATATATATATATAAATATATATGTAGATATATATATATATATCTATATCATTTTGTTTAAGAGATATATAAGTTTCTAGGATTAATGTATTTTGATATATATATATATATATATATTTTCAATAACACACTTAGACAATATATGGTTTTTTCCTTTTTTAATAAATCTTAAAACACATGCAGAAGTTATTACCATTAGTTACAACAAGGTAATGGGTGAAATATTACTTTCTATAAGGCTGAAAATATGAGGTTAATATTCTATTCTCCCCCCTTTTTTTTTTTAAAGCATTTTGAAAACTATTATATAAAATACACATAAAACAACAACTTCAATGTAATCTTTTTTGGAATAATAGCATAACTAAATCTAAATGCTAACCCTCTTTTCTCCTTTTTTTTTTTTTTTAATAAAATAGGCTACTACAATAGGAATTATTTTCTACAATAAATAAAAGAACAAATAACAGATTTATTTTATTTGTAGCAGCACAAATAAACATAAATGAACACACAATGACAGATTTAATTTATTTTTAGCAGCATAAATGAACATAGATGAACATGTAATAACAAAATTAATTTATTTGCAAAATAAACATAAATGCAACAACTTTATTTTTTTTTTTAAATGAAGATTTAAATACAAGCTATTATATTTCATCTTCCCTTTTTGTAAAACTAACCAAAATAGGAGAAATACATTTCTTTAGCAAATTAAAATATAAAGTAAATAATAATACAAATGGGTTTGAAAACCCAACTAATATTTCCCTTCCATAGGAATATGAATAAAATAAATATGCTTCTTCTCTTTTGGAAATTAAATACAACAATAGCTCTTTTTTTTTTTGCTACGAAATAACTACATTCTTCCCTTAAACTTTTCTGCAACATAAAACAATAATAAATCCCTTTATCCTTTCTTTTCCATCCCAAACAACCTGCAATAAAACACAACTTGACCATGGAGAGCTCACCTCCCAGCCTAGGCTTACTAGAAGCCACCCCTGAGCTTGGAGAACCAAGCACTAGATGGGTCACAAATAAACAACAACACAACAAACAAAGGCAAACACTCAACATGCATTTTCCTATCCCAAGCTACACACTCACCACAACTTGTGATGAACTTTCCATGGGTGGAAGTGGACCAAGTACCATTAAGGAGATTGCAAGCATAATAAAACTCAAGCCACCTCATGGCAAAACAAAATACAACAAATTTCATCTCCACACCTTATGCCCCCCAAAGGCATAAAAGCCATATTTTCTCCCCTTATGACCCCCAAATGCATATGCAAGGCTATGCAGCAAGGGTCACAAAGGACACCCTTGATATCACTCTCCATAAGGAGAGCCTCTCACCCAAGGCTGTCATACTTCTTCCATCCCCAAGACCATCCTACTCCCCCAAGAGTAGGAGGCCTTGGACACTCCCAAAACAAGAACACATAAACAAAGAACAAGGAAAGGAAACATTTACACTTTTCTCCTACCAAACAAATTACATATACACATCTCCTCATACAAGCATTTCTTTCTTTGAAAAAAAAACATAAAAAACATAAAAAAAAGGAAGTAAAACCAACCTTAATCTGCCAATAGGTATATTAGACTTAGTTGGGGATGAGCTGCCCAAATCCACACAAAATTTCCACCAATACTTCACCAAAATTCTATCCTACAACTAATTTCAAAAAAATGCATAATCTCCAACAATGGAGAGTGGGTGATTACTCACTAAGTCCCTAATCCTTGCCTAAGAAGGCCTCACACACACTTCCCAACCCCTTGGGTAAGGTGAGAGTTCCCATTGGTTGCTCTTCCCAACCTCTTACATATTACTAAAACTGGAAAGGGAAAAGGTGAGAGAGGATGGGGAAGAGAGTTTGATATCAAAAGGGAAGGTTGTCTATCCTGGGAGGAACCTTCTAAGTTGAATTTTCACTCACCTTGGGAAAAACACTTTTTGAGGTGACTAAACAATCACATGGGAGGAGTCACAGGTTAAAAATACCCCTAACCCATAGGTCTACCCTTTGGACCTTTGGAAAAGCCCTAAAACTAACCTTAGGAGTCCATTTGACCCCTTAGAAACCCAACTAAAGTTAACCTACGGGTCAAACCTGAGTTGACCACTCCCAAGACTCCCTACCCAAGGCAAATTTGGGACCACACTCTTGTGTTTGAATGGCTTTGGTAGAAACAAATCTCCCTCCAAGAGACAAGTCAAAATCAATGACACTAATTAGCACATGTGTCAAGTGACATAATAAAATACAATATAAAAATCACACATGGAATTTGTCTCTTGTAGGTTTACATAATTAAATAAAATCAAATTAACACACATGCATCATTTACTTTCACAAATAAAACACATTACAAATGGGGTGTTGTCTCTCCAAATAGACAACCCCTGGCTTAACAAACGTACATTGGTCTAGGTTTGGTTCTCCATATTAATTCCATGGTCACATGGATAATTTTCTTGTGCATCTCAATTAACACATTAGTAATTCCAAATAATCACAATTATATATAATTAAATACATGGATTTCATTGCACATCAAACACTCATACATTTGACAATAATAATTCAATATCCCATTCATTCAAATTCGATTCCACATAAGCAATTATCATAATTCTCAAAATTGAACCATTCATAAAATAAGCATCCTTTTTCTATCATCAAAATGAAGTCCTGCAATTCCAATAATAACATTCACCATTTCAAAGTAATTCTATTCTAGCAACATATAAAGTTTCATAATCATAATGCATAAAATGAAGCATCAATATACATCATTGTGATCCAAATCATGGAATCATATAGGTTCTAAATCCATAATGCATAAAATAAAGCATCCATAATAGTCTCAATATGAAAATAACTGAAAATGTCAAGCTGAGTCGGGGTAGGGCCTCACACTTTATGGGTGCATTGTTAAATGGTTTCTCTCTGTTGATAATGTCAAAATAATTATAGATAATGCAAAAAAAAGTTGATTATTATTCATATTTATTAGAAATCCTTTCATTATTTATGATTTCATTTTATGGGTATGCTATTAAATTGTGTCTCTCTATTTATGATGCCAATATAATTATAGAGAATGCAAAAAAAATGATTATTGTTCATAATTATTAGAAACCCTTTCATTATTTATCATTTCCTTTTATGGGTGCGCTGTTGAATGGTTTCTCTCTATTGATAATGCCAAAATAATTATAGAGAGTGTAAAAAAAACTGATTATTGTTGATAATTAGTCGAAACCCCTTTATTATTTATCATTTTATTTTATGGGTGGGCTGCTAAATTATGCTGAAATCCTTATAGTATAATAATGTTGAAATGCTCACAGAGAATGGCAAAAAAATTAATTACTATTCATAATTATAATGCAAAAAATGGCGTCTCTCTATTTATAATGCCAAAATAATTATAGAGAATGCAAAAAAAATGATTATTGTTCATTATTATTCTCTGTTTCATTTCATTGCTTTGTTATAGTTTAATAATGTTGAAATCCTCATAGAGAATGGCAAAAAAAAATGATTATCTATTTGTTTTATTCGAAACCCCTTCATTATTTATCATTTCATTTTATGGGTGCACTATTAAATGGTGTCTCTCTGTTTATAATTCCAAAATAATTATAGAGAATGCACAAAAAAATTGATTATTGTTCATTATTTGAAACCCCTTCATTATTTATCATTACAATAATATGTATGCCTGATACTAGCTATAAGGTGGTTGTCCTCACACACACACACACAAATATATATACATATATATACATATATACATTCATATACATATACATATATGTATATTAATATGTATATGTATATGTATACATATACATATACATATATACATATACATATACATACATATACATGTATATATGTATATATGTATATGTATATGTATATGTATATTTATATGTATATATATATGTATGTACATGTACATGTATATGTATATGTATATGTATATGTATATTGTTAGGATTCTCAAAGATACTGAGAGGGGGGGTGAATCAGTATTTGACCGGTATAAGAATTTATTTGAATTATAACATGAAAAGCATATCAAAACTGTGTACTGGTAAACCAAAAATAATGCAATAAATAAGAGCAATAACCACAACATAAGATACACACCATAACATAGTATTTTTAATGAGGAAACCTAGTGTGGGAAAAACCTCGATGAGATTTGTGACCCACAATATTTGCTTACTAGTCAATAAGGGAATATTACTGTTTACAATAGGGGCTTACACATGCAGGAAGGCCAAGTGCGTAGAGCTCATTGCTCAGTTACAAAAGAAGTCTCACTGACTTAAAAAAATGGATTATACAAATCCAATGTCTTGTACTACTTCAGATCAGCATCTACTATGCTAGATTCAGTACCAGTTTATGCTCTGATACATACATAAACCCTTATCCAATATCTGCCTTACAATTTGCATATTAAGTTTGCATTAATTCTTCCATCTATCACACACTAAATGATCTACAATGATCTCATACATATATGAGTCATATTACAATCTGCCAAGTTAGCTTAAAATAGATTTTACAATTAAATACAAAATACATTTAAACAAAATTTTTGTCGGTCATAGTGCCGGTGATCAATCTTTTTGTGTCGGTGATTTGTGTGCTGGTGTTGAGTTTGTCAGTGCCGGTGTCGGTGCCTACTGGTATCACATGATTGCAAGGTTTTCATAAATGACAATACCTTCAATCACCTACAATTTCTCATTGGAGTGTGCATTTGCCAACAATCTCCCCCTTTGGCATTGATGGCAACACTCATGAGAAAAATCAAAAAGTGTCCAAAAATGTTGTCCAAAAAGAATTTACCAAAATTGTCTTACCAAAACTGTGTTGTCAAAAATGTACGCTCCCCCTCAGCTGATGATGTCTTTGTTCTGATCATTTTTCTCATTTCCGCTACTCCCCCTTTGACATCAATGACAAAGGTTGTCATTCACTATCAGTGGAGTGTGGATCCTGCCTAGATCCTTGTAACCAGGGGGTTACAATCTAGAAAAGATCCACCAATACCAAATTCAGACTGTCGCTGAACCTTTTACTATCCTTTAATGCCTCTTTTGTTCTTTGAAATGTATTGGATTCTTAGATATATCAATTGCTGCAGTGTTATCATAATAGATAGTTGTAGGTTGCTTGCATTTTACCTTTATGTCCTTCAACATTTTCTTAAGCCATAATACCTATGTATAGTTAGTTGTTGCTGCAACATATTCTGATTCTGCTGTTGATAAAGATGTGCAACTTTATTTCTTACTCATCCAATAAGTTAATCTGCTTCCAAGAAAAAATGCTTTGCCAGTGGTTCTTTTTCTATCATCCACATCTCCTACCTAATTTGCATCTGTGTATGCACATAATTCAAAGTTTTCATCTCTAAGACACCATAAGCCAAGATTTGTAGTGCCTTGTAAGTACCAAAAAATCCTTTTTACTGTTGATTCATGATTTTCTCTAGGATTACTCTAAAATCTTGAAACAATACATATTGCATTCATAATATTAGGTCTTGTTTGTGTCAAATACAGTAGGCCTCCTATCATAGATTTGTACCTAGTTGGATTAATAGGTGTAGATTCATCCCTTAGTGATAATTTGTCATTTTTAGTCATAGGTGTGCTTACCGGTTTAGAGTTCTCCATCCCAAATTTCTTTAGTAACTCCTTCAAGTACTTGGATTGACTCAAGAATATACCTTTATCAGTCTGTGAAATCTGCAATCCTAAAAAGAATTTTCTCTCTCCAATCATAGACATTTCAAATTCTTGTTGCATTTCAATAGAAAAGTCTTTACATAGTCCATCTTCTCCTCCAAAGATTATATCATCAAAAAAGACTTCTATAACCAAGATGTCGGCATTAGTCACTTTATAGTATAAGTTGCTATCAGTATTACCTTTAGAAAAACCGATCTTCAAAAGATATTTATCCAATCTAGCATACCAAGCTCTTGGAGCTTGCTTCAACCCATACAAAGCTTTCCTTAACATGCAAACCATATCTTTGTTAACTGTCAAAGAAAATCCATTAGGTTGCTCAATGTAAACTTCTTCTTCAAGAACTTCATTCAAAAATGCACATTTAATATCCATTTGATATACTTTGTATAGCATCCTAAAATTGCGACACTTGCAATTTCGACTGCATTTCGGTCTTCACGATGGTGACGCAACATGCAACCTGAATGGAGACCCCGAAGCTTGCTCACGACACCAAAAACTGCATTTTTCAAGTACCCTGGCTTGAACCTCCTTGCACCCTGCTGTCCCGGGAGGTGGGACCAGAGCGCCCAGCGCCCTGGTCCCTCAGGACTAGGGCGCCCAGCGCCGTGGTCCCCAGGACCATGGCGCCCAGTGCCCTAGTCCCTGGGTCCTATTTTGGGCCCGGTCTCCTAAGGGGTCTCGGGTCTTTTTGTTTGCAATTTGGAAATTAACTTTCCTGGTCGGCCTAAGGTCGGGAAAATCAGTCTATCAGCCCTAATTGACAAGTATATAAACTACATTTTTCTCTCTCATTTACGATATGAAGAAGATATATGTACAAAGTGTGGAAATTATACTCAGGCATTCAAGCATTCAAGCATTCCTTCAAGCAATTGATCATTTCAAGTCTCCATTCAAGGCTAAGTGTTGCATTCAAGACAAGGATTCAACCATTGAAGAGGAGATCACACACTACATGCTACTACAACATACAACATACAACATCTAAACCTTTGCACATAAGGATACAAACATCCTTAGAATAAGGTTGCAGGTACGCGGCTGAGATTGAAGATCTGGAATCCTTGTGCAGAGACGAACAGATCCCCCTTCGTTTCGCGGATTTTTCGGAGGACCGTGGTGCCGAGCGCCATCCTCCTGATGAATTTTGCTCAAATTTGCAGGATAGCGCCGTATCGACATTTTACTGCTAATTCCAGGTCCACAGCTTCATACTGTATCCCTATCTCAGTTTATAAAGCGAATCTTTGTCACTTTCTATGCATTCCTAGCTCAATTCTTCTATGCACATTCTTTACAAAAGAGGGTAGCCTTGCTGTCTTAACCCTTGAAACTCATTTAGCATCCAATCTTGCATTGCGTGGGATTGGATCTTGTGGGTTTCAACCCCTCTTTTGAATGTAAAGTCTCCCCCCTAAGTGAAAACTATCGAATCCTAGCGAACCTCCCTTCTCTCTCCTTGGAGTTGGAAGAGGGGAAAACAACTAGGGTTCGATCGCGATTTTTCCGCTTTACATTTTGGTGAACCCAACGTGAACATCCTTTCTGATTTTTCATGCTTAGATCTGAAAAAATTGATTACATTTCCATGTTTGATCTTTTGCAAAATTTTAGAGGTGATTGCATAAAAACCCTAAAATTTCTTTTTAGTAATTAAACTTGTGAAATATTTAATTGTTAATGCTTGTTTCAGATCTGTCCTTCTATTACAAATTATCAATTCATATCTATGCTTTAATTTTGAAAATTAAGTGGTTAAGTGTCAAAACCCTAATTTTTGAAACCCTCTTGATTCAACCTTTGTTCGACAATTTCACTGATCAAAACATCTCCAAATCAGCTGTAACTTTGGATTCCGCAATAAAATCACAATATCTTTCATCCCTGAAAATTTGGAAAAAAGTTGCGAGGACCGTGGTGCCGGGCGCCATCGTCCCCGACATTTTTCCCGAAATTTCGGGAGCGAGATCTTACTGTATTTTTCTGCTAAAATCCAGAATTTTGGCTGATTTTATCAATTTTAACACCTTCAAAATTACAGTCAAAGTTGGTCTTGTGATTGCTTGGATTAAGACTTTTAAACATTCAAAAATCATTGAAACTGAAAATTTGTGTCAAAATTGTGTTCTTACTGTCCTAAATCTGAAAAGTGTGTTTGCATTCATTAAAAATTTCAGTGCTTTATTCAAATTCTTGCATTTTGTGACTTTTGAAATTAAGTGCTTAATTACAACAACTTTGATTTCCGCTTTCAAAATTGAATTTTGCGTGAAATTGAGTCAATTTTTAAATTTCAAAATTTGCATTGCTCTTGACATTCCCTCTAAAATCATAAAATTCAAAATTTTAGTTTCCCTCTCTTTTTCAAAATTCAAATTTTGCATTTTTCGACAATCTGGGTAGGGTTCAATTTTGAGATTGCAACTTTAATTTGGCCTATCTACAGATCATAAAATCACTCAATTTTTTCAGATTGGCTTTAAAATCATCATACCTTTCATCCCTGCAAATTTCAAAAAAAGTTGCAAGGACCGTGTTGCACTCCGAGTGCCACGGTCCTGGACATTTTTTCTGAAATTTCGGGAGACTGTCGTGATTGCATTTAACAGCTTAAATCCAGAAGATTGGCTGATTTTACTGAAAATTGCTACCTCTAAAATCAAAATTTTCTCTCCTTCTCTAGTGCATGAGTTTTACAACAATAAGTCCTACCTACACTATTCCCATTAGACGAAGCCATAGAATTAAGTCTTTTCGAGGTTTAACTACTGAGGAGATGGAACCTAATTTGAATAGCCTTTTTAATGAGGACATGGGTAATTCCTCTAATCCTCCTAATGATGAAGAAGCTCTCCATGAGGTTTCTGAAGAACAACTTTCAAAATTGGATAACCAATTTGATGGTTTTCACCAATGGATGTCTCATGAGTACCCTGATAGTCAAGCTCTTCCTTTAATTGAGGGTCTAAAACGTATGCTTCAAAGTGATAAGAATGGAATTGATATTTTGCGTGGTATTTCACACATTGTGAATTCGAACGTGATGCCTATGAAGAGTTGTGCTGAAACTTTAGGTTATACACAACCTCCTACACAAGTCAATCATTCTATTCCTTTGACGACTTCTATTGCTAGCATACCTACCTTTACATCAAACATAATGGCTACTTCTACACAAGACATTACTCCTGTGATCACCAGTCATGGGGGCAATCCCTCCTTTTCAATTAACCCTCTTCCTTCATTTAATCCAACTTCTTCATTCACTCCTTCAATGAGTGTTCCTATTACATCTTCACAAATGAACATGACGCAAGGGGGCAATTCATTTAATCATTCCATTCCTCCTTGTAGTGTTCCTCCTGTCCAATCATCTCCTATGACTAATTATCATAGGGTCCCACCACCTTACTCTTTACCTTCTTTCAATAACATAACACCTCCATCTCAATCTAACACATCTAATATGAACTCTTCGACTGAAGCGACCATTAACAATCTTGCACAAACTGTCTCTTCTTTACAGCAACAAATTGCCTCTATGAATCAATCTAAGTTTAGTGTGCCCACATTTGATGTTGCGAGCCCACTTTCTCTTGACATTGTTCGAGCTATTCCCCCTAAACATGTTGAAATTCCACATTTGGAACTTTATAATGGTAAAGGTGATCCTCTAACACATGTTAAGACTTTTCAAACAATATGTACTGATTTTGCTTATGACCCAAGGTTGCTTGCAAAACTATTCACGAGAACATTAAGAGACAAAGCCCTACAATGGTATTGCTCGTTGCCTTCCTATTCTATTTCTTCTTTCGAACAACTTGCAAATGCTTTCATTCAACAATTTCAAAACAATATAAGTCCTAAAGTTACTTTGATTGATTTAATGCATTGTAAACAAGGTGTTAAAGAAAAAGTGACTGATTTCATTGGTAGATATAAGCATTTGTATGCTCAAATTTCTTTTCCAGTGCCTGACAATGATATTCAAAGAATCTTTATTTCTAATTTACAAAAAGATATTCGAGACAAACTTCTGTTTTCTGAGTTTACTTCTTTCCAACAGTTGTGTGCAACTCTTCACAATTATCAACTGACTGTGAGTCAAATGGAACAATCACATCCTATGGCTCTGAGTGATAGGGGTGATAGCAGTCAACAACTATTTGGGAAGTTTAAACTGAATAGAGACTCCATCAAATTCAATGAAAACATCATCAACAACAATGTGAATGCAACATCAGGTGTGCCTCCTATTTCTAAATTTTTCAAGAAAGAAAGAAAGTATACTCCTTTGAATGAATCATTGCATAGTATTATGAATAAATTATTGGAAAACAGATATGATCCTATCTCTAAGTGAACCTAGAGCACCTAAACTTGACATTCCTATCATTCTTGAGAAGGAAATTCTTCCTTTGAAAGACAAAACTAATGTCTTTCCCCAAGAAGATTCCCAACATGTCCCTATGGATGCGACTATGTCTATGCCTAATAAATCTTCTAAAAGTAGACCTATACCTCCTCGTCATGATGGACTTGGTCTTCTTCCTAAACCAAAAACTCCTCCTTTATATGGAGCAGTTCCTCCTCCTGCCTTCTATAGAGAGAAGAGACCTTCTTCTTCTCCTATTATCCAGCCTAAGAGACCACAACCTAAACACCCAAGTGATAGGGATGAGAACATTCCTCCTCCTCAATCTTCTTCACTTCCTACTAAGACTAGACGAAATCGTTCTGCATGTGAACACCAACAAAAGCGTCATCTTAGGGCTCAAGCAGCTGCTTCTCAAACTTTGCCATCTCCAAAAACACCTTCAACGAGCATTATTCCATTTTCTCCTCAGTCGGACATTGAGCCTAAATCTCCTAAACATAAGATGCATGATGGTCTTGATCCTGTGCGAGTTAAAGATCCTATTTTTATAAATCTTGATGATGATATAGATGAAAATGTTATTCATGATGAAAATGTTACTCCTGTTCATTCTAATAGTGAATATGAACTTGTTGATGTTGATAACCATTTATCTAATGAATTTTCTAAAGCACTTATCCTAGCTCCTAGACAAGAACAATGTGGCTCGGAACATGAACATAGCCCTTGTTTGGATCTTGTGATAGCTCCATCTGCTGTGTTGAATGTTCCTCCTCTAGCGTGTTCCCTGCCTTCCCGAAACATTGATCAGCAAGATCGGGGGGTAGATGACGTGCTAGACTAGTTACATTAGCATAGCAGATTCTCTCCTCCTCTCTTGTGTTACTTCTTCTATATGTTATTCTCATTCTTCTATTTGTTGTCCTTAGTGTTGTCTACTTGAGGACGATGCAAAGCATTGAGATCTCTCGATCTCTCTCATGTTGACTCAAAAGACACATATGTTCCCTTCTTCTAAGTGACCTTCCTTGATTGGGGAATGAAGAACAATTATGCATACATACATATGATATATACATGACTTATCATACAGCATACTGACCCCAAGGACAACGAAGTCACCTCGTGCTTTGTGTTTTGTGTCTATTATCCTTGGGCTTATCTCACACTTGGGGGCTAAATCCTTGCGATAATGTGCTCCTTTCCTTTCTCTTTCTTATGTGTATCACTACGTTAAAACAATCACCCCCGGTGAGGCGTGTGCGATCGCTTTAACGTAGGGGGGCATACATCCCGTTCATATCTTTTCAAGATACTTGAGAATTTCTTGGCAAATTTAGCTTTGCCTTGAAAATTCTTGATATCTTTCTTGCATGACTCATAGTGAGGGAACCTTACTACTGACAGTCATGGTTCTCCTTCGTGATCTTCCCTTTTACTTTGTCAATCGAAGTCGTAAGATCCTTAGTCCACTGGGGGCTTGGTGTGTCTAGCCTCCTTGACGTGGTGAAAGTTTTTCAATATTGTTTCCTTGTACTTTACTGGAAGTATGAGCATACATACTCCCGCTAAAGTGGGGGCTAAATGTAGCGTCCTAAAATTGTGACACTTGCAATTTCGACTACATTTCGGTCTTCACAATGGCGATGCAACACGCAACCTGAATGGAAACCCCGAAGCTTGCTCACGACACCAAAAACTGCATTTTTCAAGTACCCTGGCCTGAACCTCCTTGCACCCTGCAGTCCCAGGAGGTGGGACCAGAGCGCCCAGCGCCCTAGTCCCTCAGGACTAGGGTGCCCAGTGCTGTGGTCCCCAGGACCATGGCGCCCAGTGCCCTGGTCCCTGGGTCCTATTTTGGGCCCGGTCTCCTAAGGGGTCTCGGGTCTTTTTGTTTGCAATTTGGAAATTAACTTTCCTGGTCGGCCTAAGGTTGGGAAAATCAGTCTATCAGCCCTAATTGACAAGTATATAAACTACATTTTTCTCTCTCGTTTACGATATGAAGAAGATATATGTACAAAGCGTGGAAATTATACTTAGGCATTCAAGCATTCAAGCATTCCTTCAAGCAATTGATCATTTCAAGTCTCCATTCAAGGCTAAGTGTTGCATTCAAGACAAGGATTCAACCATTGAAGAGGAGATCACACACTACATGCTACTACAACATACAACATACAACATCTAAACCTTTGCACATAAGGATACAAACATCCTTAGAACAAGGTTGCAGGTACGCGGCTGAGATTGAAGATCTGGAATCCTTGTGCAGAGACAAACAGATCCCCCTTTGTTTCGCAGATTTTTCGGAGGACCGTGGCGCTGGGCGCCATCGTCCCGATGACTTTTGCTCAAATTTGCAGGACAGCGCCGTATCGACATTTTACTACTAATTCCAGGTCCGCAGCTTCATACTGTATCCCTATCTCAGTTTATAAAGCGAATCTTTGTCACTTTCTATGCATTCCTAGCTCAATTCTTCTATGCACATTCTTTACAAAAGAGGGTAGCCTTGCTGTCTTAACCCTTGAAACTCATTTAGCATCCAATCTTGCATTGCGTGGGATTGGATCTTGTGGGTTTCAACCCCTCTTTTGAATGTAAATTCTTCCCCCTAAGTGAAAACCATCGAATCCTAGCGAACCTCCCTTCTCTCTCCTTGGAGTTGGAAGAGGGGAGAACAACTAGGGTTCGATCGCGATTTTTCCGCTTTACACTTTGTAGTTCTTGTGTGCTGCAAAAGCCAAGAGTAATCTGACTGACTCAATTCTAGCTACTGGTGCAAAGGTTTCATTATAATCAATTCCTTCTTTCTAAGAATATCCCTTACACACTAGTCTTGCTTTATTTCTGATTACCTTACCATCTTCATTAAGTTTGTTTCTAAATACCCATTTTGTTCCAATTACATTTTTGTCTTTAGGCCGAGGAACTAATGTCCATGTGTTATTCTTTTCAGTTTGTTCTAATTCCTCTTCCGTAGCTTTAATCCAGTGCTTATCTTCACATGCCTCATTAATTGATGATGGTTCAATTTGAGAAATAAGACATACTTCTTCATTTGCCAGTCTTCCTCAAGTTGTTACGCTTTTGAAAATAGAGGACTAGGCTCTGATACTAATAGTATATATAGATATACATATGTATAGGTATATGTATATGCATTGTATATGTATATGTATATATGTATATGTATATATATATGTGTATATGTATATGTATATGTATATGTATATGTATATGTATATGTATATATATATGTAATGTATATGTATATATTTATATATATATATATATAATGTATATGCATATATGTATATGTATATGTATATATATATATATATGTACATGTATATGTATATGTATATATATGTATATAAATATACATATACATATGCATATGTATATGTATATGTATATGTATATGTATATAAATATAAAATGTATATTTATATGCATATATATACATATACATATACATGTACATATGTATATATATGTATATATATGTATATGTATGTGTGTGTGTGTGTGTGTGTGTGTGTGTATTATTGTCGACATATAACAACCTTCTCACATACACATTATGGGCCACTTGGCACGAATGACCGCCAACTACATTGCCTTAAAAACTTTGGAAAACGAAGATTTTTTGAGGCATTTTCATTGTTTGCTCTTTCTTCAATTTGTTAATATTCTCACTTTAAATAATATTATTAGGAATGCACTTTATTACTTCCAATAAATTTCATATGAGAAATACAACAACATCATTCAATTATTAGTCATTTGACCAATGAATCTACATTTTAATACAATATCAGCAATATCTAATACAATATTGCATCTTAATACAATATCTGCTTTTAGTTTCTCTCCTTGATATATAATGTCTCAAGTTCTGTACCTATATGGTTATTGTCCACATATATATACATATATCTATATATATATATACACACACACAACACCATTTTATTTTATTCAAAAATGTTCAATGATGTATTTGTACTTATTGGTACCTGCAGAAATTGATTTGTTTTTTCATCATTTATCTTAGTGGCATTGCGGGTTTCATTTCAATTATCTATCTCTGTATATATATTTATATAGGCACACACGGTAGCATTTTTATTTTGTTGAAAGATGTTCAATGATGGAATTGTTCAGTATCTAATAGAATATCAACAATATCCATTTTTCAATCACATCACAGTTACATATTTTACTCCTGCATCTCATGCTTTTAGTTTGTCTTCTTGTTATATACAGTTTTAGGTTCTGTCCCTATATGGTTATTGTCCATATCTATGTATACACATACATATATACACACACATATACATATATATGCATATGTATATATATACATGTGTACATGTATGTACATATACATGTATATGTATGTGTATATATACATGTATATGTATGTGTATATATATACATGTATATGTATATATATTCATTTATATGTATATAGATACATGTATATCTATACATGAAAAAAAACACACAATAGCATAATATGTTCTATAATGATGGTTGTTTCAAGTTCTATGGCTATATGGTTATTGTCTATATAAATGTGTAAATGTATATGGAAAATAACCATATAGCAACAAAAGTTGATGTAATCAACAACATATTCCTTATTCAAGGGCGCTCATTCAAACTAAATTCCTTCTGCAGTCAATGTTTTGATTAAGTAAAAATAGGTTTTTGAAAGGAACACGAACCTTATTATATATCAGGAGAAAGATAAAGCATTAAAGTGGAAGAAAACCATGTTTTATCACCCAAACAAAAAATAGTTCCCAACCAAAACAAAAAGGGAACTCAAAACATAGAAAACCGCACAAAGACAAAGACAAAGACAGAGACAGAGATAGCTAAATATTTTTCATAATATCTTCTGCCTGAACCACCATCTGCTTCATGTTGTCTGTAGAGTTCTTCAATTAGTCTAGCTCTTGTCCCTTGATAACACCCCGATTCCTGGTGTTGGCCCTAGTTCTCTTCTCATGACCCTTTTTCTCCATTTGGTCCTTGTCGCCCTCCTTGTCTTTAATGTTATCAAATCTATTAATCAAAATATTCATATTATCCACAGAGGCCTTAAGAATCTAGAAATTCTATTCAGCAATCTTGTTCACAGTTAATTCCATCTTGTCGACTCTATTGACCAGGTGTTCATGGTAGTTTCCAGCCCGTTCGCCTCTCTATTCCCTTCCATTTCCTTAACCTTCTTTTCTATTTCAATAATTTTATATACCGACCATGGCCTCAATAGTTTTAGTATTGTTGATAGCAACCACTAATTCTTTAACATTTTCAGAAAGAGGCTTCTCACCTATCATAGCATTTTTGATAACATTAATATCATTCTTCAGGTTGCTGATATCTTTCACAATTTTGTTGATAGTTTTACAAAATCCCTTAATACTATCATTATCCCCATGACAGTTGCTAGGATTTCCCATTTTATTCTCTTGGCCCTCAATCTACAAACCTTGAGTACTCATGTCCTCACCACGATCCACATCCAGAATCTCATCCTCCTCCTTACCCTTCACATTGTCATTTTTTTCCTCCTCTTCATCCTCATCATAAGCTATCAGTATCTTGTTTTTTACGTTGTTAGTCCCCCTATGGGTATTCTTGTTCCTTTGGGTTTGTTTTCCCATTCCCTTTCCTTTCTTGCTTTTGATGAATTTCTCCTCAAAGGACTCATCCTCGAAGTCTAAGAGGTCATTATCAACATCAATCCTCTTTCTTTTCCCCTTAGTCCTCCCCTTTTTGCTGAGATCCTCAGACTCACCTTCAGTTTCAGAGTCGAAGTTGAAACTACTATACTCACTCTCCGTGTCATCATCCCTAGTATTTTTACCTCTAATGGGTTTCTCAATGGATTTCCCTTTCAAAAATTTATAAACTAAAACCATAAGACCCTGATGAAGAGCATGGTCACCCTGAGGGTCTTTCTGCATTTCTTTAATGGTATGATCCATAGAACAAGCTAAATAATAGGGCAAACTTACCTTTTCATCATGGCAAAAGTGGTTGAGCAACACGAAATGGTGCCCGTAAGCCCCCATGAATCTTCCATCCAGAGTAATGTAGGTTATTGTAGCAAACAACACAAACCTCTGTGACCTACAAATACACTTGGGGGAGTGGTAGGAGTTATCCACCTTCACCAATTTCTTTTTTTTACCATCCGTGATAGGAAATCTATTTGCCGCCTTATCAGAAACACTTTGATCGATATAGAACTTAATACCATCTTTCACCATCCCCGTAGCTTCTGCAATGCTATCTTCATCCACCATCATCTTCTGGGTGCCAACTAGAACCTTGTCATTCTTCCAATTCTTTATGAAATGCTTGGTAACTGTTGGGTCTTTACCACAGAGCCTCTCCATGAAAACACTTAAGCCACCCCCTTGAAGAATCTCCCAAACCTCTTTGTTCTTCTTCCAATCCGAACAAGAAGTTGGTTCAAACCTCTTTTTTCTCCCTCCCATATTTCCCTCAAAATCACTAGAATTGATAATCTCAGCTTTGATATTTCCTCTCTGGTTTCTATTATTGCTCTGAAAATAACCCAGAATATGTGTCTTATTAATATGATATGAATATTAAATAAATACTCAACACCACCGCAGTGAACATTCATTGAAAAAATGGGGAAAGGCATTAAGAATTATGATTAATGATGCCATGTTGCTTCATCTGGATATGGTCTAGTTCAAACAAGGATTTCTCCTCACATGCAAGATTAATCTCACCATAAATGGTAATGATTTTCTCAGATCAGTAGGCCAAGTTGGCAGCCCATTCAGGACATGTGTTAGCTTCCGTGTAAACATGTGTGAAAACATACATATCGAAGGTTTCACTAATTTCCTTCACAGCTTTGATTGCATTGTTTATAGACCAAGAGGGTGGGAACACCTTATTCAAACAATTTATAATATTCAAAGAGTCACCTTCACACCATACTTTGGTACAATTGGTTTCCTTAGCTAGAACCATCCCATGATAAGCAAGAATGGCCTCAAAAACATGATTAGTTTGACTTCCAATAGGAATACATTTAATGGTTTTCCATTTTCCCCTATCATCCCTTAAAACCACACCACACTCTGCATTGCCAGGGTTACCCTTTGAAGCGCCATCGAAGTTAATTTTCATCCAGCCATGAGGAGGGCTTTCCCATTTCACATCTTCTCTAGGATTAGCCTGAAAGATGTCACTTCCCTTTAATCTCTAATTCTTGAAAACAATATGATCATCCTGATCTTTGGGGTTGGCTAGTCCACTCATGATGTTGATATTCTCCACCATATTTCGTTTGATTTTCTCAAAAATTATTTGAGCTTTAGATGCCTTATCTCTGAACACTCTTTCATTTCTCTCTTTCCATATTCCCCAGCAAATATGAGGTAAAGCCAATCTCCATAACAAAATTATAGACTTATTCCTTGAGGGGTGATGCCATGAATTAAAAACATCTTGGATAGATTCTAGAAAGACCCAACTAATATTGAAGTAATCTAGACATCTAGCCCAGATGTCAGCAGAGAAGGGATAGTGGAAGAACAAGTGGTTAATGGTTTCCTCATTCTGCATACAAAGAAGACAAACACTAGGCATACATAATCCTCTAGTTTTGAGATTATCAATAGTCAAAATTTTATTTTGAAGGATAGTCCAAAAAAAAATATTAATTTTGGGAATTAGGCCTTTCACCCAAGCCTTAGCCCAACAAGGACTCTTCAGATTAGAAAATTGCTGATTATAGAGAGAGGCAACATAAAATTTACCATTTGCAGTAAGTTTCTAGATTAGTTGGTCATCATCATCCACCACCACCATGGAATTCATAATTTTGTTTAGATTACCAAGGGAGGGATCAACTAGGAATAATTCCTTTCACTGTCCATCATTCCAGTAGTCACCCACCATAGTACCATATTTTTCCTTACACTGATCCTAAAACTTGCCCCAATCAAGACTATCATTTAATGGGGAGTCAAACAACCAAGAGTCTTCCCAGAATTTAATGAGATTACCTTTCCCCACCTTCCATTTCACACCTTTAGCAATTAGATCTCTAGTTCTTGTAACATTTTTCTAGATGTTAGAACCAATTGGGATATCTTCAGCATTGAGTAAACTTTGAAGGGTTGGGAATTATCTTTTATACTTATTGTCCCATATCAATTTCCATTCTCCCTCAGTGTTATAACCTCTCCATATCTGCTTAGCTATGAGAAACTCATTCATGTCTCTAATTCTTCTAAGGCCCAGACCTCCCTTTCTTATAGGTTTATAAACATTATCCCACACAATCAAATTCATTATGTTCTTTTCCTCAACCCCTATGCACAGAAAAGTTCTTTGATTTTTTTCAATAGCCTTTGCAAACTTGGCTTGGATTCTAAAAAGGTTGATGGCATAAAGAGGAATACTTTGAAGAGTAGATTTCAAAAGCTGGACCTTACTAGCTTGGCTGAGCAAAGAGCCTTTTCGTTCAGCTAACTTCCTATGAAATTTATCCACAATAGCACCCCATAAAGTATTGATAACTCAATGATGAATGAATAGTACTAACCTGATACTGAGAGGGGGGGGGTGAATTAGTATAGGCAAAAATATAGTCCTAAACCAGTTTGACAGTAGACACTTCACATGACTGGCAAACAGTGACACCGGTTTGAAACAGAGTGCAACCGGTAAAGCTAAGAATGACTGAGACAAGCATTAACCGGTTACACACTTATCTTTTCACTCAACTCAAGACTACACTACCATTTCACCCTTATGCATAAATAGGTAATCTATTATTAGATCATAATAATAGCTAGTTCAACATGTTTTATTGATGGGCATAAAACACAGAACCATCATATGCTTGACAGACAATAGGAAAGCATCACAAGATAAAAGAATCACACATGACACACATATTTTTCATGTGGAAACCCAACTGGGAAAAACCATGGTGGGGATGAATACCCACAAGCTATTTTTGAACTCTCTAGAAGTCCGCTCTATTAGGAGCCTTGTCCGGTTAGAGACATTACAATAGGTTCTGCTAGGAACCGATCCTGTTAGGGATCACCCAGTTAAGGGATGGCTAGAATACCTGGTTAAGGGTTAAACCATGTTAAAGGTTACCTTGTTAGAGGATTTCAAGAACTCAATAGCTAAAGGATTTCAAACTCAATAGCTTTGAATTACCCTGTTAATGGATTTACAACAAGCCGGTTAAGGCTACCCTGTTAAGGGATTTTCCAACTGTTGAGGTGGTTAGAGATCAATAGGTATTACAATGATCTGGTAACAACACTCAATGCCAATGCAGATCCACTCAAGCTCCTCTTCACCTTTTGCACTTACACTCTACAGGTATCACTTCTTTCCTTTGGGTCTGGCAAGAATCACGTATCCCTTCTCTTGGATACACACACACAACTTTTGCCAACAACCTTAGAAAGAGACACAACATCGACCTTATAGGAAAATAGATAGGTCGGTAGCATAAACCCTAAACCCTAAACCTGTTAGGTTAAGGAATTCAGACGGTTCAATCCTGATCGTTGAGCACACTGCATTAAATACAATAGTTCTTGATCCAATCTTAAGACATTCTCTATCATCCATTTCCATCGATTTTATTACGACTGATAACCCATCACACGTTATCACCGTTTTACAGACTTCTCACATTCCTGAGGTAGATAGGAATAATCTCTTTCATGCAAGATCATTCACGTGCATAAGACTTACGCGGCAACATGATCTATTCTTTGTTACCATTCTAACTCATCACACAAAGTCACTGGTTGAGCCACATAGGCTTGAAGTACTTAAACCGGAAACTCTGAAGTTGAGACTACCAACTGGTAGTCATACAACACTTCCATTAGTCAGTTCACATAACTATATGCTAGTTGATCATGAACAAACACACCACTTCACTTTGGCACAAATGCAAGTTCATAGTGTTCTACCAGTTCTCTCATATGCCGGTTCTCACTTCTTTAGCATATTGACATCAATGACAACATGCAATGTCATGCTTCACTTTGGCACAAATGCTGGTTCACAGTGTTCTACCGGTTCTCTCATATGCCAGTTCTCACCTCTTCAGCATATTGACATCAATGACAACATACAATGTCATTATGCCAACAAGTATTAGGTGGAACTTCACATAAAGGGAGCCCAAGATAGGAATCATGAAGATTCCCCAATTGGCATCCCAAAATGTTACTAATCTTTATCTGTCTTCTTTCTGGAGTGTTTATGAAATAGACAAAACTTTTAGACCAATTTATCATTTGACCAGTAGCTATCCCATAGCTGTCCAAAGCTTTCTTTAAGCTCCTAGAATCTTTCACTAAAGAATTCCCCATAATAATAGAGTCATCCACAAATTGCTGATGGGAGCAAACTTGGTCCACCGATGAAGGTTTTAGCCCACAAAACTCTCCCTTCTCAACAAGTTTACCAATAAATCTTCCCAAACATTCCGCCATGATAATGAAAAGAATCGGGGATAGAGGATCCCCCTATTTGAGACCCCTTAAGGATTTGAAAAAGGGGGAAGGTGATGAATAAATGATGAACAGTTAGTACCAAACTAGTACTGAGAGGGGGTGGGGGTGAATCAGTATAGGCAAAAACACTTTTCCTGAACCAATTTGACTGCAAACATTGCACTTTGACTGGCAAGCACTAACACTGGTCTAAACCAGATTACTACCGGTAGAACACAGTGAGAATGTAAAAGACATAAACTGGTAACCCTTAGCTTTCCATACAATATAATACCACATCTCCACTTCACCCTTATGCATAAACAAGTAATCTATCATAAAAAAATATAATGACTGCTAGGTCAACACATTTTACCAGTTTGACATAAAACACTAAACCATCACATGAAAGGCATCACACATGACACACTGATTTTTCACATGGAAACCCAACTAGGAAAAACCACGGTGGGGATGAATACCCACAAGCTGTTCTTGAACTCTTTTGAAGTCCACTCTGTAAGAAGCCTAGTCGAGTTAAAGACTATTACAATAGGTTATGCTAGGAATCGATCCTGCTAGGGATCACCCGGTTAAGGGATGGCTAAATACCCGGTTAAAGGTTAGAACCCTATTAAAGGTTACCTCACAAGAGGATTTGATGAACTCATTGAATTGAGTCACCCTATTAAAGGATTTACACAAAAGCCTATTAAAGCTACCTGGTTAAGGGATTTTCCAACTACTGAAATGGCTAGAAGTCAATAGGTAATACACTGATCTGATAACAACACTCAATGCCAAAGCAGATCTACTTTAACTCCTTTTCTTCTACAATCACACTTTGTAGGTATCACCGCACTTCTCTAGTCTACCAAGAATCAAGTATCACTCACTTGGATACACACATAACATTTGCCAACAACTTCAAAATGAAAAAACATCATCAACCTTATAGGAAATAGATAGGTCGGTAGCATAAAACCTAAACCCTAAACATTTAGGTTTTACAATCCAGTCGGTTCAATCCTGACCGTTAATCACACTGCATCAAATACAATAGTCTTGAATAGATCTCAAGATGTTCTCCAGTGTTCATTCTTTGCCACTTCAGGAAGCTGATATCTCATCACGTGCTCTCCATCGTTTATAGAGACTTCACACATTCCCAAGGTAGATAGGATCAATCTCCATGTAAGATCCTCAAGGAAATCCTTCATGCACACAAGGCTGACATGGAAACACTTATCTAGTCTTCATTACAATGCTAACTCATCACAAGATGCCATCGGTTGAATCACACAATCTTGGAATGCATCAACCAGAAACCCTAAAGCTAAGACTACCAACCGGTAGTCATGCCAAATTAAACTCTGATACAAAACTTTCATTTACCGGTTCTCATTCCAACATGTCGGTTCACCTTGAACAAACATACCACTTCACTTTTTCACAAATACCAATTTACATCATCATACCGATTCTCTTGCCAGTTTGCTTACTACAACATACTAGTTCATACTTCAACATATTGATATCAATGACAACATACAATATCATCATGTCATCATGCTTTGCACATATGCCAACAATATCCCCCTTTGGCATTGATGGCAATATACAAAGATATCTTTCTTCTTCTACTTCACATGTTCTCCCCAATACTACAGATATCTTCTCTGCTTCACATCTTCTCCCCCTTTGACAATAATGCCAAAGTGGAGGCATACAAATCTATGTTCCACTATGTTGCTCCCCTTAAGGAGTAGCATCCTTCAACACACCAATCCTTAAAAAAGATATATCAATGTAAGACCTAATTGATGTGGAGCACACACCTTTAGTTCACCTCTTGAAGGGGCATCACCCCTAATTCACTTCTCAAATAGGTAAAGGTAGCCTTTGGTAGAGGCTTGGTGAATATGTTTGCTAACTGCTCCTTACTAGAAACATGTTGCAATACAACCTCTTTTTTCTGAACCTTCTCCCTCAAGAAATGAAACTTGAGCTCAAAGTGCTTGGTTCTAGAATGTAAAACCAGATTCTTGGAGATGTTAATTGCACTTGTGTTGTCACAAAATATACTTACCGATTTAGATACAGGAACTTTGAAGCCATTTAATACATGCTTCATCCAAATTGTCTAGGTGCAGTTCATAAATGCTGCAACATACTCCGCTTTTGTTGTAGACTAAGAGATACAACTCTACTTCTTACTCATCCATGAGACTAGTCTACCACCAAGAAAGAATGCACCACTGGTTGTGCTCTTCTGGTTGTCCACTTTACTAGCCCAATCAGCATTTGTAAACACTTTCAGGTTGAAATCATTACTGTATGGATACCATAATCCATAGTCAATAGTTCCCTTCAGATATCTAAGAATCCACTTGACTGATACCAAGTGGGATTCCCTTGGGCTTTTCTAGAACTGTGCAGTAATGCCCACTGCATGTGCAATGTCTAGTCTTCTATGTACTACATAGTGCAATTTACCAATCATTGATCGATATTCCTTCTCATTTACCAACACTGAGTCATCCTCCTTTGATAATTTACAACCGGTCACCATTGGTGTACCAACTAGTTTGTTGTCTTCCATGCCAAAGGTCTTCAACACCTCTTTGACATACTTCGAATGAGTGATAAAGATTCCATCTTTCATTTGTTGAATTTGTAGTCCAATGAAGAACTTAATCTCCCCTATAAGTGACATCTCGAATTCCTTCTTCATCTCATCTGCAAAGTCATGACTCATCTTGTCATCTCCACCAAAAATTTTCATCAACAAATACCTCATAGATTAGAATCTAATATTCTTCTGACTTCAGATAGATATTACTATCTTCACTTGTTCTCTCAAATCCAATCTTCACAAGATGGGAGTGCAAGCATTCATACCATGCTCTAGGTGCCTGCTTTAGTCCATACAAGGCTTTATGTAGCCTACACACCATGTCACTATCTTCTGATAGGGCAAACCCATTTGGTTGCTCTATATACACCTCCTCTTCTAGTATTCCATTTAGGAATGTAGATTTTAATCCATTTGATATACTTTGAATCCCTTGAATGCTGCATATGCAATAAGCATAAAACTCCTTCCAATCTGGCTTTTGGAGAAATGGTTTCTCCATAGTCTTCTCCTTCTTCTTGAGCATATCCTTTACACACCAGTCTGGCTTTGTTTCTTACCACTGTGCCATCTTCATTCAGCTTATTTCTGAAAACCCATTTGGTGCCTATGACATTTTTATGCTCAGGTCTGGGTACCAAAGAAAATGCTCGGGTCTGGGCACCAAAGACCATGTACCATTATTATCTATCGGGTCAAGTTCCTCTTCCATTGTCTTGATCCAATCTTCATTTTTATGTGCCTCTTTGAATGTTTTAGGCTCAAATTTAGAGATCATGCAAGATTTTTCTCTGACCTTTCTTCTTGTAAGAATTCCTGCATCCTTATCTCCTATTATCTGCTTTGGATCATGATTCAACTTTACATACCTAGGAATGATCTTAGTTGTTTCTTATTTCTTTTCTTCTTCATCCTCATCTTCATCAGCATCAACATCTACTAGTGTAGGAGCACTGTTACTAGTGCTAGGCTGTTTCACAACTGGTTCCTAGAAGGTTACTAATGTTTCCTCTGCTACTTGCTTACTACCGGTTTCTTCAGGTTTCTTAGAGATTTCATCAACTCTAACATTGATTCTTTCAACAATTCTCTGAGTCCTATTGTTGAAACATTTGAGAGCTTTTCTCTTTGTGGAATACCCTAGGAATATTCCCTCATCACATTTTGCATCAAACTTGCTCTAATGTTCACTCCTCTTGATATAAAATTTGCTACCAAACACTCTAAAGTAGCTTACCACTGGTATCTTTCCAGTCCAATACTCATAAGGTGTTTTATCCTTACCTTTCTTGATGAGTACCTGGTTCATTTTGTAGATTGCAATGTTCACTGCTTCTCTCCAAAAAGTGTGAGAAACTTTTCCTTGGATTGGCATTGTTCTAGTTGCTTCAACTATAGTCCAGTTGTTTCTCTCTGCTAGGCCATTCTTCTATGGAGTTCGGGGGGCAGACAGTTTCCTCTTGATGTCATTCTCTTCATAGTACTTGTTGAATTCACTGAAAGTGAATTCTCCTCCTTGATCAGTTCTCAGGCACTTAATCCTCTTACCGCTTTCTTTTTCAACCAGTGCTCTGAAGGCTTTCAACTTTCCAAAGGCTTCAGACTTGTCCTTCAAGAATGTGACCCACATCATTCTTGAGAAATCATCAGTAAGAATCATAAAATACCTATCTCCCTGCACACTCCTATTTTTCATAGGATCACACAAATCAGTATGCACAAGATCAAGTAAATTGTCTGCAGTGAAAGATTTACCTTTGAAGGTTGAGGAAGACATTTTCCCTAGTTGACACTCTCTACACAAAGGATTCTCTAGTTTTCTTAGCATAGGCAATCCTCTAACTGCCTTGATCTTACTAGCCTTCACAATATTGTCAAAGTTTACATAGCAGAGTTTCCTATGCCATATCCAGCTATCATCAAACTTAGACATTAGACATGTACTAATGTTTTCATTCAACTGAAATAGGTTACCTTTGGTCTGCATACCAGTGGCCATCAGTTCACCACTCTTACCTTTTATTTTACACACTCCATATCTGAATTCTAGAGTGAGTCCATTATCACTCAACTAGGCAACACTCAAAAGGTTGTGTCTAAGACCTTCTACCCAATATACATTGTCAGCACTGCTTTTTCCATTCAAAGAGATGGACCCTTTTCCTTTTACCATACATGGTGCATCATTACCAAAATGAACCACACCACCATCATACTCTTCTAGAGAAAGAAACTTACTCCAGTCACTAGTCATATGGTGAGAATAACCATTGTCAATAATCCACTCATTGGAATTATCAAAATGGGAGACAAGAGCCTTCTTGTCTGACACATCTTCCTTAACTGCTATAAACACAATGTCCTCACTTTCTTCATCTCCTAATTCCTCATCAGTGACACCTTCATCAACTGCTACAAAATAGTTTCTCTTGTTTCCTCCTTTGAACTTCTTGAACTTCTCTAGTTTGTCTTTGTTATCACCATTAGGACAGTTCACAATAATGTGTCCTATCCTATTGCAAGAAAAGCATTTCAAAGGGAGCTTACCTTTGTATTTACCGGTTCCCTTAGGAAGTCTCTTGGAAAGAAGAGCTTCAAATTACATCAGGATCTCCTTGTCATCTATTTCTCTACTTTGTCTTGGTTCACCACTGGTACTAGCTTCTTTACCCTTTCTAGATGGTGCAGTAGATGCTCTAAAGGCTGATTCAGTCTTTTGAATACTCCCATCATAATTATTTAGCTCATAAGCTATCAACTTAGCAATGATGGAGTCTAGGGATACCTTTGTCTTATCTATAGACCTCAACTCCTGAATAGCAGCAACCCTTATTACATAGACCGGTAATAAGGATCTCAAGACTTTGCTAACGATAATGGAATCATCTATTATACCACTTACACTCTTGATGTCTCCAACAACAATTTTGATTCTTATTCCATATTATTGAATGGTCTCTCCTTCAACCATTTGCATGTCTTCAAACTTTCCCCTAAGGCTCTCTTCCTTAGCTTGTTTCACATGCTCATCACCGCCATAGATATTCTCAAGAGCATCCCATACTTCTTTGGGATTGTCTTTATCTTGAACATCAATAAACTCAATGTTAGATAGACTATTGATTAGGGCTTCCATGACTTGCCCATTCTCTTGAATCTCTCTCTTTTGATTATCAGTGAGAGTACCGGTAGGGATAACATAAGCATTCTCAACATAGCTCCAGTGTTGAACACCCATGCTTCTAATGTATATATTCATTCTGTCCTTCCATATTTTAAAGTTGTCTCTGTTGAACTTTGGACCTTGCCTCTTCATCATTAGAGTAGGATCTTTTCCTCAAGCAGTTAAGCTTACAACATAGAGGACCTAGAGGAAACTCTGATACCAATTGATGAATAAATGATGGATAGTTTGTACCGAATCGATATAGAGAGGGGGGGGGTTTGAATCAGTACAAGAAAAAACACTTTTCCTAAACTAGTTTGACTGCAAACACTGCACTTTGACTGGCAAGCACTAACACTAGTCTAAACCAGATTACTACCAATAGAACATAGTGAGAATGTGAAAGACATAAACCGGTAACCCTTAGCTTTCCATACAATCTAATACCTCATCTCCACTTCACCCTTATGCCTAAACAAGTAATTTTTCATAAAAAATATAATGACTACTAGTTCAACATATTTTACTAGTTTGACATTAAACACTAAACCATCACATGAAAGGAATCACACATGACACACTGATTTTTCATGTGGAAACTCAACTGGGAAAAACCATGGTGGGGATGAATACCCACAAGCTGTTCTTGAACTCTTTTGAAGTCTGCTCTATTAGGAGCCTAGTCGGGTTAAAGACTATTACAATGGGTTCTGCTAGGAACCGATCTTGTTAGGGATCACCCAGTTAAGGGATGGCTAAATACACAGTTAAAGGTTATCTCACAAGAGGATTTGAAGAACTCATTGAATTGAGTCACCCTGTTAAAGGATTTACACAAAAGGCTATTAAAGGTACCTGGTTAAGGGATTTTCCAACTGCTGAAATGGTTATAAGTCAACAGGTAATACACTGATCTAATAACAACACTCAATGCCAAGGCAGATCCACTTTAGCTCATTTTCTTCTGCAATCACACTCTGTAGGTATCACCACACTTCTCCGATCTAGAAAGATTTAAGTATCACTCACTGGGATGCACACATAACATTTACCCATAACTTCAAAATGAAAAACATCATCGACCTTATAGGAAACATATAGGTTGGTAGCATAAACCCTAAACCCTAAACATTTAGGTTTTACAATCCCGTCAGTTCAATCCTGACCGTTAATCACACTACATTGAATATAATACTCTTGAACATATCTCAAGACGTTCTCCAATGTTCATTCTTGGTTGCTTTAGGAAGTTGATAACTCATCATGCGCTCTCCACTATTTGTAGAGACTTCACACATTCCTGAGGTACATAGGATCAATCTCCATGAAAGATTTGCAAGGAAATCTTTCATGCACACAAGGCTGACATGGCAACACTTATCTGGTCTTCATTACAATGCTAACTCATCAGATCTCATCGGTTGAATCACACAATCTTGGAATGTATCAACCGAAAACCCTGAAGCTGAAACTACCAACCGGTAGTCATGCCAAATGAAACCCCGATACAAAACTTCCATTTACCAGTTCTCATTCCAGCATATCGATTCACCTTGAACAAACATATCGCTTCACTTTTTCACAAATACTAGTTTACATCATCATACCGGTTCTCTTGCCAATTTTCTTACTACAACATACCGGTTCATACTTCAACATATTGACATCAATGACAACATACAATATCATCATGTCATCATGCTCTACACATATGCCAAGAGAAAAAGAAGCAGAGGACACCAATTGCATAATAAGACAAATACTTCTAGAGAAGAAACCAAAATCAGAGAGAACATCCATCATAAATCTCCAATCAACTCTATCATAGGCTTTAGATATGTCAAGCTTCAAAAGGAAGCTTTCTTTTTTAGCACTAGAGAGAGAGTGAATATTTTCAAGGATCGTGATTATCGAATCCAAAATTTGTCTCCCTGGGACAAAGCCACTTTGTTGGGGAGAAATGATTGAGGGGAGCAGAGTCAAGATTCTAGAGGTCAAAACCTTTGAGATGATTTTGTACAAATAGTTGCATAGGATGATAGGTCTAAAAAGATCCATGGACTCAACACCCATCTTTTTGGGAATAAGAGTAATGAAAGTAACATTCAGATCTTTCAAAATTCTTCTTGCACCAAAGAATTCTTTCACAACACTGGAAACATCACCTCCAACAATATGCCAATACATTTGAAAAAAGAACATAGGGAAATCATCTGGACCCGGGGCCTTGTTACCTTCAAAGGAGTTGACAACTTTCAGAATCTCATCATTGGATGGTATAGCAGTAAGATAGGAATTCTGATCCACATCCAAGATAAAGGGGATACAACTCATAAGGTCCTTTTGAGTCTAAAGGTCCAAGTTTTGATCCTTAGTCAAGAGGTTAGTCAAGAGGTTGGAGAAGAACTCCAAGGCTGTCTTCCTCATAGAATCTTCATCTTTAATAGTTCTACCATTGACTTTAAGCTGAGATATCCTATTGATGGCAATGTGTTTCAAAGTGGACATATGAAAGTATTTGGTGTTTCTATCCCCTTCCTTCAACCAAATATTTCTTGACCTCTTTTTCCGAAATGTTTCTTCTTTAGCTATAATGTTATGATATTTCATGAGAATATTTTCTTCAACCTCTCTAGAGACCTTGGTATAGCCATTATTTTGAATCTCATCTTGGATATCTTTCAAATCTAAGAGAATGGTAGCTTTGGAAACAAAGATATTCCCAAAAGACTCCTTATTCCATCTTTTAATATTATCTTTCACAAACTTCAACTTTTTAACCACCTTATACATAGCATTTCCTTCTATTCTAACCTGCCACCATTCCTTGATTTTTCTTTCCATATCCAAGTGTTTTGTCCACATTCTCTCAAATCTATAAGGGAAATGTCTTCTTCCCTTCTTGGCATCAGTCGTAAAGGATATAGGATAATGAATTGACCTGGCCCTAATATGAGCTGATAAGAACAAAAATGAGAATTAAACCAATCCAGAGAAATTAAAGCTCTGGCGAGTCTAACCTGAATTAAGTCTTCACCACTCCTTCTATTGGTCTAGGTATATTTAACCCCTTGCAAATCTAGATCATGAAGAGCATGATTAATGATGAACTCCATCAAATCCAATCTCATGTCCATATTGGTTTGGCTCCCTCCCTTTTTTCTCATTTTCCTTCAAAGGGGTATTGAAATCCACCATAATAATCTAGCTATGTTCAGCAAACTTACTTCTAAATGATGATAAGCTTTTCCAGAAATCACTTCTACCAGTTTTGGTGTTAGGGGCATACACATTAGTCAAGACTCATGAAGTACCCTCTTTCAAATGCTTAAATCTAATGCAAGCCAAGTTGTTAACTTGAATCAACACTTGTCCTTTTACATTTTTTTTATTCCAGAAAGTAGCAATACCCCCAGATGCCCCTTCTGAACTACCACCACTAACTCCTCCATTTCTAAACATATTCAAACATTCAACCTTATCCTTAGGCATTTTTGGTGTTAGGGGCATACACATTAGTCAAGACTCATGAAGTGCCCTCTTTCAAATGCTTAAATCTAATGCAAGCCAAGTTGTTAACTTGAATCAACACTTGTCCTTTTACATTTTTTTTATTCCAGAAAGTAGCAATACCCCCAGATGCCCCTTCTGAACTACCACCACTAACTCCTCCATTTCTAAACATATTCAAACATTCAACCTTATCCTTAGGCATTTTGGTTTCCTAAATCAAAAAAATATCCGGGTTTTTGTCTCTAATCATACTTTTATTAAATCATGTTTGTGAGGATTATTCAATCCTCAAATATTCTAGGAGATAATCTTCATGAATTTTTAGAAATACCTTCCTCAAAGATGGTTCTTTGAGTCCCATCTACTTAATTCTTTCTGGTTTCCATAGTCCTCTTCTTTGCATTTGAATATCTTCTAGGTGATGTTTGTTGAGCTCCCACATCCCCTAGTCTGCTTCTGGTATTTCTGGTGGTTGTATTATTGTTGTTGCTATTATTATTATTATTTTTTGTTCTTGATCTTTCTTTTATCCTCCATTACTTCTTCTTCCTCCTACTTTGTCCCACTCTTTCCCAAAGCCTTTTTTATATCTTCTTCATTTTCCTCCAGGAAAGTCATCTTGACATGGGCCAGAGAGGCTAGTGATATCTCTAAGAGCCCTTTCTCAAAGATATTGTCAAGTTGAGCATCTTGGATCCAACTTGCTCCATTTTTTGACTCAGAAGATTTTCCTATTGAGTTAAAATTGTCTCCCTCTTCCTTGTTGTCTTTAGATTGACTATCTCCCTTATCCATTTGACTATTTCTCACTCTAAGCTAAATTTTGTTCTATCATATCCTTTTGATTATTTTGACTATTGACTTGTGACTTTCTTTCTCCATCGTTAGAATCCTTTCCACTATTCTCCTACTCATTTTTTTGCTGGGAGATCTTATCTTGCTCTCCTTTCTTCATTTCAATTCCTGATTCCTTGACTAATACCTCCTCGATCCTTCTGACTTGGGACTTATTTTCCTGATCCAAACCATCAGAAGGAGAGACTTTCAAAGAATTTTTAATCTTGGTATTTGGATTCTTTTCCACCTTTTTCCAAACTTTAGTTTGGGTTTGAGTTTTGGCCACATTGCTTGGGCATTTTTTGGCCCAATTCCCTACTCTCTTATAGTGAAAACAAGCAAAAGGGATTGATTCATAAACAATATTCTGCATCCATTTGCCAAGTTTTCAATCTATCTCTATTTCCTCTGGCATATGCATCTCAGGCCCAACCCCTACATAGATTCTAGCATAAATGAGTCTTCTTCTGGATGCCATGACCAGGTCAATGGAAAGAAGCTCCCCAAAAGCATTGGCTCTCCCAACAAACACATCTTCCTCCCAATATTCCATAGGAAGCCCAGGTAGCTTTATCTAGACCGGTACTTGGACCACAAACTTATCATCTAGGCTCGCATTAGGGTACCATTTTTGGATATACATTAGATATTTACCTATTGACTAGGTTCCATTGTAAAGGATTTATCTACGATCTTCCTCACATGAAAAAGAAAAGGAAAGATATCCTTTATTCATAGTGACCACATCAACCTATCCTTTCAAATTCCATTTTCTCTTGACAAATCCACAAACAACCTTAATGTTAGGTCTCTCCCCAAAGAATTTACCTATCAGGGTAGTTTCCATCTGAGCAATATTTTGATCTATAATTTGATCCGGAATGGAAATGGTGAACTTTCCTTGAGATACATTTGATGTATTTTTAACCGGAGGCAAGGATGACTTACCTTTGGGTTTGATACCAAACAGAGAGGACCATTTACCAATGGGTCCGCTTGATCTGGGGACCCCATCTAGGTCCCTCAAATTGAAAGGGGTCTTGAGATCCTTCCCATTAGATTCTATTCCCTCCATAGGGCTCCTTGAACCACTTGCCGTTGCTTCAGGTTTGCCACCCACTAAATTTTGAACCTGACCATTCACCTTATCTACTTCAATCTGCTCCACCCGTGATCTGGGTCCCCCACTTGGGTCCCTCAAATCCAAATAGGCATTGGGTTCCTTACCATCTGAACTCTCCCCCTCCAAAGGGCTCCTTGAATCATCTGCTACAAGCTGTCCTACTGCTAATCTAGTTCTCCCGCCCAAAAAAATTGAATTTTGGGCCCAACTATTCCCCTTCTCCTCTCCGCTCCTCTCCATTTTTTTTCAGTAAACCATCATTTCTTTCAATATAATCATTTTAAATAATATTAGCATCCATATTAGATGTCCAATGATGGTTTATACTCCTTCGTAGCTGCATTATGTTTTGTATATTGATGATTTCATTGTATGCAGTTTACAGTTTCATTTCAATGCACTCTTATAGTTTAATGTACCTATATGGTTATTTTCAACACACACACACACATGGTTATTGTCCACACACACACACAATAGCATTTTTTTTTGTTCAAAGGTTTTCAATGGTGGATTTGTACTCATTGGTACATGCAGAAATGGATTTTATTTTTAATCATTATAGTGTGAAATTGACTTCACTTTCTTTTCTTCATTATAGTGTGAACTTGAGGGTTTATAGTGTGAACTTGACTCCAAATTATTTGCTTCATTATAGTGTGAACTTGACTCCAAATTATTTGCTTCATTATAGTGTGAACTTGACTCCAAATTATTTTCTTCATTATAGTGTGAACTTGACTCATTATAGTGTGAACTTGATTCAAGTTTATTTGCTTCATTATAGTGTGAAATTAAGGGCTTATAGTGTCAACTTGACTCCATATTATTTGTTTCATTATAGTGTGAATTTGACTCATTATATTGTTTCAACATACATATATATAGTGTGAACAATTCAAAGCAATGGAGGACTACATATTTAATATGACATGACCGACTGTTTCCCACAAAAATTCAAATTTTAAAATAGCTAGCTACCATAATCAAATGCATTGCACATTCAAATTATATTATAAGACAAAATTTTCCATGTCACTTTCATTACAATCCAATTCATTGCATGTTTATGAGTTTTTCAAACTCCCTTATCACATTCCTTATGCAACTATTTGTTTGTAGTATGTATGTATGTTATACATATGCATATGCATATGTATGTTTATGTGCATATGTGAAATTCTATGTACATGTGCATATGTATGTAGGTAGATATGTATATGTATGAATGTGTAATGATTGTATGCATGTTGTCAAATGTTAAAGATGGTCAAAAAGTTGTTCTGCATTCAATAATGTATGGATGATTTGTGTTGACAACTGTTGGTGTAAATAATTATTCATCTTGGATATTATTACACTTACTTAAGTTTACTTAGGAAATGCATTTCATAGTAGTTTGGGTATGAGACACTTGGGTGTTTGTGCCACATTGGGATAGTGTGTGTAGGAGAATTTCCACCTTCTATGGTATTGATCTTGTTGTTACACTCCACATTCAGTGGGTGATCCACCTCATGTGGACTATTATATTGTTTCTCCTACCTACCCTTGTTTCTTATTGAGCCACATGTCATGTTTGTGTGCTCACATATCCCTAGCCTTGCCTATATAAGCAGGCTCATCTACATTGTATGTAAATGGAACAATTGATCATTTATCTATTGATGAGAATACAGTTTATTCTTATCCTATATTTTGTCTCTCCATTGTACTTTTCATTGAGCTCTTGATCTTGGCAAAATCTCACAACAACATTATGCTACTCTCAATTATTATTTTTTTTTTTTGTAGGTGTGCTAGAGCATCAAGGGAAGAACCATACTTGTGGAAGATCACCATATCAATGTAAATGTGTTTATTAACACACTTCAGTTCTTTGGAGATTATGCCTTTAATGCTTACATTTTATATTAATTTGTGTAGATATCTTAGGTAGTTATGCATTTCTTATTAAATGTGTTTCTTTACACACTTTAGTTTGTTTGCATTTTGTTGTGATTGTTATGGAAGACAATTACAAACATGATAAGGAGTCACTATGTTGAAGACAACAAGCCTTCCTCTCAGGTAAAGTCAATATGACTTTACTTTGGCAATGATCTAGTAGAAAATGCAATTTGTGATTTGTTTATGTTTCAATTTGTGAATTGTTTATGTTTCAATTTGTGAATTATATATGTTTCAATTTCTGAATTGTAACTTATGTTTCAATTTATTTAAATTCATCACTTAGTTCATATGGCTGCAAGAAACACACTTAGTTCACATTAGAAAAAAATCTAGTAGAAAATACATTTTTTTAATTGTTTATCTTTCAATCTTCTCTTTGTGGGACTTTACTTTGGCAATGATCTATTCAACAATGCAATTTCTGATTTGTTTATGTTTCAATTTGTGAATTATTTATGTTTCAATATCTGAATTGTTTATGTTTCAATTTGTTTAAATTCCTCACTTAGTTCATAAGGCTGAAAGAAACACACTTAGTTCACATTAGAAAAAATTCTAGTAGAAAATGCATTTTTTGAATTGTTTATCTTTCAATCTTCTCTTTGTGGGACTTTACTTTAGAAATGATCTATTAGACAATGCAATTTCTGTTTTGTTTATGTTTCAATCATCTCTTTTTGGGACTTTAATTTGCTTCAATTTCAACATTTATATGCCTATGTTGTTGTGTTCATATATATATATATATATATATATATATATATATATATATATATATATATATATATATATATATATATATATATATATATATATATGTATATGTATATATATATATGTATATATATATATATATATATAGTGCCCCATTTAAAAACAAAATCAAATAAAGAATTGTTTTATAGTGCCTTAAAAGATATTTTGGTAGATACTGCCAACAAGGAAAACTTGGCAGTTAACAAGATATCTTGTAAGGCACTAGAAAATAGTTCTTTATCTGGTGCCTTTTTATAAATAGGACACTTCCTTTTATCATTTCGATGCAATGACCTATTAGACATATTAGACACTAATTTATATATGATGACTGCAATTTGAACACTTATAAGTGTTCAAATTTCTCACTATCAAAAGAAGACATATCAGTGGCATCTAAATAATTAGATGCCACTGATATGGTCTTTTTGATAGTGAGCAATTTGAGCACTTATGTGGCCTCTTTTGATAGTGATAAATATACAAGATTAGTTCAATTGATATATGAGAAATATCACATCAGAAAAAACAAACATATGCAATTTATAACAACACCATCAATTCATTAAAATATCCATCTGAGATATCTGAAAAACAACAAAGTTCTGAAAACATTACAAAATATGGTAGTATGTCATTCTATAATCACATCATAGTTATATCGAAACTCAAAATATGCTCTTCAGAGGGCTCACAAAATATAATTGATCATAGACTTGATCAATTCTTTATATGGGTATTAAATGGATGAGGTGTCACAAATCCAACCCCAACAGACTGTGGCCTACTAGGGTCTGGCCCAACAATGGTGTTTTCTTGGCTGGGAGGGGTTTGTAAGCAACTTGCTATTTGAGCAAGAAATGCTTGGTTGACACCTAAAGTAAGTTTCATGGTGTCTGAGGATTGAGGTGTAGTCCCAACTTGCATAGTATTAATAGCTTCAAAGGCTGGGGACAAGAGGTTCATCATTTCCATGAGAATTGGGTGTCAGATGGGTAGAGGTTCTACGATTGTGGCCACATCTTTCATCCTCTTTGCATGCTTGGATGCCTTTTCAACTTTCAACCTCTCCTTCTCAAGCTTTTCTTCTGCATCTTTCTTTGCCTTCTCTTATCTTTGAATGAACTTCTCTTGGGAATCTTGCAATTTTTTGGCCTATTTTTCAACCCTTATAGCCTCTTCTATTGCTTTTGCCTCACATTGTGCCTTCCTCTATCTCATCTGTTCTTTCTTTCATTTTGCCAATTCCTCATCTCTTTTCCTTTCAGCATCTTTATCTTTGCCCCTTTGAATGTACTCATCAAATGCCAAGATCCATGACTAGCTACTAAGACGTAGCACCCCTTTCCCACCTCTATGTGAAGATTGATTCATTCTTTGCATTGGAAGTCTTAAGAATATGGTGATTTGCCTTGGCACTTGCTTCCCATCCTCTTGTGTACATGGCACAAACTTAGGTTCATCTTCACTTATGTGAATTTTATCTTCACAATCAACACCATCTTGTTGCTCCCAGTTGACTACATTGGTGAAGTAATGTATCACATCTGCTAGATCAATTTTTGGTAGACTTAGCATGGAAAGGGTTACATCATCATAGTTGGTTGCTTCTTGGGTCTAGTCTGCTATGCCAACTTGTGTTGGCAAAGACATGCCTACTGATGTACTTTCCAAACCCTCATTTGGTTGGCTAGTTTGTGGGGGTAGACCTAGTTCGGTAGTTTGTGGTGTCAAACTTGTACCCTCAACTATTTCTTGTGTTCCGCTATGGCATTCTATAAAATCTGGAATGTATTCCTCATTAAAACTACCTAATCGCAAGCAAGCTTCCACTGCCATATACTCTAGTTATTCATCCCTTGAAGTGGCATCATGTTCTATTCCAACAGTTGGTTGTATATCAACTGCAACCTCAAATGCCTCACTTGGCCTCATATAATTCTGCAATGTAGGTCGATTAAGTGGCCAAATCCCTATCCTATGGAAGCCACTAATTATATTACCCGATGTCAATGCTTAGGAAAAGGCCTTTCTCACAAGAGTTTCCAACTCTTCCCTTCCAATTTCAATTTGTGGGCACTTTGACATTCATATAATCCTCTATTGTTTGAAATAATTCTTGAAAGGTGAGAATACATAAACATCAAGTGACTGCAGTTTGTGGCTTGTATGACCAGGAAGGGTTACCAAGTCTATACCTATCCACCTTGCTTCTTCAATTGTCTTGAAGGCTACATGGCTTCCATGACTGTCGAAGATCAGTAAGGCCCTACATGAGGGTGAAACTCCACTAGGGGCTGAACGTGAAAAATGTTCCAACCAATTTAAGAACAACTCCTTTATCATCCATGCATGTTCTTGGACTGCCATGCATGATCCTGGCTCTTAGTTTGCAATGTAGTTTTAGATATGCCTCTTAGATTTGAACAAATAAAATCCAGGAATGCCAAAACCATATGCACTAACACATGCCAAAACAATAAACCACTCTCTACTCTTGGAAATTAGGTGCGGTACACACCTCTAGCCCAATTTGGCTACCACTCTCATTTCACAATTCCTCCCAGCTTGCATACCAGTTTCATCACAAATCCAAATTTGATTGCTACCATAGTGATTGAGGTTGTACATTACCTCTAAGCTGTCATAGAAATAGGAAGCAATACAAGTTCGAAGCATAATAGCCCTATCAGAGTCCACTCCTTTTTCTGTTTTCATCATCAGATCAAGGTGCCTAAATCTAAAACATGCCCACCATGACCTCCCTAGCATCCCATTTTTGAATGGATTAGGCCTATTCTCGGTAATTTGGGCAACCGTTGATTGAAGTTGACTGATTTGGAGACCGTGACCAATTTTAGCCATGTCTTTGCACCATTGGACAACTTCATTCTCCTCCTCTACTGATAAATTGGTGCATGGACCCCTCACAATCACAGTTGTGGCTCCCATCATCCATGCCCTCAAAGAGGCAATGGGTATACCATACTTGATTGATGTACCTCTAAGATACATGTTCTTGTCTTCTATGCATGATATTGCTTCTTTCATGTCAGATATGCTCCATTTTTGTTTGGGAACCTTTGAGGCCACCTGTACTTGTGGTGTTTCTAAAATAGGATTACAAGCTATAGTAGATTGGTCATGTACAATAGTAGTTTCCACATCAATTGTATTTTTAGGTGAATGGTCATCTACAACAGGAGTCATTGGGTTTTCATTTTGGACAAAACTATCTTCATCAGGGAAGTGCACCCCACGAGTGACTCTAACTGTTTGACATCTAGCACATCTGTTTCCCTTTCTACCTAGTGCCTTTATGTTCAGTGAACCTACAATGATAAGGTACCAATGATAAAATGCAACTGTGTGTGCCTATATAAATATATATACAAAGAAAGATCAGTTAAATGAAACCCTCAATGCCATTGAGATAAATGATGAAAAACAAATTAATTTTTATAGGTACCAATGAGTACAAATCCATTATTGAACATCTTTGAACAAAATAAAATGGTACTGTGTCTCTATTTTTGTATGCCTAATAATATAGACAATAACCATGCAGGAGTTAAGTATGTAACTGTGATGTGATTGAAAATTGGATATTGCTGATATTGTATTAGATAATGAACAATTACACCATTGAACATGTTTCAACAAAATAAAATGGTGTTGTGTGTGTATACACACACACACACACACACACACACACACATAGGTACAAAACTTGAAACATTATATAACAAGGAGAGAAATTAGAAGTGCGAGATGCATGAGTGAAAGATGTAACTGTGATGTGATTAAAAATTGGATATTGCTGATATAGTATTAAGATATAGATTCATTTCTCAAATGACTAATAATTGAATGATGTTGTTGTATTTCTCATATGAAATTTATTGGAAGTAATATATTGTATGCTTGATAATATTATTTACAATGAGTATATCAACAAATTGAAGGCAAAGCAAACAATGAAAATGCCTCAAACAATATTCATTACCCAAATTTTTTAGGGCAATGTTGTTGGCGGTAATTCATGCCAAGTGGACCATAATGTGTATGTGAGAAGGTTGTTATATGTCGACAATAACACACACACACACACACACACACACACATGTGTGTGTGTGTGTGTGTGGACAACTGTTGGCCATTAGGTTGAATTGATTATGTGTTGCATTGATGTTTTGTCATTCATGCTAACACTAGCTATTTGGATGCTTTACCGACACCCTTCTAGTCCTGGTAGGTTGAGTGGTTTCTAGTTAATTTGGATCCGACATGATTCGGTAGGCTCCGATATGATTTGTTTATGTAATTAGCTTGTTCATGATACTCACGCTCATATTTAGTAAGTTGGTTTTGATTTGGTGATAGGATGTTATCCTGTTTGCTTAAAAGCTTGGTTCTGGTTCCGATGAGGGTTTCACTAGTAGAGATTTTGATGAATATCTTTGCTGAATTGCATAAGTAGTGTTGGTGCATCTTCTTGTTGAGTTTCAGGATGCTGATGGTGATCATGTTCTAGACTTGGCAAATGGAGATCATTGTTATAGCATGTGGACCTATAATGGGTCTCAATTGATCTAGGTTATGGATCGACTTTAATGTAACATGTGGATTGGACCTCTCAATGTGTTTCCGAGATGACTTATGTGTTGGATATTATTTGTTTGGTCCAAGGCTGACATGGTTTGTAATTATATAATTGGTTTATTATCTGGTGGCCGACCTCATTGTTTATGGTCGAGGGTTTGTATATATAGATCTCATTGTAGATTAGATATATAGTTATGGAAAAGGAAAATAATGTGCAAATAATGTAATATCATTTGTTGGAATTTGCATGAAGATTACATTAATGATATGTTATGTTGTCATTGATGTCAATTATCTAATAATGATATTGTTGATATTGTTGTTATTGTTTATATTGTCTTGTAACCGGTAGGAAGAGATTTGTGAAGGATATTGTAAATCGGTATGTAAGTTTGTGAGGAGAACTAGTAACCAGTGTAAAATGTTAAACCCTGTCTATGCAATGTAACCGGTAAACCCTACCAGTTGTTTTTATTAAACCCTAACTGATTAAGGTTGTTGAATTGGTTATGTTGGTTTATGATGTGTGTTGAGCGGTAATGATGGTGACACGTATGGTCATTGTATAAAGACAAGTTTAAAATGTTTTGGCACATTTTTCTGTCTAGGGAATAAAAAAAGTGTATTGCATCTAATGCAAAGCGCATGATGAGTTACTGAGCTCGATGAAGTGGTAATCAAGGAGCAGTTGAGGTTTTCTTGATTGAGGTGTAGAGATTGCTATGTAATCCAATGGTCATACTTGAACCGACTTGTTTGTAATCAGATGAAAGAATTAAGTTTTTGTTGTGTTACTGACCTAATTGATTTGTTTATAAGGTCGATGAAGTTGTCTAGTTGAAAGAGTTGGTAGAAATCAGTTGAGTGTGTGGTTGCCAAACTAGATGATGAGTCTGTAGTTTGAGTAAAAGCAGATAGGAGAATGAAATGGATTTGATAAAGCAAGTGTAGTTCTATTTAGACATATCAAGCAAACTCCTATTGTTTTCTAACAATTACAACATAATTGAAATCCCCTAATCAAGTAAGCTCTAACAAGCTTGGTTACTTATTAAATCCTCTAACAAGGTGATCCATTAGATTGGATTTTCAAATCCTCTATTGAGGTTACTCCTTACAGGGTATTTGCTTCTAGCAAGTCATTTATAGTCAATCCCTTAACCGAGTGGTTCCTAACAGGATCAATTCTTAATAGGACTTTTGTAAAATCTTTAACAAGCTTGGCTCTTAACAAGGCAAACTTCAGAAGAGTTTAAATATTATCTTGTGAGTCCCATCTCACCATGTTTTTTACCTATTTGGGTTTCCACGTCAAAAATACTTGTGTCATGTGGTGAATGTTTCTGTGGTTATGATCTTATGATTGATTTGATTAACTACTTAACTATTCTAATAAGGCATGATAACCGAAAGCATTGAGAAATGGAGTATGTTGACATATGATAAAGCATTTGGATGTTTACAAGTTTAATGTTATTTACTGTTAAGTTTATGTAACAGTCAACCGGTTTTCTTATGAGTAATGATCTTGACAGTGGTATTTCATTGATAAGTTTACTTTGTGTGATTGAGATTGAGATTAGGAAAGTTTGTATCGGTTTTTCTATTTATTGATTCACCCCCCCTTTGAGAAATCTACCAGATACTTATTCTTTCATCATACCATCAATTGGTATCAGAACATCTCAGGTCCTCTAAGGTCTAAGCCTAACAGCTTGAGGAAAAGATTTGCTAGATCATGATGAAGAATGAAGGTCCAAAGTTCAATAGAGAAAACTATATGATATGGAGTGACAGAATAATGATTTACATCAAGACTCTGGGAAACCAGTATTGGGATCATGTAGATACTAAGCATATTGTACATACTAGGACTCTAACTGATGATCAGAAGAAAGAACAACAAGAAAATCATCAAGCATTGGAAGCTATTATCAGTTCCTTGTCTGATGCTGAATATGTAGATGTTCATGGTCTTGAAACTGCATATGAGGTATGGAAAAAACTTGAAGAGATTTATAATGGTGATGAACATGTTAAGATTGATAAAGAGGATAGTCTAAGAAGAAAGTTTGATGACATGAGGATGACTGAAGGTGAGAATATCTAGTAGTATGGTTAAAGGATAAAAGAGATAGTTAGTGAAATTAAGAGTGCAAGAGGGAAAGTGGAAGATGCCACAGTGATCAGTAAGGTACTGAGAACCCTGCTACCGATCTATGCTATTTGAGTTGTAGCTCTTTAGGAACTGAAGTCCATTGACAAAGCTAAGGTAATTCTTGACTCAATCATTGGAAAGCTTACTGCTTTTGAATTAAACGGTTATGATGGTAGTGTATAGAAATCCGAGTCTACATTTAGAGCTTCAGTTTCTAACCCATTGTGAGAAAAAGTAGAGATACTAGTCATGGTTATGAGTCCAGATCCAGTAGAGATGTTGATGATGAAGACAGTTTAGTGGAGCTTGAAGCATTGTTGGCAAAACGGTTGCCTAGAGGCACTCGTAAATATAGAGGTAAATTACCTTTAAAATATTTTGCATGCAACAAGATTGGCCATATAGTGGCTAACTGTCCTAATGGTGAAAATGAAAAGAAGAGAGATAAATTCAAGAAGTATAAGGGTAAAGGCAAGAGAGATTGTCTTATTGCTATTGATAGTGGTATCACTGATGAAGAATCTGATGGTGATGCTAGTGAAGATATTGTGTTTGTAGCTATTAAGGAAGAGATATCAGACCAAAAGGCATTAGTATCTAGGATGGATGACTCTGATGATTGGATCATTGATAGTGGTTGTTCACATCATATGACTAGTGATTGGAGTAAATTTCTTTCCTTGAAGGAATTTGATAGCAGTGTTGTTAGATTTGGAAATGACTCACCATGCATGGTTAAAGGTAAGGGAGTTATTTCTCTTAATGGGAAGAGCAGTGCAGATGATGTCTATTGGGTTGAAGGTCTAAAGCACAATATTTTGAGTGTGGCACAACTCAATGACAAAGGATACCCACTGGAGTTTAAAAATGGTATGTACAAAATCTTTGACAACAAAGGTGAATTGATTACAATCCGGAAGAAAACTAAAGGTAACCTATTTCACCTTAATTCTAAAGTTAGCAACTATTTTATTACAAAAATTGAAGATGGTTGGCTTTGGCATAAGAGATTTTGTCATATAAACTTTGATAGCATTGTTAAAGTGAGTAAGTCCAAGATAGTGAGAGGTTTGCCTCAATTAGACAAACTGGTTAATGCTCTTTGCAAAGAATGTTAGTTAGGGAAGATAACTTCTTCAACTTTCAAGAGCAAATCTTTTTCAGTGGAGCACTTGTTAGATTTGGTTCATACAAATCTTTGTGGACCAATAAGAACAAAAAGCATTCAAGGTGATAGATATTTCATGATTCTCACTGATGATTGTTCAAGGTTGATGTGGGTCACATTCTTGAAAGATAAGACTAAAGATTTTGGTAAGTTCAAGGCATTCAGGGCCTTAGCTAAGAAAGAGAGCAGTAAGAAGATAAAATGTTCGAGGATAGATCAAGGTAACAAATTTATTTTTGAGGAACTCACTAGTATTGTGTATCAAATGACAACTTTCTACACCAAGGACACCACAATAGAATGGTATCACAGAGAGAAACAACTGATCAATTGTTGAAGTGTCTAGGACAATGCTGATACAAGGAGGTGTAGTGAAAACCTTTTGGAGAGAAGCTGTCAGCATAATTGTCTACACAATGAACCGAAACTGTACTCAAACATTGGAGATGCTATCTTTTGTAGTTCGACACTTCTCTAGATTGTAGTCTGGATTTCTATGTCAATGAGGCTCCTTTAGTGATGAGCAGTGTGCTCTAGGTTGTTGGCCTTCCTATAAGTGCAAGCCCCTCAATTGTAATTCACATACTTACTACAAAAGTATTATCTGACTGTGGGTAGGATTTCCACCATGGTTCTGTTGGTATTTTGATGATGTTTAGTTGTGATTGTCATTGATGGAAACACACTTATTTTATGTATGAGTTATTCTCCACCAGTAATATGTGTTGTATTGTTCACACCGGTATTATATGTCATTGAATGTATAGTCTTTGTTTGTAGAAGACTATCGGTGTTTTGCAGAAAATGCTTACTGGTCAAAGCATGACTGAAGACCTCAAGCGATATGAAGACATCAAGCGGTATGAAGACCTCAAGTGGTATGAAGACCTTAAGCAGAATGAGGACCCTTAGCGGTAGTCAATCTTTTTGATCGAAACACTATGTTCCAGTTTACAAGTCTTTGTTTATCGGTAATCGGTATACTATGTTAAATCGGTAAAATTGTAATGTGTGATGAGTTATCATCCACCAACACTTTGGTGGTGCTTCTGTGTCGTGTTACCAAATGTGTCTAGATGCTTTGAACCTAGGAAATTGTAATCGAATCTCATTGGACCAACATGAAATCGGCTTCCTATTTAAGGACATCATGTCTAGGGTTTTAGAGTAATGAATGTATGTATGTGTGTGTGTATATTGAAGAGAGAAGTTGTTATAGAAGTATGGTGCAATAGAGATTGAACATGCAAAGGATAAAAGACTAAAGTAATGCTGTAATGCATTAACAAAGAACTATCAAGGGTCTAATCAATCATTATGTGCTACTTTCTAGATCATTCACTTGTTGGTTACTAATCTCTTCAAAAAGTTTGAAACCCTTAATCGGGTAGGCCCAGTCAAGCCTTTGTAAAATTCTCTAACAACGTGGTTCACAGTTGTGGATCTGAAATACTTTAACAAGGTAGTCTTTAATAGGACTCATCTCCTAACAGAGATTTGGATTCCTAACAAGATCTATTCTAGTGAAGAACATTGTAAGGCCTTAACCAGTCTGGTTACTATTCTGTAGATAGTTGACTTGTGAGTTTTACTCACCTTGGTTTTTCCCATTTGGGTTTCCACATCAAAATATCTTGTGTTATGGTGATTGTGCTTTTGTGGGTGAATTCTCTATTTGCGATTTGGCTTGATTGTGTTTTAAATGGTTTGTTGTTTAAACTACTATACCGGTCTGCAGTAAAATTGCTTAAGAGTTTGGTTAAGTTTTTGGGCATACTAATTCACCCCCCTCTTAGTATTCATCAATTGGTATCAGAGACAACCTTTCTCTAAGTCTAACCACTTGAAAGGAGATATGGGAAAATACAACATGAGGGAGCTCACTCACCATGTGGCTGAATTTGAAAGAGCCTATGATGAACCGAAGATCAAATATAAAGCCTTTTTAGCCAAAAGAAGAGAGCTTGCTGAGAAAATGATGGAAATCACTGAAAACAACTCTTTTGATGAAGGATACATGGATGCCCTAGTCCAAGAAGTGGAGAAACTGAATCAGTCCAAAACTAACCTAAGGAGGGAGTTGGAAGGACTAACTATCAGGATGAGTCAGGAGCTAGAAAATAGAAGAAAAGGTGAAGATCTAGTGAAGGACAAGGAGTACAAGATCTCTAAGTTGAAACAAGAGATTGGTACCATTACCACTTATCTACAAGAGGGTAAGGAAGAGAAAGAAGAAATGCAATTAGAACTCAATGTAGCCATTTCTTAGAATGAAACCTTGATGAAAACCAATGATGCTCTTTCCAAGGAACTTGCTGAGACAAAGGAGATACTTGCAAAGTTCAACCAGAGTGCGATGAAGTTGGACCAAAAGATGGAAACAATGAAGCCATCAAAGGATACCTCTGGACTTGGTTTCTTTGCATATGAGGAATGTGAAACCTATGGAACCAAGATTGGTGCACCAAAGGAGCAATCATCACCTAAGATCAACCGAAGCCAAGGTAAGAAAAAGTTCAAACTTGTATGCTTTAACTGTCTTAAGAAAGGACATACTGCCAATGTATGTAGGAGAAAGGCTTATAACAATTTCCCTTACATACAAAATAATGTGCATAACCACAAGGCTAGAACTTGTAGATTTAATGGTCATTGTTATGCATGCAACAAGTCTAGGCATAGATCTTTTGAGTGCAGATCTATTATGAATAGCCTTGGAAGTTATGCACCAACATCTAAAGGAGTTGTCTTGGAACCTCCTATGAACCAAAACCCAAACCAGTACAAAACCTATGACCACTGGTCAAATGTTATGGAGCAACAAATAGTTGGAGACCAACCTGTTTGATCTGTCATGGTAACGGTCACACTGCTGCAACATGCAGGAGGAAGAATGGAAATGTGAACACCAGACCATGGAGAGAACCTAGTATGGTATGCTATCATTGTCAAAAACTGAGACATATTGCCAGAACATGCAGATTGAAAAAGAATCCATCGGGAGATATACCGGTTGACCCAGAAGGAAAGGTTGATTTTGAAGCCGTTTAGGCCGATATGGATAAAATTTGGAAGAAGAATTCTAAAGAGGGGCCACAAGATGTACCAGTTTTTGCACCTTGTGTGGAGACCCCTAAAATGACAAATTAAGCTTTGAAAATCTTAAGGGGGAACATATCGGTAACAATGTTTTAGACCTCCGATATGTATCGGTAAAGTGTTTTTATCAGTATCGGTTACCTGTCATCCAACAGAAGAAATGAATTGGTAAAATTAGGGTTTGTACCCTATCAATGATGCATTTATTGTGGTAAGTAGGAGCATGTTTAAAAGTGACTCTTGTTGTCATTTTTACTTAGCCATTTTCAAAGAAGAATTTCTCTAGGTTGAGCAACACAACAAGAGCGATTCATCTTACATTCAAAATAATTAAGGAAGAAATATTGCATAAGATCTAGTAGACATTTGAAGTTATTTAGAGAGGAGGTCAGGGTGGTAAAACAAGCTTTTGGAGAAGTGTGTTGTGTTTGACATCGCCGAACCCTAGTTCAAATTTGACATCGGTGAACCCTAGTTCGGAGTGAAAAGGTATTCTTCATCGAAACACTCTTGTCATTTGAAATTATTTAGTCATGGCCTCTACATCCAAAATCCCTTCTAGTTCTACTGAACTTGAGGAGTCATCCGAGTTTCTTAGGAAGAAGGTGAAATATAATGCCCTATCTCAAATTCTCGCCAGAGTCATTATTGCAGGGGATGTTTTAGGATACATTGATTGCAAACTTGAAGACCTAGGGTCTCTAGTGATTCACTCCCAGTTGAGTTTGGTCCGTGTGTTAGGCCCAATATGGAAAGCTAATGTACTAAGAGCGGAGGGGTGAATCAGTACTTCAAAACCTTTTATCAATAATAACTTTATTGTTATGCATAAACCAAAAATTGTTGCAACATAACATAAAGGTAAAACAAATAAATAACAATCATACATGATTCACTCCATAACACATATATTTTGGTTATGTAGAAACTCTTTGTTAGAGAGAAAAATTGCGGTGGGGATGGCACCCACGACTTCACTACTGCAATAATAAAGAGTGCTCAGTTAGAGCTACATGTTCAGCTATTTCTGATAGCTAACCCTGTTAGGAGTATTAAGATATATTAGATCTACCTTGCTAAAGGATTTTACAACACTTAAACTAAATGTTTTACCTGGTTAGAGGCTTTACAATTTATAGACTTAGTTAGAGTCTTTTACCTTGTTAAAGGTTTCTCTTACAACTTCAAAATATTTCAATAAAATCTTTACAAATATCTGAAACTTTACATCTAGAATGTTATAGCAGATTCTATGTGCTCAAAATAAGATTACCTTGCTTATAACATACCTCGGTAACCCATAAAGTAACTCGGTAAACCCTTCTGTTTACTCTGTTCTTTGATTGTTCTCTGAAATCCTTCTTAGTGACCTCTATGTCTCTGTAACAGTCATAACACTTAGTTCTTTCTTATGTATCACACATGTCTTGCTTCATACACCTCCATATATCTCTGTCTGTCACCCTTTTATCCTTAATCCATGTTGTATAAATAGATCTCTTATGTCGGTGATCTGATTCATTGCTTCGATCTTACAAACATGATTTATTGAATGAATAACTATATAAAATATTTCATTGGTTAGATGACCTCAAAATCATACACAATCTTTAAGAATAATTTCCAATGTGATAACGGTTCTATGTTCCTCAATCTTGTAACACATTTTCCCATGTGTGTCTAGATTCAATGAATCTGGTAACACATTTCACTTGATTTTTATCAACTCAGTGTATCATTATTTCTTCTTAGTAGACATGGAATGATACTTGGTAGACAACTTGGTGTATACTGGGTTCTGTGACTACTTTCTTCTATAACTGACTGTTCTATGCATACCAGCTGAATACTTTGGTAGAGGTAACTGACTAGAGTATATACAATGACTTTGGATGTAAAACTAATGGCAACTTGATAAGTAGTAACAATCTCCCCTTTTGACATTAGTTGAGATGTTTGACAAAACTACTTTCAAAGTCATAACTCAAAAAATATATATACTTACAAAATTTGACTAAACAAACAGTCTATACATTAGTCAATGAAATAGTATATTCAGATATACTCCCCTTATCACTATACTGTACAAAATTTTAATTTTGCATGCTTGGTGATCAATGTTCTATGATAACTACTTGGTTCACTACTTTGTTCTCTATTCCTTGTCAAAATTGACTCTACATTTGAATGAATACTCTATTTTGATCGATATATACTCCCCCTGTATACTACATTCCCATGTATACTTTGATAAGATACTCACTCCCCCTTTTTGACAAACATCAAAACTTAGTTACCTTTCGGTGGTGGCAATTGGTCAAAAAAGGGTTTATACTTTGTCTTTGCATCAGTGAGAGTGGTAGAGAGGGCATCCTTAACACTGTCCATGAGTGAATTCTGCGCTTGAATGTCAGCTAATAGTGAAATGAGTCCATCTAAAGTGCTTCCCTCTTTTTGAGTGGATAGGGAGGTAGCTTTGTTGATTTGTTCTTGGACGAAGGAAAGATGAGGAAGGAATAATGTTTGAAGTGTCATTATGTCCATCCTTATCTTGTGTTATTCATTCCTGAGTTCCAATTGTTGAGCCATGAGTTGTTGTAGCTTGGTATAAAAATTCTAAATGGAATTAGGCTCAGTGGTCAACTTATTTCAGAGATCAGTGATCTCTTTCTCAATTGCTTCTGTTTTATTTTTGATATCTTTAATGAATAAAGAAAGTGTACAGAGTTTCTAAAATAAATAAAGAATGTGCTTGAGTTGAGGGGTCAACTCAGCAATAAATTTGACAAGTTTAACTTTGCCAATGGCAATAGCTTTGTGTACCTCTTCAATCATTTTTGCAGTGAGCTCCTTGTCTTTTAGCTTGCTCAAATATTCGGATGCATCTACTCCAGATGTCTCTATCTTGGTTAGGAGTTCATCCAGTTGAATGTGGATAGTTGCATCTTTGGTTACTGTAGCTTCAGGTAGCATATTAGTTAAGAGTGCTTTTACCTTTTGAAGTACTTTATTTTTCTTTTGAATAGCCATTTGCTTCTCCTGTTCAACTTTGGCTTTGCATAGTTCACCGAATTCAATGAGTGCTTGCCCCTTTAATTTGGATATATCAACATTGGGCAACACTATTGGTTTTGACAAATCTAATTGAAACTATGCTTTTTCATCTTCTTTTCTTTACCTTTCATTGGTTGGACTAAAACAATGGCTTGTGAGGCTTGTTCACCCTCGGTAGGTTGTTCGGTAGAGGCAACACTTTGGTCAGTTTCTTTAGCCTCTGTAGTGTCCTTTGGTGTCTTTGAGCTTGGTGTCTTGGTTGCAACATTTTTAGTGCTGGAAGGAGCTTGAGAGGTCTGTTCTTGAGAAGTACCTTCTCCTGCTGTTGTCTTGTGACCTTTTGTTCTTTGCCCTATATCCTTGGGGGCCTTGGTTGAAATAGGTTGATTGACTGGAGGATAGGGCTGAACTTGCTCCAAAACTGATTCACTAGATACAAGTTGGGCATAAGAATTCCCTTCTATCATTTCCTATTCTGGTGCCTCTGTATCCATCATATCTTCATCTACTTGTATGGTGTTAGCCGGGTCCTACTCGGTGATATCAAGATCTTGCTTAGTGACATCAACTATTTCAACTTCAACTTGCTCTCCAGCATTCTTGATTCTAAAGATTTCCTGCCATTTTTCCTTGGTCTCATTCTCTACATCCATGTAAAGGCCATTCATCAATTTCAAAGCTCTTTGCTTGACTAGGAATTTTGTGTGGTAGTTTGTCAGATGTTCGATGATATCATCTATCGACATGACTGTGAAAAGATGTACCAGACTTCTTTCTCTAATCTGCTTTTCTGAGTCCATTGCATACTTCCACCTATTGTCAATATGCAAATATAATTCATTTGGAAGATATTTACATACTTCCAATGGGACCGATCAAAATTTCAATAGTGTGCAGATGACTACTTCTTCTATTTGTCTCTTTTCATCATCAGATCTATATTCATATTTTACATATTTGAATGATCCAAATCCACCATATTTCTTCAGATTAGCACAAAAAATTTCAACACTATGTACATTTACCTTCTTGCTCTTGACAATCTGAAATTTACTTGCATCTTCAGATTCGGTGTCACTAGACTCTTTTGCCAAAATGAGTCTCCAAGTAGATTTCTTGTAAGTTTTTGTTACCTTTGGTGTAACAACACTCTTTTTTTTCTTACTCGGTGAAGCTGTAGATGCTCTTGTGTTAGGTCGCTTTGCTGGAGGAGTTGGTGAGACCTTTGATGTATCCTATTTCTTTCTTTTCAACACTTTTCCCTTAGGCAATTCGGTGCTTAGTGTTATAGCTGCCTCTTGGGCTTCAGATTCCTCTTTGGTAATGGCTATAGTGCCTTTGATAGGTGTGGAGGAAGAATCTTCTCCAAATTTCTCTGTTAATGCCTTTATCATCTTTGTTGCCTTCCTTGTAGCTTTGGGTACTACAATGCTCATTTTTACTTTTTCCTTCACTTCTTCATATGTTCCATACCTTAGCTCGGTAGCATGCCTTGGTAATGTAAGAAATGCATCTATTTGTTGTTGTGTGATGTCAAAATCAATCTCATAACCCATAGGTGGCAAAGATTGAGTTCTTGGTTCCACAACATTCACATAACAGTAATTAGTGTCCACTTCAAAACATATGTCATCTTTGTATTTCTCCACTAGCTTGGGTGGAATCTGGTACCTGTTATGCATCCTTTCCTGAAACTTGCTAAAATAATCATCCATAATATCATTAAAATTATCACCTAGCTTCTTGATGAAGTCATTGATCTGATGGGTGATTGGTCGGTGTAGTTCCCAAACAACTTTACCGACTGATGGAAAGAATTTTTCAAAATAGAAAAACATGCATATTAATAGTGATCCAAACTTTAGTGTATTGGCCGAATTGTTCTTCTTTGGCTTCGTTATGGTGTTCAGATTCTCAAATAGGTTTTTCAGCAACATCTCAGATAAATCAATTTTCATGCCTTTCTTCATAATTTTATATGCTAAGTCTACTAATGCACAAGGTACACTGTTTTCCCTTGCCGATTGGAAGAAATAGTAACCTATTACTCTAATGGAAAACTTTAGTTATGCATCAGTGACATTGTTCAATTTCAGTCCTCTGCAATCTGATTCTACTTTGGTTAAACTGATCAATTCCTTCTGTGATATCATTTTTTGAGCTCGGGCATGATCATAAATAGGGTAATCGGTGATCAAATGAATGATTTCCTTGGTGATTTAAACGGTTGCTCTTCTAGCCACATGAAGTCATCATGAACTCTACTCAGAACAAAGTTGACCCACTAGGGTTTGAATACACAGGGATAGGTTAGGGCTTTAGTCAATCCCTTGATCTTAATGTGCTCATACTTGCTATCCATTTTACCATCGATGCACAATTCATCATATGTGTCTTTGATTTCAACATGACCTAGCTCTTCAACTCGACATTTGGTGAAGAATCTCACATCCTCGACTAATAAAAATCTATCCAGGATGAGTGAAAATGCGGTTTTGTCATCTGATTCAGATGCAATTTTGAGAGTTAAAGAGTATTTTAGTGAGGGTTTTTCGATGTTCTCAACAAAAATGGGATTCTAGATCTTAGGTGTCATTACAGATTTCAGATAAGAATTAACAAAAGATCCTTAGGGTTTGAAGATTTTCAAACGGTAGATGCTTCACACTTAGCAGATAATAACAACTTGATATGATCGGTAAACTAGCTTAACAATGTGTTGAGATTGATGTAAATACCTTGAATTTTGCTTTAGAGGAGGTTTGATCGCCTTTGATTCTCTTTACTCTGCTCTCTTGAAAACTTGGTGAGTGAAAAATGACCATGTAAATGCTTTAAGTACACAATATACCTTATCGAGCTCCATGTAAGTTAGGTCAAAAATATTAAATGCACTCGGTTCCACTAAACTTTCTTTCCTTTTTGCGCTTTAACTGAGTAACCAGACTTTCTTCATTTACTGACTTGACAAGCTTCCTGTATTCACCGAATTGACAATCTTCCTGTATAGTACTCCAAAAGAGTTTGATAGAATTTCAAACTTACTAATACATCTTAGTTATGCAGATTTTGAATTAAGTACATAATAAAATAGGAACTGTTAAGATTTGACCTTTGAGATAATGCAGTCCCTTCATACCTTTACCGATTAATTTGGAATAGGTGCGCCTAACTCAGTAGGTAAGGTGCTTTCTTCATTTGACACAATTTCCTTCTTTTTCCAAATCATTTGTAATTTTTCTTTTTTTTCTTCAGTGTCTCCTCTAGGTTGATCTCTGCAATCTCTAGCCAAGTGTCCAATTTTGTGACAATGAAAACATGCCATACCAGGATTTCTCCATGATCTTCGGTTGTTCATTCCAAACATTATAAAGAAGTTGGAACTTATATGTCCATATCTTCCACAACATTCACACCATATCCTTGTATTGTAATCCCATGGTACTACAGAATATTGTCGGTAAGGATTTATGTGAGTGCGGTAACCTCTAGTATTTGCTCGATGTGCAGACCACATATAGTTTTTCTCCTTAAGCCAACACTCCTTGGTACTATGTCAATATCTATTGTAGTTTTTACAAAACCCTTTGAATTTTTCCTTTTGATAATTGTTAATAGACTTTGTCCTACATTGGTTAAATGTGTGACCATATTTATTGCAATTGTAACAATAACCATTAGACTTAGTGACATTCGGTTGCTTACCTTTTCTAATTTGGCACATATTAGCAGTATGACCTTGATTTCCATAGTAGTTGCAAATAGGCTTCTTTCTTTTGATGTGTTTCTTGTTTCCAGCTTTCTTTGATGATTCTCCTCTTTTGGTTGTATGAATTCCCTTTCGGTAGAGTCTTTTCCTTTGTAACCGAGTCCTGCTTCTTTGTTGGGTCTTCTTGTATTCAACTACTCATCCAACATCTTTGATGCTTCATAGCTCTTCTTCAGTGTTTCCTTGGATTTCTTTTCTGTTTCAAGTTCATTGGTCAACCTTGATATTTCAAGTTTCAATGCTTGATTCTCATCATCTTTCAAATTTTCTTCATGATGTGCATAACCTAATTGATCTAATAGATTTTGTTGAATCCCAGTCAACCTTATGATTTCATCATTCTTTTTAGATACTAATGCTTCAAGCTATTGTTTTTCTCTTTCTAGATCTCTTACTTTATCCTTAGCTATCCTCAATGCATCAATATTCTCAGTCATCTATGTGCTAAAATGTTCATGTCCTCTTTTCATTGCTTTTAGCTTTTAGCTGATCAACTAGTGCTTTGTTCTTTTCTTTCAATACTCCAATCATTTCTTTAGTCTCTTCAGATATACTATTCTCAGATGATGTTTCAATTTGTTCCACTAACTCTTGAGAGTCCTGCAAATCATCGGATAATATTCTTCTCACTTCCAATGGTTTTTGCATTTGTCTTTGCATGTCTGCAATCACTTGATTAGCATGATCCAACTCTTCTTGCAGATACACAATTCTTCGAGATTGTTTATAGCCTTCCATTGATAGGATCTTTCTCTTTAGGTTGTTAAACCTTTTTCCAAGATTCAAGCTCTGATACCAATTATTAGGCCCAATATGGAAAGCTAATGTACTGAGAGGGGAGGGGTGAATCAGTACTTCAAAACCTTTTATCAACAATAACTTTACTGTTATGCATAAACCAAAAAATGCTGCAACATAACATAAAGCTAAAAAAAAAAAATAACAATCATACATGATTCACTCCATAACACATATATTTTGGTTATGCATAAAATCTTGGTTAGAGAGAAAAACTACAGTGGGGATGGCACCCACAACATCACTATTGCAATAATAAAGAGTTCTCGGTTAGAGCTACATGTTCAACTATTTCTGATAGCTTACCCTGTTAGGAGTATTAAGATCTATTAGATCTACCTTGCTAAAGGATTTTACAACACTTAAACTAAATTTTGTACCTGGTTAGAGGCTTTACAATTTATAGACTTAGTTAGAGTCTTTTACCTTGTTAAAGGTTTCTCTTACAACTTCAAAATATTTCAATAAAATCTTTACAAATATCTGCAACTTTACATCTAGAATGTTATAGCAGATTCTATGTGCTCAAAATAAGATTACCTTGCTTATAACATACCTCGGTAACCCATAAAGTAACTCGGTAAACCCTTCTATTTACTCTGTTCTTTTACTATTCTCTAAAATCCTTCTCGGTGACCTCTGTGTCTCTGTAATAGTCATAACACTTAGTGCTTTCTTATGTATCACACATGTCTTACTTGATACACCTCTATATATCTCTATCTATCACCCTCTTATCCTTAATCCATGCTATATAAATAGATCTCTTATGTCAGTGATCTGATTCATTGCTTCGATCTTACAAACATGATTTATCGAATGAATAACTATATAAAATATTTCATTGGTTAGATGACCTCAAAATCATACACAATCTTTGAGAACAATTTCCAATTTGATAACAGTTCTATGTTCCTCGATCTTGTAACATGTTTTCCCATGTGTGTCTAGATTCAATGAATCTAGTAACACATTTCACTTGGTGTATATCAACTCGGTGTATCATTATTTTTGCTTGGTAGACATGGAATGATACTCGGTAGACAACTTGGTGTATACTGGGTTCTCTGACTACTTTCTTCTATAACCGATTGTTCTGTGCATACCGACTGAATACTTCAGTAGAGGTAACTGACTAGAGTATATAGAAGGACTTTGGATGTAAAACTAATGGCAACTTGATAAGTAGTATCACTGTGGAGATGATAAGAAGATTAAACTAGAGTACAACATCATTGAGAAGAAGAAATTCCAAAATGTAGTATATTTTCTCAAGGAATTCACATAAGATCAAATAAGGATCATTCTAAGTAGGGTTGATGGTGACAAGATGTATCTTGAGTGAACCCATGATATTACACTAGAGGCAATCCATGCCATGACCAGTTTCTGCAATGTTGGAGAAGTCATTGTTCTTTGCAAGATCACCAAAACCAAAGTGATAGAGGTCATTGGTTTTGTGAGCGACCAATGGGCAATGACTGTAAACACCATAAAAGATAACTTGGTGAAGTATGTGTGCATGGTGATCTGGTATAGAGTATTCTATGCTAGTAGAATGAATTTTGTTCCTACAACTACAGTGTATGCCACTTATAGGATGATCAAGGAAGATGTAGAATATGACTTATGTACCTGCATGTAAAAACAACTCATGGAGAATCTGAAGTCCATCAAAGAAGACAAGACATTGAGGTTTAAGTTCGGTCAACTGCTTGTTGGTTTGTTTTTCTATTTTCAAGGGTATTTTCCATGAGTTGGTGATGTTTAATGGTCGAGTGACCTACTGATTTCAAGACAAATAAAGGAGAGTCTACAAGCAGTGGGATATGCTTATTTAGAGACTCTGAACAGGTATTTTGATGAGTTCGGACTAAAGATGAACCAGAGAATGAGAATATCAAGTGATCTGGTTAAAATGTATGAAGATGATATCTATTTCACAATCAAAGTGGATCATTTCATAATGGAAGCAGTTGAGCCTAGAGAAGATGAAGTTTAGCCTATGGGCTATGAAGTGGCAAATGATATACTCACAAGGTATGCCTCTACCCTACTTGCTTCACCACAGGATCAAAAGAAGAAGACGACCAATATTTAATCAGAGAGGATCAAATCTATTGAAATACCGAAGCAAAAGAAGAGGAAAGTTGTGCCATCGACATCGACACCAATTACATCTGCTGCTAGTCCTAAAGTGACCAATAGGTCACCAACCAAAAAGAAAATGGAGGCCATTCTGCCAAAGGTATTTGAAAGGAAGAGAAAAACTAGGAATAACACACTAGATTTAGAAGACACTGAACTAGAGGTAGAAATGAAGAAGAAAAGGCAACTAAGTAAGAAGATGAAGACAATCGATAATGTACCAGCAACCTCTGCACTGGTAAGTATACATATTGTTTCTTACTAGCCTATGCCACATTTTCAAAGAATTATGAAGAATGTTAGAAGGAAAGTTCTTGATGATCTAAAAGATTATTTTGATGATCTTAGCAATAGTAAAAAGGAAGAAGTAGAGGTAGAGGTCATTAAATATTTGTGTAAAAATGATCGGTCACCAACCGATATTAAGTCTATTGTTTCTAATTATTTATATGATTCTTTGGATAACAAATGGCACATTGTCATTGAAAAAGAACAAGCAATTAGGGAAGAAATTTTTGCCCAATATTTTCCTGATGCTTCTATTTCAAAATTGTTTGAGATTCCTAATCAGTACAAAGGTACCTTTTTCTTGAGAAGGAGAAGACTTCAGTTACTCGGAGGCAAAACCTCTAAAGTAGAAAAGGACACCCATTTGCAAGTTGAAGAAGCTATCAAAATGGACCAGGTAGTTGAAGCAAATCAATAGGCTGAGCAAGAGCCTAAACTATCTATATCCAAACTGGATGAAACCTTCAATAATTAGGGTGAAAGAACAGTAGAACAAAATGACCCCATTGATGTTGATGCACTAGATATTGAGGACACCACTCCAGAGAAGGAGAAAGTTGAAGAGGAGAAAGAAAAGGTCACCAAGGAAGCCCATGAAAAAGAAGAACATGAGAAGAAAAGATGAGGAGATCAAGGCAAAGGAAGGAGAATAGACTCCTAAGGCAACTAGAGATCAAGCTAAGCAGGTTGATCCCACTGGTCACACCGATTTGACTCTTGCCTATCTTACTTAATCAGTTGATGAAAATGAGTTACTTAGGAGAATTGAACTAGCTCGAGATAGATTGGAAGAACTAAGGAAAAAGAAAGAACATGATGTCATTCAATTCGCTATTGACACTCTTTCCAGTCTAATTCCTGGTACTAACCTTCCCAGTACCGATTCCTCATTGGCCAAGTTAAAACTTCTTTGCACTTTATTGGATGATCAAGTACAATGTTTGGAATATGTTGCCCATGCCACTGCAAATAAAAACCATGGAAAGGCACTCAAAGTTGCACTGGTGAAACAATTTAATGAATACAAAGACAATCTAATCCACCAGAGGGATGATATCCATTTGGCAATAGTTGAAGGCCATAAACTGTTGAGCAAAATCTGCCAACCCAATCTATTTTGTGATGATGCTTTGAAGAAAAAGAGTCAACTTCAATCAGAGTTAAAGCAGTATATCGACAACTTCAAATTTACATATGATTCATTCACAATGTATGGACAAACTATTCACACTCACCAACAATAGATTGCAAATATTGAATTGGAGATTTGCAAGCAGACACAAGATCTGCAGGAGCTCCAATTGTTTCTATTACCAAAGTTGTAGGTTCTTCAAAAGTGTTTTCTGAACATGGAGGCTATTATTGTTACATAGGAATTGAGCACCATCAATGCCATGGAGGTGTTAGCTTTCCAGATGAGGAATCATAGTGAAATTGCTACCTCACTCCTAGATACCTGGTCAATAAACATGAAGGATTTTCTGAAAAACTTTAAATCTATTTTTGAGAAGTTTTACTCTTTATTGTCATGAACATACACTTTGTTTTTATGCAATATGATCAGAAGAGTGGTAAACCTACTATATTTTTTATTACTTTGTCATTGTTGGCAAAGGGGGAGTAGTATTCATGAAAATTTTATCAGGAGCAGTATTGAATTTGTACATGCTTGTAATTTTTGGCAAAGGGAGTAGTGTATATGCTTAGGGGGAGTAAAATTTTGATTATGGCATCATTTTTGTTTTGTAAGAACTTAGATGTCAAATTTTCTTAAGTGTTTTCATCAATGCCAAAGGGGGAGATTGTTGGTATTTTGATGATGTTTAGTTGTGATTGTCATTGATGGACACATGCTTATTTTATGTATGAGTTATTCTCCACCAGTAATATGTGTTGTATCGTTCACATCGGTATTATATGCCATTGAATGTATAGTCTTTGTTTGTACAAGACTATTGGTGTTTTGCAGAAAATGCTTACCGGTCAAAGCATGACCGAAGACCTCAAGAAGAATGAGGACCCCTATCAGCAGTCAATCTTTTTGATTGAAACACTATGTTCCAGTTTACTAGTCTTTATCAGTAATCGGTATACTGTGTTAAACCAGTAAACTTGTAATGTGTGATGAGTTATCATCCATCGACACTTTGGTAGTGCTTCTATACCATGTTACCAAATGTGTCTAGATGCTTTGAACCAAGGAAATTGTAATCCAATCTCATTGGACCAACATGAAATCAGCTTCCTATTTAAGGAAATCATGTATAGGGTTTTATAGTAATGAATGTATGTATGTGCGTGTGAGTATATTGAAGAGAGAAGTTGTTACAGAAGCATGGCACAATAGAGATTCAACATGCAAAGGATAGAAGACTGAAGTAATTCTACAATGCATTAACAGAGAACTGTCAAGGATCTAATCAAGCATTCTATGCTACTTTCTATATCATTCACTTGTTGATTACTAATCTCTTCGACAAGTCTGAAACCCTTAATCGGGTAGGCCCAATCAAGCCTTTGTAAAATCCTCTAACAAGGTGGTTCACAGTTGTGGATTTGAAATCCTTTAATAGGGTAGTCTTTAATAGGACTTATCACCTAATAGAGATCTAGATTCCTAACTATGAGGCCTTACCCTGACCCATCCTAGCATTTCAATGATTTTCATGTTGGAACTATTATGGATGCTTTATTTCTATGCATTATGGATATAGAACTTTACATGATCCTAGGATTGGATAACATTGATATATTGATGCTTCATTTCTATGCATTATGGATATAGAATTTTATATGATTCTAGGATAGGATAACATTGAGATGGTGTTTGTCATTTATTTGATTTGCAGTAATTTATTATGATGCTAGAAATATGATGCATATCTTATGAATAGATTAAATTTATGAGGATTATGATAATTGCTTATATGGATTTGCTTTGATAGATGGTAAATTGATTTGTATGATGTCAATTGTATATAGAGTTATTGATTTGTATTCCTATGTAAGTGTTTAATATTATATGAGGCTATTTGGGAACTACTAATGTGTAATTGAAATGTGTAGGAAAATTATCCATGTGACCATGGAAACATTATGGAGAATCAAGCCTAGGTCTATGTGCGATTGTGAAGTGAGGGGTTGTCTATTTGGAGAGACAACCCCTTGTTTGTAAACGTATTTTAAATTGTGAATATTATGCTTGCATGAGTGTTTAGTATGGTAATTTGTTGAATTTATAAATTTCAATAGGGACAATTGCCATGTGTGTATTTGTGATGTGGAATTCTTTTGTAGTGTCACTTGACATGTGTGGTATGTTGAGTTGGCATTTGTTGAGAAAAATGGTGTCTCAACCTTGCATTTATGCGAGGTTACTATTTATAGTAAGTTTTCATTTGAGCACGAAATGGTGCGAAAATCTCCTTGAAGCTTCTGGTTGGTTAGATAAGTATTCCGATAAAGTTGCATCACAAGGCCACAGCTAGTTTTGAAGATATTAAAGTTTTCGTGTTGGAGGGGTGCAATAAAATATTTAAACTTAATTTTGGGGACTTTAGAGGCTCTGAAATGCCCTGAAAAGTGGCCATAACTGGCGAAGTTGGTTACGAGGTGATAGAGCACTTCGCGAGCTTTCCGGCGCTTCAAACGGTTCGTCAATCGGACACCCGGTTCTCAAGTTATGGCCTCCGGAAGTTTGTACTCCTAAAATAGGAAAAATAATTTGTATCGGATACATAAATGAGCGGTAAAAGGGAGCGACATGTGTTGATGTGTGCTTTAACATGTCATAGGGAATCTAGAAGGGAGATAAGGTCGGCTACACTTTATTGGGTGGTTTTAGCCCATGGTTTTGTAATACCATTTGACGGTTTCTTGTATTGTATCTCCTATTTATGAGGTGTGTGAGATAGAGGTTGTGTGTAAGATTCCTATGGCTATTGAGTTGCCTCTGAATCTCTGATTAGTGATACTCCTATGAAGAGCTTGCTCTGCGAGTATTTTGTAATCTGTTTTTGATTGCTAAATAAAATATTGAGCTGCTTTTGGAGGGTGGGGTTTTTCTCCCGAAAGGGTTTTCCCCACGTAAATCATTGTGTTGTGGTATGAATGCTATTATATCTATTTCTATTTTCTGTAACTGTTGTAATGATCTGAAAAAGTTTTGCATTACCCTCCTCTCAAAGTTAGTGTAGGAAGTTGTTTCCGCTACTTAACTTCCTTACAAGTGGTATCAGAGCCTGATCACCTTTGGTTTCAATTGTGGGCAGTTGGGTTTTTTGAACTAATCCAGATTTGAGTGGGAGCTTGTGCAGAAGACACTTTTTGATCTTGTTGCAGGAATATTCAGATGACGAGTTCGTCAGGGAGAATAGAGGTGGAGAAATTTAATGGAAGTAATTTTGAGATGTGGAAGTTGAAGATGGAAGATTTGCTAATAGATCAAGATCTTTGGGATGCTATTGATGTGAATGTCCAAAGACCCTCAGATCCTACTGCGGCAGCTCAGTATGATGTTATGGACCGAAAAGCCAAGGGTCTAATCAGACTGTGCCTGGCAGACTCTATTCTAATCAATGTCCATGAAGAAAACTCTGCAAAGAAGCTATGGACTAAGCTTGGTGAGATGTATCAAGTGAAATCTTTATTAAATCAAATTTTCTTAAGAAAGAAATTGTATTCCTTGAAGATGGAAGAGGGTGGATGAATTGCAGACCACCTGGAAGCATTCAATATGTTGGTGGCTCAATTAGTATCTGTCGGTGTTAAGATGGACGAGGAGGAGAAATGTCAGATCTTGCTTTGCTCTTTGCCCGATTCGTGGGATTCTCTTGTTATGGCTATCGGTAGTACTTCTATTGTTTTGAAATCTGAAGACGTGGTGGGTGCCCTACTCGATGAAGAGATGCGAAGGAAGGTATCCATCAGTTCAAAGGAAGCCCTAACCGTTCATGGAAGACCTAAGGAGAAAGGCAAGAAGAATGAGAAGCGCGGCAAATCCAAATCCAAAGGGAGATCGAAATCTCCTGGAAAGTCCAAAGTCATTTGCTGGAATTGTGGTAAACCAGGTCACATCCGTAAGGACTGCAAAGAAGAAAAGAAGAAGAAAAAGAAAAAGTTCGATTCTGATTCTGAGTCCGACAAGGAAGATGGCGATGCATTTATTGCGGCTTTGGCGACTCATGCAGGTAATGATGCCTGGCTAATTGACTCAGGTGCATCTTTTCATATGACTTCCAATAGAAATTGGTTTTCTGAATATGAAGGATTTAATGGAGGTAAGGTGTACTTGGGTGATGATTCACCTCTAGACATTGTTGGTCGAGGTAAAGTTAGAATCAGGTTTTCTGATGGTAGAATAAAAAGGATTAATGGTGTGCTGCATATCCCTGGATTAAAACGAAACCTGTTATCTGTGAGCAAACTAATAGATGCAGGTGTGCAGGTAGTCTTTTCTGAAACAGGATGTAAGATGATTAAGGGTGCTATGGTAGTTGCTAGAGGTGTCAGGTTTGGCACTTTGTATAAGCTTGAAGCATACACTGTTGAGTGTAATAGCACTTCTGTAAAAAGTAAATTTGTGGATACTTCACTGGAAGATTTGAAGGTTTCACCTTCAGTAGATGGAAATGGTTTTTGGGTACCTAAGGGTGCTTTTTCGTCTGAAGCAAAGTTACCTGCAGAGAAGACTATGTTATGGCACCAGAGACTTGGCCACATTGGAGAAAAGGGTCTAAGGACCTTGAAAAATAAAAATCTTGTTGAAGGTTTGAATGATTGTAATCTTGACTTTGATTTCTGTGAGCATTGCATTTATGGAAAACAAAACCGCGTTTAGTTTTACTCGAGTTCTCATAAAACTTGTGGTGTTTTGGATCTTATCCATTCTGATGTGTTTGGTCCAGTAGATGTCTCTTCGATTGGAAAATCCACATATTATGTTTCATTTATTGATGATTTTAGTTGAAGGACATTGGTATATTTTCTAAAGAGTAAATCTGAAGTTTTTAGTCGTTTTAAAGAATTTAAAGCAATGGTTGAGTTGCAGACTGGAAAGAAAATAAAATGTCTGAGAACTGATAATGGCGGTGAGTTTTGCTCTAATGATTTTGATAGATTCTGTAAAGACTGTGGAATTAACAGGCAGAAGACAACTCCGTATTCTCCACAGTAGAATGGAGTTGCAGAAAGAATGAACAGGACACTGATGGAGAAGGCTAGGAGTATGTTGAGTGGTGCTGGTCTCGAACAAAAGTTTTGGGCTGAAGCTGTTGCCACTACTTGCTACCTGATTAACAGGTCTCCTACATCAGCTCTTGTTGATAAAATGCCTATGGAAGCATGGTCAGGTCACAAGCCTTCATTGAGACATCTTAGAGTTTTTGGTTGCGAGGCATATGCACATGTGCCAAAGGAGAAGCGAACAAAGTTGGAGAACAAGGCTGTGAAATGTATCTTCATCGGGTATAGTTATGGTGTGAAAGGATACAAGCTTTGGGACCCTGTTGCACAAAAGGTAATTCACAGTAGAAGTGTTATTTTTAGAGAAATTAAGTCTCCTTCTGTTACATTGCAGCCAGAATAGACTAAAAAAGAAGATGTGATTCAACTTCCTTCTACACCTGAAAGAGTTGAATCGAGACCCCTAGATAGGCAAGAATTTGAGGAGAGCTCATCTAGCTCTAAATCTTCAGAAGAGGAGGAAGAACCTCCAACTCAGCTTGTTCGAAGGTCTACAAGACATAGACAACCACCTGAAAGGTATTCACCTGATGATTGGAGATGTATTTTTGCTCTGAATACTAGTGTGGATGAACCTAAATCTGTAGAAGAGGCATTAGGTATGAATGATGCAGAATCCTGGAAGATTGCTATGGAGGAAGAAATGGCAGCTTTGAAAAAGAATGATACATGGGATCTTGTACCATTGCCTGAAGGATGAAAACCTGTTGGTTGTAAATGGGTGTTCAAGAAAAAGATTGGTTCAGATGGAAGCATTGAGAAGTATAAAGCAAGGTTGGTTGCAAAAGGCTACTCTCAGGTTGAGGGTGTTGATTACGGTGAGATATTTTCTCCTGTTGCAAAAATGACGTCCATTAGATTTTTGCTTTCTATTGCTACTGCTTATGATTTAGAGGTTGAGCAAATGGATGTGAAAACTGCTTTCCTTCATGGTGATTTGGAGGAAGATATTTATATGACACAGCCGGAGCACTATGTGGTGAAAGGCAAAAGTAATTTGGTCTGTAAATTGAAGAAATCTTTGTATGGCCTCAAACAAAGTCCTAGGATGTGGTACCAGAAATTTGATACATATGTGTTGAGTTTGGGATTTGAACGTTCTAAATCAGATCACTATGTTTATTATAAATCTTATGGTGATCATTTCTTATTCATTGCATTGTATGTTGATGATATGTTATTCATTGGTAAAGGGAAAGGTATGATTTTAGAACTGAAGTCTCAGCTCGCTGCTAAATTTGAAATGAAAGATCTTGGTGCAGCAAAGCACATTCTTGGGATGGAAATTAGAAGAGATAGGGTGAACAGAAAGCTATGGCTAGGCCAGAGTAAGTATGTGAATTCAGTGGTACAAAGGTTCAACATGCAGAATTGTAGACCATTGAGTGTTCCTTTTACAGTTGGAATGAAACTATCTATTTCAGATTGTCCTACATCCCCATTGGAGATGGAAGACATGAGCAGAGTGCCTTACTAGAGTGCGGTTGGAAGCTTGATGTATGCTATGGTCTGTACTAGACCAGACATTGCCCAAGCAGTGGGAGTACTTTCTAGATATATGTCTAATCTTGGTAGAGTTCATTGGGATGCAGTCAAAAGAGTCTTCAGATATTTGAAGGGTACTTTAGAGTATTCTTTGTGTTATCATGGTAATTCAGTTAGAGACATGACTTCCCTTGATATCCATGGTTATGTGGATTCAGATTGGGCAGATGATATTGATAGCAGAAGATCCACCAGTGCTTATGTGTTTACTTTGTTTGGTGGTGCAATTAGTTGGATGAGTAAGCGACAGGCTGTGGTTGCTTTATCCACTACTGAAGCAGAGTATATGGCAGCTACTCATGCTTGTAAAGAGGCCATTTGGCTTAAGAGACTATGTTCGGATATTGGAATAAAAAAAGGTACAGTGACAGTTTACTGTGACAGTCAGAGTGCAATTAGCCTAGCTAAGAATCCGACATTTCATGCCCGGACCAAACATATTGATGTTCAGTATCATTTTGTTAGAGATATGGTCGAAGATGGTAGGGTGAAGCTGGTTAAGGTGGAAACTTTGATGAATGTTGCAGATGCTTTAACTAAGGCTGTGAGCACAGAGAAGTTCAGATGGTGTTCAGAGTCTATGGGCCTTATGGCCCCTAGCAATTGATTCATTGTGTTGACATTCCCTTCCGCTCCTGCAAGGTGTTCGACAAGTGGGAGATTTGTTGAGAAAAATGGTGTCTCAACCTTGCATTTATGCGAGGTTACTATTTATAGTAAGTTTTCATTTGAGCATGAAATGGTGTGAAACTCTCCCTGAAGCTTCTGGTTGGTTAGATAAGTATTCCGGTAAAGTTGCATCACAAGGTCACAGCTAGTTTTGAAGATATTAAAGTTTTCGTGTTGGAGGGGTGCAATAAAATATTTAAACTTAATTTTGGGGACTTTAGAGGCTCCGAAATGCCCTGAAAAGTGTCCGTAACCGGCAAAGCGGGTTACGAGGTGATAGGGCACTTTGCGAGCTTTCCGGCGCTTCAAACGGTTCGTCAATCGGACACCCGGTTCTCAAGTTATGGCCTCCGAAAGTTTGTACTCCTGAAATAGGAAAAATAATTTGTATCGGATACATAAATGAGCGGTAAAAGGGAGCGACATGTGTTGATGTGTGCTTTAACATGTCATAGGGAATCTAGAAGGGAGATAAGGTCGGCTACACTTTATTGGGTGGTTTTAGCCCATGGTTTTGTAATACCGTTTGACGGTTTCTTGTATTGTATCTCCTATTTATGAGGTGTGTGAGATAGAGGTTGTGTGTAAGATTCCTATGGCTATTGAGTTGCCTCTGAATCTCTGATTAGTGATACTCCTGCGAAGAGCTTGCTCTGCGAGTATTTTGTAATCTGTTTTTGATTGCTGAATAAAATATTGAGCTGCTTTTGGAGGGTGGGGTTTTTCTCCCGAAAGGGTTTTCCCCACGTAAATCATTGTGTTGTGGTATGAATGCTATTATATCTATTTCTATTTTCTGTAACTGTTGTAATGATCTAAAAAAGTTTTGCATTACCCTCCTCTCAAGGTTAGTGTAGGAAGTTGTTTCCGCTACTTAACTTCCTTACAGCATTGTCATGCCTCTTTTTGAGGAATTAATTTTTTTCAATGTTTATATTTTCAATTATCCTTGAAGGTCCTAAGTAAACCTAGGATAGTGAGCCATTAGGAGGGTCAACTCAGAGTTGACCCGTAGGTAAACTTTGGGTGGACTTTCAAAGGGTTAAACCAACTCCTAGAGTCAGTTTTGGAGCATTTTTAGTGGGCCATATGGTGTACCTATGGATGAAGGCCAAATTTGGCCATGTGTCCACTCCTTAGGACTTGTTTAACCTCCCCAAAAAGTGAGTTTCCCAAGATAGCCGAATTTCATCTTTAGGAGAGCCTTCCTTGGTTAGACAACCTTCTTGGTTTGTGTCATTCCTTTTCCCCATTCCATTCCCCTTTTTGATGTGCCTTGGTTAGGGAGTGTGTAAGACTTTGGGAAGACCAACCAATGTGAACTCTCACTCTACCCAAAAGGTTTGGAAAGAGTGAGAGAAGCCTTCTTAGGCAAGGGATTGAGACTTAGGAAGTTAATCGCCTACTGTCCATCTTTGGAGACTAGATCTTGCAGCTTTGGAAACAAGTTTAGGATAGAGAATTTTTGGCTAAGTGTTGAAGGAAAGAAGTGTGGATTTGGGCTGCTCTTCTCCAAACTATCCCTTGTAAACCCTTGGTAGATTCAAGGTCGGTTCAATCTCTTACTTTGTATGTTGAAAATTTGTTTTGAAAGATTGCTTGAATGTAGTTGTATTCTTCCCTTGTGTTTTATTTGTGAAGATATATATGTGATCTTTCACTTGTTTTTGGTTATGCATTTACTTGTGTTTTGGGAGTATCCAAGGCTATCTTACCCCTGGGAAGGTAGAGTGGTCTTGGGGGTGGAAGGTTGTTTGACAACCTTAGAGTGAGAGGCTCTCTTTAAGAGAGTGATCTCAATGGTTTGTTTATGTGACCCTTGCTGCATAGTTTTGTTTATGCATTTGGGGTTCATAAGGGGAGATATTATGGCATGTGTGCCTTGGGGGTCATAAGGATGTTGGGACAAGTTGGACTTGTGATGTGTTCTTGGTTGCCATGAGATGGCTTGTGATCTACTATTTTGCAGTTTCTCCTCAAGGTACTTAGTCCACTTCCACCCATGTAAAAATCACATTATGTGATGATGTTTAGCCTTGGGATGGGAATGTGTTTGTTGTGAGTTTTCCATGCTTGTTTGTGTATTTATTGAGTGTAACCCATCTAGGTCTTGGTTCTCCAAGTTCGGGAGTGGCTTCTAGTAAGCCTAGGTTGGGAGGTGAGCCCTCCATGATCACAACCTTAAGAGTTTGTATTGCAAGTTGCTTTGGGAAGGGATTGAAGAAAAAACTTTGGAATTGTTCCTATTGTGGTATCTTAGTTGCATAAATGAAAGAGAAGAGTTTTCTATTGTATTATTTTTAAAAAAAGGAAATGTATTTATTTATTTAAGTCCTCATTTATTAGGAATGAGAGGCTAGTTGGGTATTTCACCCATTTGTAAAGTTGACATATTGTATTCAAAGTATTCTTATAAGAAATGCATTCTTTTGTTAAGTTGATATTGCAAAATATGGTTAAATGGATATTAGAGGAATAATAGTTCTGCATTTTTAATATTTCTAAGTGTTTTCTAGACTATATTAATGTTGTTGTAATTTATTTATCTCTATCATTTATTCAAAAAAGAAAATGGAGAAAATATAATGAAAATAAATGAAACATTAAGGCATGAATGTTATTAATAGAAAAGTAATTATTTAGTTCTATTTATTTATTTCCTATTGCAAAATATGGTTAAATAGATATTAGGGGAATAATAGTTTTGCATTTTAATATTTCTAAGTGTTTTTTTTTAGACTATAATCATGTTGCTGTAATTTATTTATCTCTGTCATTCATTTCAAAAAAAAAATGCAGAAAAATAAAAGTAGATATATTAATCTTTTCCTATAGTTAACTATATGGCATTAAAAAAATGAAAAGAAATGCAGTTATTTAAATATGTTAGTTTTAGAAAATCTGCTTTTATGTGATTAGAAAAATATAGGTTTAGACATAGAAGAGAAATCTAGAAATTCAGATAGAAAGAAAAAAGAAAACTATTTAGTTTTAAAAACCTTGTATCAAAAATGCATCAAAGGGAAAACCTATTGTATTCATATCAAAAAGGTTTTTGCTTTAAACCTATTAAATAAATGAAAGAAAAAGATAGCTATTGTATTTCTGTTCTATGTTGCTTTCTGTCAGTCATTATTTTATTTTATTACTGTATTTGAAAAAAAAGGGGGGAAAATACAACAAAAATAAATCTAATACATGCTAAATAGATTTATGTTTATTTTAAATGAAGAAATGGACTATTTGAAACATTTATCATGTTGGATAAAATCTAACTGTCCATATTATTTGATGCTACTTATTTAAAATATATTTTACCTATATATATGTGTGTGTGTGTATTTATACATATTTTATGTTGTACAAATAATAATAAATAAATTTAAAAAAAAAATCAATACCATCGCTGAAACCCTTACCCGAGAGTACCCCCAGAGCTAAGGCTCCTGCGGGCTCTCTGTGGACCATGACCCATAGAGGTGTTGAGGCGCCACTATGGGTTGAGGCCCACAGGGGCGTCGCGACCCATAGGGGTGGCCGTGGCCGCCACTGCGTGCTGCATCCTGTAGGGATGTCGCGGTGTCACTGCAGTCCGCAACTCGCAGTGGTGCCCATGGTGCCTCTACGGGTGGCACCACTCCCTCCCGCAACCCCTATTGAAACTTGCAGCCCCTACGCGTAGAATGAAACCTATGACCTTCCTCAAATGCCCTCCACCATTTTTTCTCCTCCCCTGTTGCATAACACAAAACTCTAATCCGGATTTTAGGTTAGGGTATTCGTGAGTTAGTTTTAAAAGAGGTATGGCTCTTTAGGTTTAGTTTTATAGATTTTAGGTTTAGGTTTTCATGTGATAATTTTAAATGGGTTAAGTAAAAAAAAGGTGGGGGGAACCCTATTCGAAATTCGAATAGGGTATCCCCATGCTTCATTGGTACCTATATGATTTTATTTAATCATTAATTAAATTTTAAATCAATAAGTTATATGACTTCATATATATATATATGAATGTATAAGTATAAATTTAGATTAGTTTTTCTATATATATATAAAAGAGGTTTTAGTTGAAATCTATTTGGTTTTTTTTTTTATTAATAAATATTAATAAATGCTTAATTAATAATTAGACCTCAGGGGTCTATTTATTTGGCCAACATTAATTAATGTTTATAGGGCAAATTTTATTAAGGATTAACTTAACCCTTTAATCAAATTTGAGACATTATATTTATTGCTCAATTGATTATTAAATTTTAATAATCTAAATGTTAGAATTAATTTAATTAATTCCTAGAGCAATTAAAAGATTATTTGAGATTAATAATATCTCTTGTCAATTTAGTTAGAGATTGTTGTTTAAATTAATTTATTAATTAATAAATAGTAATGACACTTTTGGAGAATTTATTTCTGCATTTATTTAATTATTTTTGCATGCATGATTAAGTTAATTAGATTAACTGAGTAAACCACTCCTTTATATTTCTAGAGTTCAAACATAGTTAAGACAAGACTTATTATTGCATTTTTATTTTAGCTTAATTAGTTTTATTAGGTTGTTTTAAAAAAATAAAAAAATCTGTTCCATTTTTTGCCCTAAAGTTTGGGCACGACACTAATAGGATCCGTTCTAGTGAAGAACATTGTAAGGCCTTAACCAATCTGACCTTAACTAGTCTGGTTACTATTCTGCAAATAGTTGACTTGTGAGTTTTACTCACCATGATTTTTTCCATTTGGGTTTCCACGTCAAAATATCTTGTGTTATGGTGATTGTGCTTCTGTGGGTGAATGCTCTATTTGTGATTTGGCTTGTTTGTGTTTGAATTGGTTTGTTGTTTAAACTACTATACCAGTTTGCAGTAAAATTTCTTAATAGTTTGGTTAAGTTTTTGGGCATACTAATTCACCCCCCCTCTTAATATTCATTAGGTTTTTCCCTTTACTAGGTTTTCCATGTATAAATCTTGGTTTCATGTGGATTGTATTTATTCTACTATTATTGTTTATGCTTAATTGGTTTAACTCCTATTCCGGTATTAATGTTTTGGGTTCCGATAATTTTAAATTGCTAATAGTTTCGGTAATCTGTGACAACTGATTCACCCCCCCTCTCAGCTGTCTTCTAGTTATTTGAATTGTCTAACAATTGGTATTAGATATTTGGTCCTCTCTACAAAAATCTTAACCACTTGAGGAAGATCCTATGGTGACTAATAGTTCAAGTTCATCCAATTCTTCTGGAGCTATCTTTCAGAGAGATATTCCTAGGCTTGATGGAACAAATTACATAGTATGGAAGATTCAGATGGAGATGCATCTGAGATGTCTTGGCAAGGAGATTTTGGAGATCACACAAAATGGTGTCACACCTTATAATCTGGGATCTGGAAATCCTCCTTTGGCAAACTTGGATAAGGAGCTTGAGAATGATTGTAGAGAAAGAGAAACCCTCTTGTTTGCACTTTCTAATCAGCAAATAATGGGATTAACTGACAAATCATCTAGAAAGGCTATATGGGATAAGTTGGAGACTCTTAATGTGGGTGACCCTATAGTAAATATTGCTAAACTTGATGGTTATCGGGTGAGATATGAAAACCTAAAGATGGAAGAAGATGAAAGGATTACTTCATTTATGTAAAGGGTAAATGAGATTGTTATGGGAATTCAATGTTGTGGTGGAACTTTGAGTGAAGATTAAATTGTTTCTAAAGTTTTGAGAGCCCTACCACGGACTTACAAGATGAAGGCTACTACTATTAATGAGTTGAGAACAATGGCTAATACATCTATCAACAGAGATACCTTTGTTGGGAAACTATCTGCTTTTGAGCTTGAAGAATTTGGACCTTCTGGAGCTAGGAAGACTGAACTTACTCTTCATGTATCTACATCTACAACCTGTAAGCAAGATTGGGAAGCTTTATATGAAAAGGAATTGGAAGATATGAAGAAAGAAGATGATGAGTTTGAGAAACTTGAAGCACTATTTTCTAGAAGAGTACCAAAAGGACAGATAGGAAGTAAGTATGAAGGAAAAACACCTTTTAAATGTTTTCCATGTAATAAGATTGGTAATTTTGCATCTAGATGTCGTGAAAGGAATTCAAGATTTGAAGAAAGAGTTAGAAGATCAGTTAAGCCTAACCCTGGATATCATAACAAGTATAAGTACAAGAAAATAAAGATAATCATGCTACATAGCGGATGAGGAAGGCATTACTGATTCTGATGATGAACTGGTAGAAGATTCTACTAGTGTTTCTGACAATGGAAAAGAATGGGTGTTCCTGGCTATCAAGGAAGATGATTCGGCACTAGAAGAGAATGTACCTAAAGAGAAGGTACTTGCTGCTAAAATTGAAGATAAGGGTGAATGGGTAATTGACAGTGGTTGTTCACATCATATGACTGGAGATAAAGGGAAGTTTCCATCTTTGCAAGAATTTGATGGCAGTCTAGTTAGATTTGGAGATGACAAAGCATGTATGATCAAAGGAAAATGAGTTATATTATTGGATGGTTAGAACAATATTGACAATGTTTATTATTTTAAAGGTTTAAGGCATAATCTTTTGTGTGTAGGACAATTGGTGGATAAGGGATTTCAATTACAGTTCAAGGATGGAAAATGCAAAATCATTAATAGATCTGGTTTGGAGATTACAACCGGTACATAAATAAAAGGTAATATATTTCATTTGAATTTTGGTGAGAAGACATGTTTGATTACATAGATTGATGAGAGTTGGATATGGCATGAAAGACCGTGTCATGTGAATTTTGATTGCATTGTAAAGATCAATACAACTAAGGCAGTTAGGGATATACCTAAGATTATGAAGCCCTATAATCTGGTATGTAAAGAATGTCAAATGGGTAAACAAGTTAGAACCTCTTTTAGGAGTATACAAGATAAATCAAATGATGTTCTTGATCTTATTCATACTGATTTGTGTGGCCTTGCTAGAGTTAAAAGTTTTCAAGGTGATAGATATTTCATGCTAATCATTGATGATTATTGTAGAATGATGTGGGTTACTTTTCTGAAAGAAAATTCTAAAGCATTTGAAAAGTTTAAAATCTTTTAGGCATGGAAACTGAGACAACATTGAAGATTAAATGTTTGAGGGCAGATCATGGTGGAGAATTCACATCCAGTGAGTTTAATAACTTTTGTGAGAAGCATGGTATAAGAAGACAATTTTCTTCTCCCCAAACACCTCAGCAGAATGGAGTTGTGAAAAGGAAGAACATAACTATCTTGGATGCTGCTAGAAAAATGATGATCAAAACTAGTCTACCTCATATCTACTAGAGAGACGAAGTGAGCACAATGGTTTATACATTCAACAGAGTAAATATCAAAGGAGAAACCGATAAGACACCTTATGAATTATGGTTTGGCAATACACCTAAAGTTAAGTATTTCAAAATTTTTGGTAGTAAATTTTATATTAGAGGAGATGATATCATTGGAAAATTTGATCCTAGATGTGATGAAGGTATATTTCTTTTTTATTCTAATGACAACAAAGCATATAGATATTATAACAAGAGATAGCATAGAATTGTGGAGAGTGCTCATGTCAAAGTAGATGAGTTGAACATAAGTGAAATCAGAGTTTATGAAAAGGAACTGACAGTGGAAATGATAATATCTAAACTGGTAGCAACTTTACCAAAACAGAGTGTTGAACCAGTACTCCGGTAGTATCAAAGAATTCTACAGTAATTGAAGATCAAGGAAGAGGAACAAAGAGTCAGAGAACTCCTAGGTATGTGAGATTGAATCATTCAGAAGATCAGACCATTGGGGATAAGAGAAATGGAGTGATGACAAGAAGAAGACTGGAAACTAATGAGGTATGTTTAATTTCACAAGTTGAACTAGTATCAGTAATTGAGGCATGTAAAGATGAATATTAGTTGAAAGCTATGGAAGAAGAATTAGATCAGATTGAGAAAAATAACACATGGACTTTGGTTCCCCGGCCTAAAAATAAAAATGTTATTGGAACTAAATGGGTTTTTAGAAATAAATTGAATGAGGATGGTCAAGTTATAAGGAATAAGGCTAGATTGGTTTGTAAAGGATATTCTCATAAGGAAGGAATTGATTATGGAGAGACTTTTGCACCTACAGTTAGGATTGAAGCTGTAAGTTTATTTCTTGCCTATGCTGCTTATAAAAACTACAAGGTTTATCAGATGGATGTTAAATGTGCATTTTTGAATGGGGATCTTGATGAGGAAGTTTATAATGAGCAACCTAGTTTTTTTTCACTATCAGATGATAGAAACATGGTTCGCAGGTTAAGAAAAGATTTATATGGATTGAAACAGGCACCTAGAGCTTGGTATGCAAGGTTGGATAAATATCTTTTGAAACTTGGTTTTACAAAGGGTAGTGCTGACAGTAATTTATATTATAAGATCACTGATTATGATATACTGATTATTGAAGTATTTGTTGATGAAATTATTTTTGGATGTGAAGATAAGTTACGCATAGAATTTTCTAAGAATATGGAGAAAGAATCTAAGAAATCTATGATTGGAGGTCTGCTTTATTTGACTTAGACTAGGCCTACCATTATGAATGCTATTTGTATTGTTTCAAGATTTCAGAGTGATCATAGAGAAAATCATGAGATTGTGGTGAGAAAGAGTTTTAGATACTTGCAAGGTAAATCAAAATATGGTTTGTGGTACCCTAAGGATGATGACTTTACTTTATGTGCATATACAGATGTTGATTGGGCTGGAGATGTTGATGATCAGAAAAGTACTTCTGGTGGAGCTTTCTTTCTTGGAAAGAAGTGGGTTTCATTGATTAGAAAGAAATAGTCATGTACTTATTTATCTACTATTGAAGCTGAGTATGTTGCTACTGCTACTAATTGTAAACAGGTTTTATGGATGAAGCAAATGCTGAAGGATATAAACTTGGATTGTGATGCACTAGTAGTTATTCACTATGATAACTCTGCTACTATTAATATATCAAAGAATCTAGTATTTCATTCTAATACAAAACACATATCTATCAAATACAACTTTTTGAAGGAAAAGGTGGAAGCAAATGAAGTTAGACTGGTTTATGTGAACATTAAAGAGCAGATTGCAGATATTTTCATCAAGCCTTTTCCCAAGGAATCATTTGAGTACCTAAGAGATAGATTGGAAGTTTCTGCCCTTCGGGTAGAGACTTGATTGATGCAGTTTGGCATTAGTCTAGCATGCATTATCAGAGAATATTCATTTTGACACTGATGTGGGGATGCTAATGCTCAGAGGGAATAGTCATATTTGTGATTTAGTAGTTTATGTTTCTTCTTTGATATTTTTGTCAGATTTCTGGCATTGATGTCAAAGGGGGAGTGATATTGATGTGAAAAAGGAAGTGAAAAAGTAAAAGAAAGGGGAAGATATATTAATAGTAAAAGGGATATATATATATAGCTTTGAATTATATATATCTATATATATATATATATATATATATATATATAATTCAGAGCTTTATAGAGATATTATTCACAGGGGGAATTTGGTCCTTATTTCAGAGCTATATGCAGGAGATTGTTGGCTATCTTCCATTGGGGTGACTTGTTTGGCATTTCTTGGTACTTAGATGTTTTTAACATCTAGTTTTACCATCAATGCAAAAGGGGGAGATTGTTGACCATTTGGTGGAATTCATTATGTGTTGCATTGATGTTTTTTCATTGATGCCAACACTCGCTATTTGGATGCTTTACCGACACCCTTCCGGTCCCGGTAGGTTGAGTGGTTTCTATTTAATTTGGATCCGACATGATCCGGTAGGCTCTACTATGATTTGGTTATGAAATTGGCTTGTTAATGATACTCATGCTCATATTCAGTAAGTTGGTTTTGGTCTGGTGATCAGTTGCTATCCTATTTGCTCAGAAGCTTGGTTTCTGGTTTTCGTGAGGGTTTCACCAACAAAGCTTTTGATGAAGATCTTTGATGAATTGTATAAGTGGTGTTGGTGCATCTTCTAGTGGGGTTTTAGGATGTTGATGGTGATCATGTTTGAGACTTGGTGGATGGAGATCATTGTTGTAGCATGTGGACCTATACTGGGTCCCGGTTGATCTAGGTTATGGACCGACTTTAATGTAACATGTGGGTTGGACCTCTCAATGTATTTTCGGGATGTCTTATGTGTTGGATATTATTCGTTTGGTCTAAGGCCGACATGGTTTGTAATTATGTAATTGGTTTATTATTTGGTGGACAACCTGATTGTTTATGGTCGAGGGTTTGTATATATAGATCTCATTGTAGATTAGATATATGATTATGGAAAAGGAATATAATGTGCGAATAATGTAATATCATTCAGGCAGAGGATTTGGTCAATCATTAGAGATCAAATTGGGTTTATGTAAGAGGATTTAGTCCTTCAGTATTGAGCTAAACCAAAACTGTACTCATGCATAGGAGATGTTATCTTTTGCAGTTCAACACTTATCTGGATTGTAGTCTAGATTTCTATGTAGTCAGCGAGGCTCATTTAGTGATGAGCAGTGCGCTCTAGACTATTGGCCTTCCTACAAGTGTAGGCCCCTCAATTGTATTTCACAAACTTACTGCAAAAGTATTATCTGACTGTGGGTAGGCTTCCCACTATGGTTTTTCCCTTTACCGAGTTTTCCATGTATAAATCTTGGTGTCATGTGGATGGTTTTTATTTTGTGATTATTGTTTATGCTTAATTGGTTTAACTGCTATTCTGGTATTATTGTTTTGGGTTCTGGTATTGAAGTTTTAATTGCTAATAGTTTTGGTAATCTGTGACAACTGATTCATCCCCCCCTCTCAGTTGTCTTCTGGTTATTTGAACTATCTAACAAACAACAACCTTATAGCTAGTATATAGTCACTGTAAGTAATAGTATCAAGAATACACATTATTGTAATGATAAATAATGAAGGGGTTTTGAATAATTATGAACAATAATCAATTTTTTTTGCATTCTTTGTAATTATTTTGGCATTATAAATATTGAGACACCATTTTAATAGCGCACCCATAAAATGAAATGATAAATAATGAAGGGGTTTGAAATAAAGCAAATAGATAATCTTTTTTTTTGGCCATTCTCTATGAGGATTTTGGCATTATTGTACTGTAAGGATTTCGACATTATTAAACTGTAACAAAGCATTGAAATGAAAGCTATATTGGAAAATGAAGAAAGTAAAGTGGAGTCAAGTTCACACTATAATGAAGGAAAGAAATTGGAGTAAAGTTCACAAAATTAATGGACAATAACCATATAGGCACATTAAATTGTAAGAGACAATTGAAATGAAACTTTAAATTGCATACAAACAAAACATCAATAGACAAAGTATAATGAAGTTATGAAGGAGCTAAATGATCATTGGACATCCAATATGGCTGTTAATACTATTTACAGTGACGATATTGAAAGAAATGTTGGTTTATTAGAAACAATATAATTTCAATTGAAAGATTTATGGAATTTAACGTTGACTGCAGAGGGAATTCAGTTATTCTATGTGTACCAACCTGAATGTGCACCCTTGAATAAGGAATGTGTAGAGGGTATTTGCAGAGCTCGGGAATATGCAATGAATTGTTTTGTAATGAAAGTGACATGGAAAATTTTGTCTTATAATATAATTTGAATGTGCAATGCATTTGATTGTGGTAGCTAGTATTTTCAAATTTGAATTTTTGTGGGAAACAGTCGGTCATGTCATCATATTAGATATGCAGTCCTCCATTGCTTCGAATTGTTGAATTTTCTTCTATGATTTGAATGAAACTTGGTTTTTTAATTTGATTTTATGAAAATTCTTGCTTACTGGGGAGCCTTACACCAGTTAATGCAAATGCTGGTACCAAATGCAGATCCATTTAATGCATGAAGTTGTGAAGTGATGTTTGGAAGAATGTACACTTTAGTGTCTAAGAAGTCTAAAGTTGATGCACCAATAGCTATGCATATGTAATTGTAATTGGAGTACATTTTTACTTTTTAGCTACTTGCATAAAGTGGAAAATGTAAACATTAAGTTTTTAAAAAAATAAAAATGTTAATTATTTGTGAAAGTTGTTTACTATTAAAATAGGAAATGTGCCAATAGTTATTTATGTTTTTAACTTTTTTTTTGTCAACTAATAATTCATTTGTGAACATGTATTGGTGTTAAAATATATATTTACTTGTATTTTTATATTTATGTATTGAGAATTTTTTATTTTATGTTTTGTGGGGTCAACATGGTTATTGGAACTATGTTATCTATTGGTACTCTTCCCCTAGTTTTATTGTGGAGTTTGTTTGTTATTAGCTCATTTAACCTATCACCATACAAACCCCACCATCTTTTTTGGTTACAAATTAGGTATTTAATATTTTTGGAAGCCTTAATTTGTGATGGTTCTATCTTTGTGCATTTGAAGAACTATTATTAAAAATAAGCATTTTGTTTATCTTGGAGAGGGGTAACTATAGGAAATGGAGTGACTTTATAATCACTTATCTTAGTGAGCTTCATTTATTGCCATATTTGTATAGTGATGTTCCTATTCTAGGCACATGTTGATAGAATTGTATTTGGAAAAGCTATAGTGCTCAAGTTTGTAGAGTTATTTTTGATAATGTAAATGATGATATTCTGGAGTCACTTATTAATTTTGAGTGCTCTTATGCTCTTTGGATTTAGGTTTGGGAAGTATATGTTGATCATGATACTCAACCATCTCTCAATGATCCTCTTTTTGATTCTCCCATTCCTCTTTTTAGAGTTTGACTTAAGGCAAACCCTTATCCCCAACATCATTTCCTCTATTTCTATGTGTAGGAAATAGGTGCAAGAGTTGCACTTATGAAATTTGGTAGATTTGATAGTGACAAATAGGTTGAGCTTTCAATGTCAGAAAATTCACAGGACAAGGGAGAATTTGTGCTACCTAGTCTCAAAAAATTAGGTCAAACTTCAAATAACAAGTTCTAAACATCTTCTTTTGCCCAAATCTTAGTTGGCAGTTCTGTAGGACATTTGTAGCTTATTGTTCCTATTAATTTACTTATGTTATTTATGGATTCTCCCCAAATTTACAATTAAACATTCCAAATTCAACTAAGAAAGAGGCTAATCAAAGCTAACCAGTTGAATCCAATCAAAATTTTAGATCTTTCTATTGAATGGTCAGAAATATTGAGGGGGGGGGGGGGTGAATTAGTATTCCCACAACAATAAAAAATTTCACTGATTTTAAACTTAGTAATTAATTTCATCAAAACAAAACAACATATTTAGAATAAATGAAAAATATAATCACAAGATAGACACCAGATTTTTTATATGTGGAAAAACCAAATGGGAAAAACCATAGAGAGGGTTAACTCTTAGGATAATCTAACTATTTATATGGTGTTTACAAAAGGGTGGCTCATTGCCTGATAAAAATATGGATCACTATTGGATTAGAACATAACTTACTGTTGGAATTCTCATTGCAATAGAAATAAGTGAACGAAGGAAAATTACATCTCCAAATGCATAAGGTCAACTCCAAGATAATATCATATATCAAGACAACAACTTACAACAGATTCGATGAAGGATCTCTGTGAAACACTTTCTCCAACCTGTTAACACAACTACTTGTAGTAGATTTGATAAGGGATTACTGCAACACTATCTTTAATCTATCGATCTAACTGTTTGCAACAGATTCAGTAAGGGATTACTGCAATACTATTTTCAAATTATCAATGCATCTGCTTGCAACTGATTCGATAAGGGATTACTGCAACACTATAACTGCACTCACACTTTCCACACTTTTACACACCTTTTCTCTTGTACACACACATCCAATATCAAACTCTATTACTCACACACATTCACTCTCTTTCTCTGTACTCCTCACATACACATGTACTCATGTATATGTATCAGTAAGTATATACACCAAGATAATATGTCAGCCAAGAATAAAATGTTCTTACAAATAATGTATTGCTCAAATCAACATGCTACTCAAATATGCCTTGACCAAAATAGGGTAACCAAGTCATCCTTCACTGATCTTCTACACACTTCTTTTTAGTTACCGAAACACATGCTTCAATTATTGGAGCAAAATAAAGGTCTATCTAAAACTCCAATCATATAAACTTCCACCTTCAAGATACAAATGCCATAGATTCTAAAGCATAGAATTTATAGATCATGTTGCATACAAACATATACAAACACCAGGATAGAAATTGAACTATCACAACTAATACCAATATTTGATACAAAAGGAAAAGCTCAATCATGACTAGAAGAACACTAGATTTTGGAGAAAAGGATCTTTCAAAAATTAAACCTATAATCCATACATACCTCACTACTCAATATCACATACATACCTATCTTTCACTGTTACTCAACATCTCATACATACCTATCTTTCACTGCTACTCAACATCACAAACATAGATGACTTCCACTCCTGCTTAATATTACCTACACACCTAACTTCCACTACTGCTCAACATCACATACATTTGGTCCTAACCAAATCATAGGGTTTGAAATCAATGACAAAATTCACACATCTAAGAATCTCCCCCTTTGTCATTAACGACAAAACATCTTGGAAAGAAAAATATCAAAAACATGTGCATATATATATCTGCATAAAAATAAATGTATCTGCCCCTTACTCATACTCACTCATATTTCTCCATTTCTCTGTCTCCCCCTTTGACATCAAGGAAAAAGGGTCCCTTCAACAATAAAATAAGGGTAACAAAAATGTTCATCAACAAAACATAATTCTTAACTTCTCTTCTTCTAAAAAAATCGCTTGTATTTCTCTTGAAGTTTCAGAAGGAGAACCTTCTAATAATCCATTACTAGTTTGATACTAACTATACTTCTGGTTTCAACTACAAATCAATGGCATGAGATAAGCTATATGGAATGGACAAATTCTATTCATATTCTTTTGCATCTCTAAGAAGTCTTGAAAAAATGTTCCAATTTAGCTTTAACAATTTCTTTCACCTTCTAGAAGATGCTCACAATGTCTTCTTTCTGTCTTTGAAGTGATAATAGCTCAACTTGCAAATAATCTACCTTTTTCCTCTGACTATCATCTTTATCACTTAGAAAATCAAATGTTTTCCCAATAGAGTTTAATTCAGATTTAACTGATTTAATTTTCACCTTGAAATTTTCCATAGTAGCTAGCCATTGGAGACAATACTTATATACTTTGCTAGCACTATCAATATAGTCCTTCATTTCACATAAGCATTCTGTCAATATTATTTGAGGATCATTGCATCTTTCTAACATGTTCTGCACATCATCTACTTTTATCCTTGAATCATCCTCTCCTTTCATCATAACAATCAACTTCTCTTCAGCCATAGTTTAGATCATCTAATTCAATAACATCTTTCCATTTTTGGTCTTTCTTCTTCTTCTTCTCAGGTTCCAGAGAACCAGACAATACAGTATCCTTCAGTTTCCTCTTTCTAGAGGTGAAACTCTCCTTAGCAGAATTGATAGTAGGGGATATCGAATTAATACACCAAACCTCCTGAAATGTATTAAAGTAACTTTCACATGCTTCATCTTTCTTTTCATACACTAAAAATATCAATAAATCTGCTTTGCAATTGGAACTTGTGAATTGAACCACATAAAAATTTATTTCAATGACAAAGATATCAAAAAATACATTGTTAAGAATATAAGAAAAGATCCAAATTGGAAGGGATATCCTTGATTATTTGTCATGTTAATGTTCTCTAACAACTAACTCTTTAGTAATTCACATAAATCATAAACTGCATCTTCCATAACAAGCTTATGTATAACAAATATTGCAATATCTAAGGTAGAACCTTCCCTATTTCAGAAGTAAGAGATTCAATAAGTAGCATACCTTACCATGAGATTAACAATTATGTCGATCAACAACACTCTTTGATATCCCATAACCCTAGTTAGGGTTTCAACTTCCTTATTCTTCACAATCTTCTTTACCAGAATGGTTCCTTTGTCACATAGCCCAATAATTACTGAAATGATATATTTAGTGAGTAGATAAGGTTAGTCCAACATAATGTAATCATTATGTACTCAACTAAGGATAAGCCTGATCAAGAAGTCACTATCAAATTAGGAAAATCCACTCCATAGATCCAATCCATTATGCCCTAACTCTTTAATACTTTATAATTCCACACCATTCAAATTTCTTTCCATTTTCCTAATCTTTTCATTATCAAATGCATCTAGCCATCCCTTTTCCAGATATTGAAATTCTCCACTGCTTGATTCCCTGACAATCATCTTGGATTCCTTGATGTGAACTCTCACTCTACTTCTACTCTTCAACTACTTTTCTTCTCCTTAGACACTACTTTGCATAATGTAGAAAATGATCTTAAAGTTTTATATTTATCCTGTCAATTACTTCTAGGGTTTACTTGCCAAAAAGAATGTCTTGTCAATGGTGTGTCAATAACATCAACATCTTCACCAAATTACCGGATTGCATATTCAACACTATCATGCCAAACCCACATCATGAACTACTTTGGAGAGGGGGGCCAAATGATTTCCATGAGATCTCCCTCTGAGCCAAAGAAATAATCTTAGTTGCTAGAGGAAGAGGTATGTGAGACTCAATCACAATCCTGAATAGATTATTGGAGATAAGGATGTTGGAGTGCTAACTAGAAGATGAATTAGAGAAAATTCTTGCATGATCTCCAGTATTGAGCTTATAATTGCTAAGGAAGCATTTGGAGATGATCTTTGGGTTAAAGCTATGGAAGAGGAGATTGATCAAATTGAGAAGAACAATACATGGACCCTAGTACCCCAACTGGTAAATTAAAATGTGATAGGTACTAAGTGGGTGTTTAGAAAAAAGCTGAATGAAGATGGTGTTGTAGTTTGTAACAAAGCTAGATTGGTTTACAAAGGTTATGCACAAGAAGAAGGAGAAGACTATGGTGAGACTTTTGCACCAGTGGCTAGACTAGAAGGTGTCAAAATTTGCATTTGCAGCACATAAGGGATTCAAAGTATATAAGATGGATGTGAAGTCAACATTTTTGAATGGAATATTGGAATAAGAAGTATACATTGAGCAACCATATGGTTATTCTCTGACTGATGAGAAAGACATGGTATGTAAGGTGCACAAAGCACTATATGGATTAAAGCAAGCACCAAGAGCATGTTATGAAAGGATTCATTCACACCTGATGAAGATAGGTTTTTAGAGAACTAGCAAAGATAGCAACATATATCTCAAATCTGAAGGAGATAAGATACTAGTTAGTGAAGTGTTTGTAGATGATATCATGTTTGGAGGTAATGATGACATGAGCAATGACTTTTCAAATGAAATGAAAAGTGAGTTTGAAATGTCTCTAGTAGGAGAGATAAATTTTTTCATAGGCTTGCAAATAGAGAAAATGAAGAGTGGTATTTTCATCACACAGTCTAAGTATGTGAAAGAGGTATTAAAGACATTTGGTATGAGTGACTATAAACCAGTTGGGACACCAATGGTTACAGGTTGTAAGTTGTCTAAGGAAGATGAAGCCACATCTGTTGATGAGAAGGAGTATAGGTCAATAATTGGAAAATTGCACTATGTTGTTCACAATAGACCGGATATAGCTCATGTAGTTGGTCTAGTTGCTAGATTTTAGAATAATCCAAAGGAAACACATTTGATACCAACCAAGAGGATTTTTGACATATTTGAAAGGTACTATTGACTATGGATTATGTTATCCATATGAAGGAAACTTTGACTTGATGGTGTACACATATATAGATTGGGTAGGTAATTTTGATGATAGGAAAAGAACAATTGGTGTGGCATTATTTCTTGGAGGAAGACTGTTTCATGGAGTAGCAAGAAGCATAGTTGTATATCATAGTCTACTGCTGAAGCTGAGTATGTTGCAGCTTATATGAATTGTACCCATGCTATCTAGATGAGGCACATTTTAGAAGGTTTCAAGATGAAGTTTATAAAACCTATAAAGATCTTATGTGACAATACCAATGCCATAAATATTTCAAAGGACTCTATTTTGTGTGCACGAACCAAGCATATTGAATTGAAGTATCATTTCTTGAGGAAAAAAGTGCAGAGTAAAGATGTAATCTTAGAGCATGTTTCTACCAAGGAGCAGCTTGCAGATATCTCTACTAAACCTTTTCCTAAGACTACTTTTGAGTATCTTAGAAGTCATCTAGGGGTTGTACCCCTTCATGAGGTAAATTGAGCATGATGTGGAGTACATCAATTCTAGAGCTACTTGTAGAATTTTATAGTAGGATTGATGTAGAAGTGGAGTTATTCCACAGGGGGAGCATCAAATTGCATGTTATAGATGATGAATAGTGAAATTTGACATTGCATGTTTTACTTTCAATTTGGCATTGTTGTCAAAGGGGGAGAAGAATTATGTGATTATGTGGGAGATCAATTGTATGATTTACAGATCGAAGATCTATTGCTAGTAGCTGAAGACAAGGAGAGTACATGGTAAAATGTAAACCAGAATTCTTATTCACAATCACAACAATCAATGGTATTAATATTTCTATTGCCATTAATGCCAAAGGGAGAGATTGTTGGCATTTGCATGAAGATTGCATTAATGATACATTATGTTGTCATTGATGTCAATTAACTAGTAATGATATTATTGTAATGATATTTTGTAACTGGTAGGTAAGTTTGTGGAGTGAACTAGTATTGCTAAGTATTGGAGAGTTGAACCAGTAAACCCTACATGTTGATTTGATAAACCCTAACCAATTAAGTTTGGTGAATTGGTTATATTGGTTTATGATCTGATGATGAGCAGTAATGATTATGACACGTATGCATATTGTATGAAGAGAGTTTCAAAGTGTTTTGGCACATTGAGGAAATAGTTTTTGTCTAGGGAATGGGCAAGTATATCGCATGTAATGTAAAGTATGTGATGAGTTACTGAGTTCGATGAAGCAGTCATCAAGGAGTAGTCGAGGCTTTCTTGAATGATGTGTAGAGATTGTTATGTAATCCAATGGTTGTACTTGAACCGACTTGTTTGTAATCTCTATGAGAGAATTAGTTTTTTTTGGTGTTACCGACCTATTGATTTGTTTATAAGATCGATGAGTTGTTTAGTTTCAGAGTTGGCAAAGTTTCAGTTGAGTGTGTGGTTGTTGAACCGAATGATGTATCTGTAGTTTGAGTAAAGGTAGATAGGAGCATGAAAAGGATCTGAACAAGCAAGTGTAGTGCTATTCAAATAGATCAGCAAACCCCTTTTGTTTTCTAACAATTACAGTAGTTAAATCCCCTAATCGGGTAAGCTCTAACAAGCTTGGTGTTATTAAAATCCTCTAACCAGGTGGTCCATTAGCTTGGATTTCAAATCCTCTACCATGGTTACTCCTCAAAGGGTATTGCTTCTAACAAGGCATTATAGTCAATCCATTAACCGTGTGGTGCCTAACAGGATCTGGTCTTAACAAGAATTTTTGTAAAGCTTTAACAAGTCTGGCTTCTAACAAGGAGAAATTTAGAAGAGTTTAGATAGTTATCATGTGAGTCTCATCTCATCGTGGTTTTTCCCATTTGGGTTTCCACATCAAAAATATTGTGTCAAGTGGTGAATGTTTTTGTGGTTATGTTTTATTATGGTTGATTTGCTTAACTACTTAATCCTCTTTGATAAGTCATGATAACCGACAACAATATGAAATGAATTTTTACTTATGTGAGTAAAAGTATTTGGATGTTTATGAGTTTCAAGTTGTTTACTATTAATCTATTGTAACAGACAACCGATGTAACTTGAGAGTTTTATCTTGACAGTGATATTGCATTGATAGTTCTAAGTTTACTTTGAGAAGTTGATTTTGAGGTTGGTGAAGTTAAATCAGTTTTTCTATCTACTGATTCACCCCCCCTCTCAGTAGTTGATCGGATCCTTGTTCTTTCATCATACCATTAGGCTCACTACTGGATTACAACATAACTTACTATTGGAATGCTCACTACAATAAAAATAAGTGAACTGAGGAAAATTACATCTCCAAATGTATGAGGTTAGTTCCAAGATAAGCTCAAATGTCAAAACAACAACTTATAGAATACCTAGTGAAAGATCTCAGTTTCTCCAACCTATCAACACAACTTCTTGTAGAAGATTCGATAAGGGATTACTGTAACACTATCTTCAATCTATCAATCCAACTGATTGTAGCAGAGCTGGTAAGGGAATACTATAATACTATCTTGAATCTATAAATCCAATTTCTTGTAACTGATCTAATAAGGGATTATTGCAAAATTGTAATTGCACTCGCACATTCCACACTTATACACACCTTCTCTCTTGCACACACGCATCCCACATCAAACTCTAGTACATTGGCCGAGTATAAAAGGTTTATACAAATAATGCATTGATCGAATCAACATGCTACTCAAATATGCCTTGACCAAAATAGGGTAACCAAGTCAGCCTTCATTGATCTTCTACACACTTCCTTTTTAGTTACCAAAACACACACTTCAATTATTAGAGCAAAACAAAGGACTGTCAGACCCATAAACACAAACTCTAAGAATAAAAACTTCCACCTTCAATATACAAATGCCACATTTTTTGGAGCATATAATTCATAGATCATATTGCAATATAAACATATACAAAGATCCAGTTAGCAATTTAACTGTCATAACTAATACCAACACTTGATACAAAAGGAAAAGCTCAATCATGACTAGCAAAACATCTCAATATCACATAGATCATATTTCAATACAAAATTGATACATACCTCACTTGTCAATATCACATACATACCTATCTTCCACTGCTACTCAACATCTCATGCATACTCAACTTCCATTGCTGCTCAACATCACATACATACCTAACTTTCACTGCTGCTTAATATTACATAGATACCTGACTTCCACTGTTGCTCAACATCACATACATATGATCCTAACTAGATCACATGGTTTGACATCAATGAGAAAATTTACACAAGTCTAACACTTTTGCCATTGGTATTGAGCCTAGATCTATTGGGTTAAATCCTCTTTCAATGTATGTTGTGACTATTAAGTTGTTTAGTGGATTTACTTAGTGAAACCTTAATTCCTAATTTTCACCATAATACACTTGTTCTAATCCTTTGGAAAGTGATAAAGACATGTTTGATTTTAATGAAGATGATTGTGAAGTTGATTATGAAGAATTACTCATATTTAAAGTGGAGGATCTAGATGTAGCAAGCAAAGAAAATGGAGAGTTTAAAATCAAACTCAAATAATCAAAAGAAACATTTCCAGACTAAAAGTTCATGTTGAACAAGGAAAGAGAATTAAGGATTACCTAAATTCTAAACTCAGTAACAAATTAGTTGAATGCTCTAAACTTGAGGAAGAGATTGTCTTTCTAAGAAAAGAACTGGAGAAAGTAAATGATTAGGTTGATAAAGGCTTTAAACTCAATAAAATTACCAACTTCCTTGATGATATAGTCAATAGCCAAAAATACCAAAAGGATAAGGCCGGTCTTGGATTTGAAAAGGGTCAAAACTCAAAATTAGATACTTCTAAAAAACTCCTCTGAGATCAAGAAGAATGAAACTTGTGTAGATAAATATAATGAGTCAAATGATCAAAAGAAAAAGATAAACAAGATCTACACAAATGCTATCAATTAGACGAAGAGCTTCAAGAAATATTTCCCAAGGAATTTTACTACTTCTAGGTACTCTCAATAATTTCATGGTTATTGTTATTCTTGCAATAATTTTGGTCATAAGGTTGTTGACTGTAGATCTAAAGCAAGAAGAAGTGAGCACTTAAGTAATAAACCTTTCGTTCCTTTAGAAAATTCTTTGACTTCACATCCTTTTCATGGTTACTATTATGCATGGAATACATTTTGACATAAGGTAGCAAATTGCAAAATTAAGGTGAGGAGAAATAACTTTGGTCCAGACTGCAATATTGTTCACTACAACTATAACAATATTCAGTAAAATGAAAGGTTTTGTTGGAGTGGTTCTTTGAAATCACCTACTCATGATAACGAGATCTTATATAAGTAAAAAAAGGAAACTAAAAAAGTATAGAGAAGAAAACAATGGAAGGAGGATGAGAAGAAGAATGAGACTATATTTATGCATGGATCATAAGACCTCATAATGAACTAAGTTAGAGAATTGCCTTAGGGTGAGTTATTATTTGAAATATCCTTCAACTCCTAAACTATCATGAAAGTGCTAATGTTTGGATTATAAATCAAGATTTATCACAACCTATTTTTAGTATATGAATGTGGAGGAATATTTGGTAAAATCAAAATTATGGATTAAAAGAACTTTATGTAGAGTAATACGATAGGTATTTGGATCAATGGAAAGACACAAAGTTTTTTGGAAGAAGATCGGCTAATAAAGATAATCGCGTTAATGGAAAAAGGTTTGGGAAAATGTAAAGGTATTTTTACTTTGCTTGATCAATCTAATCTCATTTGAAATCAAACATTTGAAGTCTAGAGATTATAATAAGAGGATCCACTCAAGGATCTCAAGTGGAAAACCCTAGTGAAAGCTTGCATATGCATTGTAGAATCCTAAATTATACTCACCTACAATTTTCTCCTCAAGTAGGTTTCATTTTGGTGTTTGTCCTCTAAGGCTTGACTGAAGCATTGATTCTGCTCACAACAACTATCAAACAGAACTTACTATCTAAAATGTCTTCCCTTGATCTTGGAATCCTGATTTATAGGACTATTGTGCCTAATGCCATGGTTCTCTAAAAAAGAACCCATTTTGAGGCCTCATAACGGCTACCTAAATTGGGCAGGGATCTAGATCCAATGTCGACCTTTATCAAAAATTCAAATTTTTTTGACCGACAAGTATAAAAGGAAGTCTACTCCTCTCATTTCAAACCTAATGAATTCAAAGTCAAGATCTACACTCTAGAAGATGCAGGTGAGAATGTAGTTAGTCTTTTATCAAGAATTAGAGTAGAAGTGAAGTCAAGATTCAAGCATTGGAGATGACATTCATGTTCTATGTTTTATAAAGAAAGTTTACATGAAACCCTAATTCCTTGGTGGAGACAAACAAAAATTCATTAAATATCTATCATTAGTGTTTCATTCATTTTCAGCCTTTGCCTCAAAAGGAAAGTATTTTACTATAGTAATTCATTTACATTTTCAATTTAATTTCATGGTTAATTCCAAAATCAGGGTTTGACCTAATGTAAATATCGATTCCCAATAATTTCCCCTTCTTTCTATGTGAAGGAAATAGGTACAGATTTACATTCAGGAGGACTGAATGGATACATATAGGCAAATAGGTTCACCTTTTGATGGTAAGAAATTTAGAGGACTAGGAGGAATTGGAGTAGCACAATCCTAAAAAATTAGGCTGAACTTTTGTGAATAAGTCCGAATCATCTTCTTCTACTCAAATCCAGGTTGGTGGCTTTGTATGATGTCTATACCTCACCATTTCTGTCAAATTGCTTCAATAATTCACTATCCCTAGCCTTCAACAATTCAATTCAAGGAGGATAAAGCCCCATCTACGAGGCCTAGAATTTGATTAGAATCTAGATTTATCAAGGCTAGATCTAGTAGATTCCTCTCCTCTTTAATTTATTGGTAAATTAGGTTACTTAGTGGTTTTATTATGTTAATTTAACCCTAACCCTAATTTTCACATCTACATTTTGGTGAACCCGACTTCTTGCACCTTAATTTCTAATTTATGTTCTCAAATCTGATTGTTTCAAATTTGTACTCATAGATTCTATTTTCAATTGAAAAACATAAATTATGAGGTTAAATTTACAAAAAACGTAAATTTATTATTCTAAAGTTCACTTGTGGGTTGCATAATTTTTTAAATCTATTTTCAGATCTAATATTTATGACATGATATGCTATGAATTGGAGGCATTTATCTTTCGGATTCATAAATAAAATTTCTTAATTAATTGGTTTATCAATCACTTTTACAAATTTTTGCATTGTTTAATCATAATCTTCAATTTGTGCATTCAAATTTCCTTCCTTTGTGCATGAGTTTTGTTACCATTAGTCCTACCTATAATATTCCCATGAAAAGGATTTGTAGAATTAAGGCTTCCCAAGGTTTAATTACTACGGATATGGAGCCTAATTTGGATAACTTATTTCATGAGCATGTTCGTGGTTCCTCCAACCTTATAAATGATGTCATTTATCCCCATTCTTTTCATAATTCTCACAATGAGGATGAATTGCTAACTAGGGTTACCATTGACTGATTGGAGAAGATTGACAATGAATTTAAAAATATTCAATAATGGATGAGTCAACAATACTCAAAAATTGAGGCAATCTTGTTGATTGAAGGATTAAAAAGAATGGTGCAAAGTGATAAAAATGATGCTGATTTGTTGCATGGCCTTTCTCATATTGTTGACACTAATATCATGTCTATCAAAGTTATGCTGAAATCCTTGGTTACTTTCAACCCACTAGCCAAGTCAATCATTCCATTCCTATGCCTACATCCTTGTCTAGTGTGCCTACCTTTACATCTTTTATCATGACCACTTCCACACAAAATGTTAATCCTACTCATGTTAGTCATGAGGGAAATCCCTTTAATCAACATTTTTATATACCTTCTATGAGTGTTCCATTTGTATCCCAATTGTCTCCCATACCCACATATCATAGTGTTCCCCCTCATTACTCTCAACTTCCATCTACATACAAAAATGTTACTCCTCCATCACAATCCAATATGTCCAATTTCAATCCATCCATTGAAGCAACCATTAACAACCTTGCCCAAACTATCACATCTCTACAACAACAATTGGCTTTCATTACCCAGTCCAAGTTTAATGTGCCCACATTTGATGTAGCAAGCCAAAGATCTGATAATATTGTCCGTGTTGTCCCTCCTAAGCATATGAAAGTCCCTCAATTGTACTTATACAATGGAAAAAGTGATCCCTTGACTCATGTGAAAACCTTTCAAACTTTGTGTAGTGACTTTTCTCTTGACCAAAGACTCATGGCTAACATGTATGGTGAATGTGATAACTAAAGAATATCTCTACACTTTACAATTACATCAGGTAACATATGATAAGTTTGATGATAAGGTCAAGGTGTATGATGGTTTCTCTTGCCCTACTATTGGATCTATTACTCTTCCCATAGAGGTTGGTACTAAGTTCTTAGATGAGACTTTTTGTATCATTCCAACATCAGATTACTTTTGTGTGAAGTTGGGACATCCTTGGCTCTCTTTGTGAAAGAAATCCCTTCTACTATTCATAAATATCTCAAATTCCCTCATAATGGCACTATCATAAAAATTAATCAGTGTAAGGAAGTTAAGTAATGGAAACAACTTCCTACACTAACCTTGAGAGGAGGATAATGAAAAACTTTTTCAGATCATTACAATAGTTACAGAAAATAGAAATAGACATAAAAACATTCATACCACAACATAGTGATTTACGTGGGGAAAACCCTTTTGGGAGAAAAACCCCACACTTCAAAAGTAGCTCAATATTTTATTTAGCAATCAAAATAGATTACAATATACTTGCAAAGCAATCTCTTTGTAGGATTACCACTAATCAGAGATTCAGAGGCAACTCAATAGCCATAAGACTCTTACATACAACCTCTATCTCACGCACCTCATATATATGAGATACAATACAAGAAACTATCAAATGGTATTACAAAACCATGGGCTAAAACCACCTAGTGAGGTGTAGCCAGCCTTATCTCCCTTCTAGATGCCTTATGACATGTGCTTCTCCCTTTTACAGCTCATTTATGTGTTTGATACAAAATTATTTTTCCTATTTCAGGAGTACAAACTTTCAGAGGCCATAACTTGAGAACCGGGTGTCCGATTGATGAACCGTTTGAAGCGCCAGAAAGCTCGCAAAGTGCTCTATCACCTTGTAACCTGCTATGCTGGTTACACCAACTTTTTAGGACATTTAGGAGCCTCTAAAGACCTCAAAATTAAGTTTAAACATTTTATCACACCCCTCCAAAATGGAAATTTTAATATCTTCAAAACTGGTTGTGATCTTGCGATGAAACTTTACTGGAATGCTTATCTAACCAACCAGAAGCTTCAAGGAGAATTTCACACCATTTAGTGCTCAAATGAAAACTTACTATAAATAGTAACCTCACATAAATGCAAGGTTGAGACACCATTTTTCCCAACAAATCTCCCACTTGTCGAACACCTTGCAAGAGCAAAGGGAGTATCAACACAATAAATCAATTCCTAGGGGCCATGAGGCCCATTGACTCTGAACACCATTTGAACTTCTCTGTGCTCACAGCCTTAGTTAAAGCATCTGCAACATTCATCAAATTTTCTACCTTAACCAACTTCACCTTGCCATCTTCGACCATATCTCTGACAAAATGATACTGAACATCAATATGTTTGGTCCGGGCATGAAATGTCGGGTTCTTAGCTAGGAAAATTGCACTCTAACTATCACAGTAAATTGTCATTGTACCTTATTTTATTCCAATATCTAAACACAGTCTCTTAAGCCAAATGGCTTCTTTACAAGCATGAGTAGCTGCCATATACTCTACTTCAGTAGTGGATAAAGCAACCACAACCTGTCGCTTACTCATCCAACTAATTGCACCACCAAACAAAGTAAACACATAAACACTAGTGGATCTTCTGCTATCAATATCACCTGCCCAATCTAAATCCACATAACCATGGATATCAAGAGAAGTCATGTCTCCAACTAAATTACCATGATAACACAAAGAATACTCTAAAGTACCCTTCAAATATCTGAAGACTCTTTTGACTGCATCCCAATGAACTCTACCAGGATTAGACATATATCTAGAAAGTACTCCCACTGCTTGGGCAATGTCTGGTCTAGTACAGACCATAGCATACATCAAGCTTCCAAATGCACTCTGGTAAGGCACTCTGCTCATGTCTTCCATCTCTGATGGGGATGTAGGAAAATCTAAAATAGATAGTTTCATTCCAACTGTAAAAGGAACACTCAATGGTCTACAATCCTGCATGTTGAACTTCTGTAATACTAAATTCACATACTTGCTCTAGCCTAGCCATAGATTTTTGTTCACTCTACCTCTTCTAATTTCCATCCCAAGAATGTGCTTTGCTACACCAAGATCTTTCATTTCAAATTTAGCAACGAGTTAAGACTTTAGTTTTGAAATCATACCTTTCCCTTTACCAATGAATAACATATCATCAACATACAATGCAATGAATAGGAAATGATCACCATCAGATTTATAATAAACACAGTGATCTGATTTAGAATGCTCAAATCCCAAACTCAACACATATGTATCAAATTTTTGGTACCACATCCTAGGACTCTATTTGAGGCCATACAAAGATTTCTTCAATTTACAGACCAAATTACTTTTGCCTTTCACCACATAGTGCTCTAGCTGTGTCATATAAATATCCTCCTCCAAATCACCATGAAGGAAAGCAGTTTTCACATCCATTTGCTCAACCTCTAAATCATAAGTAGTAGCAATAGAAAGCAAAAATCTAATGGACGTCATTTTTGCAACAAGAGAAAATATCTCACCGTAATCAACACCCTCAACCTCAGAGTAGCATTTTGCAACCAACCTTGCTTTATACTTCTCAATGCTTCCATCTGAACCAATCTTTTTCTTGAACACCCATTTACAACCAGTAGGTTTTCATCCTTCAGGAAATGGTACAAGATCCCATGTATCATTCTTTTTCAAAGCTGCCATTTCTTCTTCCATAGCAATCTTCCAGGATTCTGCATCATTCATACCTAATGCCTCTTCTATAGATTTCGTTTCATCCACATTAGTATTCAAAGCAAAAATATATCTCCAATCATCAGGTGAATACCTTTCAGGTGGTTGTCTATGTCTTGTAGACCTTCGAACAAGCTGAGTTGGAGGTTCTTCCTCCTCTTCTGAAGCTTCAGAGCTAGATGAGCTCTCCTCAACTTCTTGCCTATCTAGGGGTCTTGATTCAACTCTTTCAGGTGTAGAAGGAAGTTGAATCACATTTTCTTTTTTAGTCTGTTTTGGCTGTAATGTAACAGAAGGAGACTTAATTTCTCTGAAAATAACACTTCTACTATAAATTACCTTTTGTGCAATAGGGTCCCAAAGCTTGTATCCTTTCACACCATAGCTGTACCCGATGAAGATACATTTCACAACCTTGTTCTCCAACTTTGTCCACTTCTCCTTTGGCACATGTGCATATGCCTCGCAACCAAAAACTCTAAGATGTCTCAATGAAGGCTTGTGACCTGACCATGCTTTCATAAGTGTTTTATCAACAAGAGCTGATGTAGGAGACCTGTTAATTAGGTAGCAAGTAGTGGCAATAGCTTCAGCCCAAAACTTTTGTTCGAGACAAGAACCACTCAACATACTCCTAGCCTTCTCCATCAGTGTCCTGTTCATTCTTTCTACAACTCCATTCTACTGTGGAGAATATGGAGTTGTCTTCTGCCTATTAATTCCACAGTCTTTACAGAATCTATCAAAATCATTAGAGCAAAATTCACTGCCATTATCAGTTCTCAAACATTTTATTTTCTTTCCAGTCTGCAACTCAACCATTGCTTTAAATTCTTTAAAATGACTAAAAACTTCAGATTTACTCTTTAGAAAATATACCCATGTCCTTCTACTAAAATCATCAATAAATGAAGCATAATCTATGGATTTTCCAATCGAAGGGACATCTATTGGACCAAACACATCAGAATGAATAAGATCCAAAACACCACAAGTTTTATGAGAACTCGAGTAAAACTGAACACGGTTTTGTTTTCCATAAATGCAATGCTCACAGAAATCAAAGTCAAGATTACAATCATTTAAACATTCAACAAGGTTTTTATTTTTCAAGGTCCTTAGACCCTTTTCTCCAATGTGGCCAAGCCTTTGGTGCCATAACATAGTCTTCTTTGTAGGTAACTTTGCTTCAGAAGAAAGAGAACCCTTAGGTACCCGAAAAGCATTTCCATCTACTGAAGGTGAAACCTTCAAATCTTCCAGTGAAGTATCCGTAGATTTACCTTTTACAGAAGTGCTATTACACTCAATAGTGTATGCTTCAAGCTTATACAAAGTGTCAAACCTGACACCTCTAGCAATTACCATAGCACCCTTAATCATCTTACATCCTACTTCAGAAAAGACTACCCGCACACCCGCATCTATCAGTTTGCTCACAGATAACAGATTTCATTTTAATCTAGGGATATGCAACACACCATTAATCCTTTTTATTCTACCATCAGAAAACTTGATTCTAACTTTACCTCGATCAACAATGTCTAAAGGTGAATCATCACCCAAGTACACCTTACCTCCATTAAATTCTTCATATTCAGAAAACCAATCTCTATTGGAAGTCATATGAAAAGATGCACCTGAGTCAATTAGCTAGGCATCATTACCTGCATGAATCGCTAAAGCTGCAATGAATGCATTATTGTAGCGTCCTAAAATTGTGACACTTGCAATTTTGACTACATTTCGGTCTTCATGATGGCGATGCAACATTGAACCTGAATGGAGACCCTGAAACTTGTCCATGACACCAAAAACTACATTTTTCAAGCACCCTGGCCTGAACCTCCTTTGCACCCTGCTGTCCCGGGAGGTGGGACCAGAGCGCCCAATGCCCTGGTCCTTCAGGACCAGAGCGCCCAATGCCCTGGTCCTTCAGGACCAGGGCGCCCAGTGCCTTGGTCCCCTAGGACCATGGCACCCAGTGCCCTGGTCCCTGGCCCTATTTTGGGCCCGGTCTCCTATGGGACTTCGGGTCTTTTTTGTTTGCAAATTGGAAAATAACATTTCCTGGTCGGCCTAAGGTTGGGAAAATCAGTCTATCAACCCTAATTGACAAGTATATAAATGACATTTTCTTCTCTCATTTGGATGATGGAAAAAAGCATGGAAACAATACTCAAACATTCAAGCATTCAAGCATTCAAGCATTTCTTCAAGAAATTGATTATTCCAAGTCTCCATTCAAGGCTAAGTGTTGCATTCAAGACAAGGATTCAACCATTGAAGAGGAGATCACATACTACTACATACAACACGCAACATGCAACAACATCTATACCTTCGCACATAAGGATACAAACATCCTTACAACAAGGTATTAGTACTTGTTTTACATTACAATCATTTACATTTACAACAATTTCTCATTTCTTGGTTAATTCCAAAACTGGGGTTTGACCTAAGGGCAAACCCCTAATCCCTAACCCCCCAATCATCTTCACTTTTCTGTGTGTAGGTTGCAGGTACGCGACTAAAATTGAAGATCTAGAATCCTTGTGCAGAGACGAACAGATCCCCCTTCATTTTGCGGATTTTTCGGAGGACCGTGTGCACGCCGGGCGCCATCGTCCTGTCAACTTTTGCCCAAATTTGTAGGACAGCGCCATATCGACATTTTATTGCTAATTCCAGGTCCGCAGCTTCATCTTATATCCCTATCTCAGTTTATAAGTGAATCTTTCTCACTTTCTATGCATTCCTAGCTTAATCTTTCTATGCATATTCTTTACAAAAGAGGGTAGCCTTGCTGTCTTAACCCTTGAAACTCATTTAGCATCCAATCTTGCCTTGTGTGGGATTGGATCTTGTGGGTTTCAACCCCTCTTTTGAATGTAAAGTCTCCCCTAAGTGAAAACCGTCAACCCTAGCAACCTCCCTTCTCTCTCCTTGGAGTTGGAAGAGGGGAGAGCAACCAGGGTTCGATCAATTTTTCGCTTTACATTTTGGTGAACCTGACGTGGACATCCTTTCTGATTATTCATGGTTAGATTTGAAAATTGGATTCCTTGATTACATTTTCATGTTTGATCTTTTGCAAAATTTTAGAGGTTGATTGCATAAAAACCCTAAAAAATTTTTTTTGGGTAATTGAACTTGTGAAATGTTTAATTGTTAATGCTTATTTCAGATCTGCCCTTCTATTACAAATTATCAATTCATATCTGTGCTTTATTTTTGAAAATTAGGTGGTTAAGTGTCAAAACCCTAATTTTTGAAACCCTCTTGATTCAACCTTTGTCCGACAATTTCACTGATCAAAACATTTCCAAATCAGCTGTAACTTTGGATTCTGCAATAAAATCACAATATCTTTCATCCCTGAAAATTTGGAAAAAAGTTGCGAGGACCGTGTGCACTCCGAGCGCCATCGTCCCCGACATTTTTTCTGAAATTTCGGGAGCTAGATCTTACTGTATTTTTCTGCTAAAATCCAGAATTTTGGCTGATTTTATCAATTATAACACTTTCAAAATTACAGTCAAAGTTGGTCTTGTGATTGCTTAGTTTAAGGCTTCTAAACATTCAAAAATTGTTGAAATTGAAATTTTGTGTCAAAATTGTGTTCTTACTGTCCTAAATCTGAAAAGTGTGTTTGCATTCATTCAAAATTTCAGTGCTTTATTCAAATTTTTGCAATTTGTGACTTTTGAAATTAAGTGCTTAATTACAACAACTTTGATTTCCGCTTTCAAAATTGAATATTGCGTGAAATTGAGTCAACTTTTAAAATTCAAAACTTGCATTGCTTTTGGTATTCCCTCTAAAATCATAAAATTCAAAATTTTAGTTTCCCTCTCTTTTTCAAAATTCAAATTTTGCATTTTTCGACAATCTTGGTAGTGTTCAATTTTGAGATTGCAACTTTAATTTGGCCTATCTACAGATCGTAAAATCACTCAATTTTTTCAGATTAGCTCTAAAATCATCATACCTTTCATCCCTGCAAATTTCAAAAAAAGTTGCAAGGACCGTGTGCACTCCGAGCGCCATGGTCTCTGACATTTTTTTCGAAATTTCAGGAGATTGTCGTGATTGCATTTAACAGCTTAAATCTAGGAGATTGGCTGATTTTACTGAAAATTTCTACCTCTAAATTCAAAATCTTCTCTCCCTCTCTAGTGCATGAGTTTTACAACAATAAGCCCTACTTACACTATTCCCGTTAGACGAAGCCGTAGAATTAAGTCTTTCCGAGGTTTAACTACCGAGGAGATGGAACCTGATTTGAATAGCCTTTTTAACGAGGACATGGGTAATTCCTCTAATCCTCCTAATGATGAAGAAGCTCTCCATGATGTTTTTGTAGAACAACTTTCGAAATTGGATAATCAATTTGATGATTTTCGACAATGGATGTCTCAAGAATACCCCGATAGTCAAGCTCTTCCTTTAATTGAGGGTCTAAAACATATGCTTCAAAGTGATAAGAATGGAATTGATATTTTGCGTGGTATTGCACACATTGTGGATTCGAATGTGATGCCTATGAAGAGTTGTGCTGAAACTTTAGGTTATACACAACCTCCCACTCAATTCAATCAGTCTATTCCTTTGACAACTTCTATTGCTAGCATACCTACCTTTATATCAAACATAATGGCTACTTCTATACAAGACATTCTGCCTATGATTACCAGTCATGGGGGCAATCCTTCTTCTTCAATTAGCCCTCTTCCTTCATTCAATCTGACTTCTTCATTTATTCCTTCAATGAGTGTTCCTATTACATCTCCACAAATGAACATGACGCAAAGGGGCAATTCATTCAACCATTCCATTCCTCCTTGTAGTGTTCCTCCTTTCCAATCATCTCCTATGACTAACTATCATAGTGTCCTGCCACCTTACTCTTTACCTTCTTTCAATAACATAACACCTCCATCTCAATCTAACACATCTAATATGAATTCTTTGACTGAAGCGACCATTAACAATCTTGCACAAACTGTCTCTTCTTTACAGCAACAAATTGCCTCTATGAATCAATCTAAGTTTAGTGTGCCCACATTTGATATTGCGAGCCCACTTTCTCTTGACATTGTTCGAGCTATCCCTCCTAAACATGTTGAAATCCCGCATTTGGAGCTTTATAATGGTAAAGGAGATCCTCTAACACATGTTAAGACTTTTCAAACCATATGTACTGATTTTGCTTATGACCAAAGGTTGCTTGCAAAACTGTTTACTAGAACATTAAGAGACAAAGCCCTACAATGGTATTGCTCGTTGCCTTCTTATTCTATTACTTCTTTCGAACAACTTGCAAATGCTTTCATTCAACAATTTCAAAACAATATAAGTCCTAAAGTTACTTTGATTGATTTAATGCATTGTAAACAAGGTGTTAAAGAAAAAGGGACTGATTTCATTGGTAGATATAAGCATTTGTATGCTCAAATTTCTTTTCCAGTGCCTGACAATGATATTCAAAGAATCTTTATTTCTAATTTACAAAAATATATTCGAGACAAACTTCTATTTTCTGAGTTTACTTCTTTCCAACAGTTGTGTGCAACTCTTCACAATTATTAACTGACTGTGAGTCAAATGGAACAATCACATCTTATGGCTCCGAGTGATAATGGTGATAGCAGTCAACAACCATTTGAGAAGTTTAAACCGAACAGAGATTCCATCAAATTCAATGAAAACATCATCAACAACAATGTGAATGCAGCATCAGGTGTGCCTCCTATTTCTAAATTTTTCAAGAAAGAAAGAAAGTATACTCCTTTGAATGAATCATTGCATAGTATTATGAATAAGTTATTGGAACAAAATGTGCTTACTCTTCCTCCTATAAGGCAAATTGATCCTGCAAAGATTACTTCACCTTATTTTGATAAAAAATCTTTTTGTCAATTTCATCGTCAGCCTGGGCATGATACTGAAAAATGTTTTGCTTTAAAGGGTAAAATTCAAGATTTGATTGATAATAATACTATCTCTGTTTCTGGAGTGAATGATAAAGGCAACATGTCTGTAGCTCCTCCTAACCAAAATCTTCAGATTTTTACTGATCCATTACCTTCTCATACCTCTAATGCGATTGAGGCTAATGATTCCTCTCTCTCATCTGATGGTCTTGTGTCTATGACTCCGAATGTGATTAACTTTGTAGAGTAGCAAGAAAACCCTAAAGAACCTTCCATCACATTTGATTCTAGTGAAACTATCAGGGCACCTGATGGTCCTTTATACATAGTTGCAAAATTCAAGAATACACCTTGCCGTGGAGTGCTTATTGATCCTTCGTGCATGGTTAATGTTATTACCGAAGAATTTCTTTTTACTTTGCAATTGAATCAAGTGATCTATGACAAAACAGATGTGATTGTGAAATTATTTGATGCATTTTCTTCTCCTACAATTGGTTCTATTACATTACCTATTGAGGTCCATAACAAATCCCTTGATGTGAGCTTTGCTATTATTCCTTCATCCGAACAATTTCGTGTGAAGCTTGGTTATCCTTGGCTATCTTCCATGAAAGCTATTGCTTCTCCTATTCATAAGTGTTTAAAATTTCCCCATAATGGTGAAGTTGTTACTGTCAATCATAGTCTCTTTAAACTAGCTGAAAGAACCTCTAGTGTTCCTATAGATTACTTTTGGCCTAAACAATTCCAATCCCTTCCTCCGCAAAGTGGTCATCTTTTCAAATCTTATCAAAAATGGAAAATAGATATGATCCTATCTTTAAGTGAACCTAGAACACCTAAACTTGACATTCCTATCATTCTTGAGAAGGAACTTCTTCCTTTGAAAGATAAAACTAATGTCTTTCCTCAAGGAGATTCCCAACCCATCCCTATGGATGTGACTATGTCTATGCTTAATAAACTTTCTAAAGGTAGACCTATACCTCCTCATCATGATGGACTTGGTCTCCTTCCTAAACCAAAAATTCCTCCTTTATATGGAGCAGTTCCTCCTCCTTCCTTTTATAGAGAGAAGAGACCTTCTTCTTCTCCTATTATCCAGCCTAAGAGACCACAACCTAAACACCCAAGTGATAAGGATGAGAACATTCCTCCTCCTCAATCTTCTCCACTTCCTACTAAGACTAGATGAAATCGTTTTGCACGTGAACGCTGACGAAAGCGTCGTCTTAGAGCTCAGGAAGCTGCTTCTCAAACTTCGCAATCTCCAAAAACACCTTCAACGAGCATTATTCCAATTTCTCCAAAATCTCCTAAACATAAGATGCATGATGGTCTTGATCCTGTGCGAGTTAAAGATTTTATTTTTATAAATCTTGATGAGGATATAGATGAAAATGTTATTCATGATGAAAATGTTACTCCTCTTGCTTCTGATAGTGAATATGAACTTGTTGATATTGATAACCATTTATCTAACGAATTTTCTAAAGCACTTATCCTAGCTCCTAGACAAGAACAACGTGGCTTGGAACATGAACATAGCCCTTGTTTGGATCTTGTGATAGCTCCATCTGCTATGTTGGATGTTCCTCCTCTAGCGTGTTCCCTGCCTTCCCGAAACATTGATCAGCAAGATCGGGGGGTAGATGACGTGCTAGACTAGTTTCATTAGCATAGCAGATTCTCTCCTCCTCTCTTTTGTTACTTCTTCTATATGTTATTCTCATTCTTCTATTTGTTGTCCTTGGTGTTGTCTACTAGAGGACGATGCAAAGCATTGAGATCTCTTTTGGTCTCTCTCATGTTGACTCAAAAGACACATGTGTTCCCTTCTTCTAGGTGACCTTCCTTGATTGGTGAATGAAGAACAATTATGCATACATACATATGATATATATACATGAATTATCATACAGCATACTAACCCCGAGGAAAGTGAAGTCACCTCGTGCTTTGTGTTTTGTGTCTATTATCCTTGGGTTTATCTCACACTTGGGGGCTAAATCTTTGTGATAACATGCTCCTTTCCTTTCTCATTTCTTATGTGTATCGCTACGTTAAAACAATCACCCCCATTGAGGTGTGTGCGATCGCTTTAACATAGGGGGGCATACACCCTATCTATCCCTTCAAGATACTTGAAAATTTCTTGGCAAACTTAGCTTTGCCTTGAAAATTTTTGGTATTTCTTTTGCATGACTCATAGTGAGGGAACCTTACTACTGACAGTCATGGTTCTCCCTCGTGATCTTCCCTTTTACTTTGTCAATCGAAGTTGTAAGATCCTTAGTCCACTGGGGGCTTGGTGTGTCTTGCCTCCTTGACGTGGTAAAAGTCTTTCAATGTTGTTTCCTTGTACTTTACCGGAAGTATGAGCGTATGCCTATACTCCCGCTAAAGTGGGGGCTAAATGTAGCATCCTAAAATTGTGACACTTGCAATTTCAACTGCATTTCGGTCTTCACGATGGTGATGCAACATTGAACCTGAATGGAGACCCCGAAACTTGTCCATGACACCAAAAACTACATTTTTCAAGCACCCTGGCCTGAACCTCCTTTGCACCCTGCTGTCCCGGGAGGTGGGACCAGAGTGCCCAATGCCCTGGTCCTTCAGGACCAGGGCGCGCAGTGCCCTGGTCCCCCAGGACCATGGCGCCCAGCACCCTAGTCCCTGGCCCTATTTTGGGCCCGGTCTCCTATGGGACTTCGGGTCTTTTTTGTTTGCAAATTGGAAAATAACATTTCCTGGTTGGCCTAAGGTCGGGAAAATCAGTCTATCGACCCTAATTGACAAGTATATAAATGAAATTTTCCTCTCTCATTTGGATGATGGAAAAAAGCATGGAAACGATACTCAAACATTCAAGCATTCAAGCATTCAAGCATTTCTTCAAGCAATTGATTATTCCAAGTCTCCATTCAAGGCTAAGTGTTGCATTCAAGACAAGGATTCAACCATTGAAGAGGAGATCACATACTACTACATACAACATGCAACATGCAACAACATCTATACCTTCGCACATAAGGATACAAACATCCTTACAACAAGGTATTAGTACTTGTTTTACATTACAATCATTTACATTTACAGTAATTTCTCATTTCTTGGTTAATTCCAAAACCGGGGTTTGACCTAAGGGCAAACCCCTAATCCCTAACCCCCCAATCGTCTTCACTTTTTTGTGTGTAGGTTCCAGGTACGCGGCTGAAATTGAAGATCTGGAATCCTTGTGCAGAGACGAACAGATCCCCCTTCGTTTTGCGGATTTTTCGGAGGACCGTGTGCACGCCGGGCGCCATCGTCCCGTCAACTTTTCCCCAAATTTGTAGGATAGCACCGTATCGACATTTTATTGCTAATTCCAGGTCCGCAGCTTCATCCTATATCCCTATCTCAGTTTATAAGTGAATCTTTCTCACTTTCTATGCATTCCTAGCTTAATCTTTCTATGCATATTCTTTACAAAAGAGGGTAGCCTTGCTGTCTTAACCCTTGAAACTCATTTAGCATCCAATCTTGCCTTGTGTGGGATTGGATCTTGTGGGTTTCAACCCCTCTTTTGAATGTAAAGTCTCCCCTAAGTGAAAACCGTCAACCCTAGCAACCTCCCTTCTCTCTCCTTCGAGTTGGAAGAGGGGAGAGCAACTAGGGTTCGATCAATTTTCCGCTTTACAATTACCATCTTCCTTCTCAGACTCAGAATCAAAATTGAACTTTTTATTTTTCTTCTTCTTCTTTTCTTCTTTGCAGTCCTTATAGATGTGACCTAGTTTACCGCAATTCCAACAAATGACTTTGGACTTTCTAGGAGATTTCGATCTCCCTTTGGATTTGGACTTGTCATGCTTCTCATTCTTCTTGCCTTTCTCCTTAGGTCTTCCATGAATAGTTAGGGCTTCCTTTGAACTGATGGATACCTTCCTCCGCATCTATTCACCAAGTAGGGCACCCACCACGTCTTCAGATTTCAAAACAATAGAAGTACTACCGATAGCCATAAAAAGAGAATCCCATGAATCAGGCAAAGAACAAAGCAAGATCTGACATTTCTCCTCCTCCTCCATCTTAACACCGATAGATACCAATTGAGCCACCAACATATTGAATGCTTCCAGGTGATCTGCAATCTGTTTTCCTTCTTCCATCTTCAAGGAATACAACTTCTTCCTTAAGAAAATTTGGTTTAGTAGAGATTTCGCTTAATACATTTCACCAAGCTTAGTCCATAGCTTCTTTGCAGAGTTTTCTTCATGGATGTTGATCACAACAGAGTCTGCCAAGCACAATCTAATTAGACCCTTGGCTTTTCGGTCCATAACATCATACTGTGCCACCGTAGTAGGATTTGAGGGCCTTTGGACATTCACATCAATAGCATCCCATAGATCTCAATCTATTAACAAATCTTCTATCTTTACCTTCCACATCTCAAAATTACTTCCATTAAATTTCTCCACCTCTATTCTCCCTGATGAACTTGCCATCTAAAAATTCCTGCAACAAGATCAAAAAGTGTCTTCTGCACAAGCTCTCACTCAAATCTGGATTAGTTCAAAAAACCCAACAACCCACAATTGAAACCAAAGGTGATCAGGCTCTGATACCACTTGTAAAGAAGTTAAGTAATGGAAACAACTTCCTACACTAACCTTGAGAGGAGGATAATGCAAAACTTTTTCAGATCGTTACAATAGTTACAAAAAATAGAAATAGACATAATAACATTCATACCACAACACAGTGATTTACGTGGGGAAAACCCTTTCGGGAGAAAAACCCCACACTCCAAAAGAAGCTCAATATTTTATTCAGCAATCAAAATAGATTACAATATACTTGTAGAGAAAGCTCTTCACAAGAGTACCACTAATTAGAGATTCAGAGGCAACTCAATAGCCATAAGACTCTTACATACAACCTCTATCTCACGCACCTCATATATAGGAGATACAATACAAGAAACTGTCAAATGGTATTACAAAACCATGGGCTAAAACCACCCAATGAGGTGTAGCTAACCTTATCTCCCTTCTAGATGCCCTATGACACGTGCTTCTCCCTTTTACAGCTCATTTATGTGTCCGATACAAAATTATTTTTCTTATTTCAGGAATACAAACTTCCGAAGGCCATAACTTGAAAATCGGGTGTTTGATTGACGAACCGTTTGAAGTGTCAGAAAGCTTGCGAAGTGCTCTATCACCTCATAACCTACTACACTATTTATGCCCACTTTTTGGATGTTTTGGAGCCTCTAAAGACCTCAAAATTAAGTTTAAACATTTTATCGCACCCCTCCAAAATGGAAATTTTAATATCTTCAAAACTAGCTGTGATCTTGCAATGAAACTTTACCAGAATGCTTATCTAACGAACCAGAAGCTTCAAGGAGAATTTCACACCATTTCATGCTTAAATGAAAACTTACTATAAATAGTAACCTCACATAAATGCAAGGTTAAGACACCATTTTTCCCAACACATAGCATGTACGAGCCCATGGCAAGGCATGGGGGTTTCACTCTTAATTACTTTTGGCCTAAACAATTTGTGCCTCTTAATCCTCAAAGTGATACTCTCTTTCCATCTTATCAAAAGAGGAAAAAATGAGATGATCTTATCTTTGAGTAAGCCTAGAGTCCCTAAACCTATTCCTCCTCCTCATGATGGACTTGAAATCCTTTCGACACCTTCTATTCCTCCTATATATGCCACAATATCACCTCCTATGTATTACAAAGGAAAGTGCTTAGCATCACCTATTTCTTAACCTAGTAGACCTTCTCCCTTTTCTCCTCCTTTAAAGGAAGAAAAACAACCCATGTCCATTGATCCTTAACCTTCACAACCCTCAACAAAAATTAAAATAAATCATTGTGCTAGAGAATGTTGACCAAAATATCATGCTAAGGCTCGTGAAAGTGCTTCTCAAACTATTCCCTCTACCAAAACATCAAATATTGACTTGGTCCTATTTATCTAGCCTTTGCCTAAATTTAGGGAGAAAGTTCAACCTAAATCACCAAGATTAAAAATTCTTAATAAAAATGATGGTTCATGCTTTTTTCATGTAAGAGATCCTATTTTTATTAATCTAGATGATGAAATGGATGATAATGTTGTTCATGCTAACAATGTTGATTCTAATGACATGTAGGAGCTTGTTGATGTTAATAATGATATATCTATACATTTTTCAAAATAATTAACCCTAGCTCCTAGTGACAAACAACGCAACTCATCATTAGAGCATGGTCCTTATTTGGAACTCGTGGCAACTCTATCTATTGTTCTCAACATTGCTACTCTTGGATCTTTTCCACCTTCCTAAAATAATTTTCAACAAGATTGGGAGGTAGTTGATTTATTTGATTAGATTCATTCGTATCATACCTACTCTCTCTTATCTCTTGCTTTTTTGTAATGTGCTTCCCCCAAGATGTGTTACTCTATTATGTTAGGTTCTCTTTGGATGATCCTTGTCACTTCATTGTTGCAAGGTAGTAAAGAGGCCAAATGTATTGTGACATTCTTCTATTTGTATCTCAATTCTTCTATTTTTTTATCCCTTGTGTTGTCTACTTGGGGATGATGCAAAGTGTTGAGATCTCTTTTGGTCTCTTCCATGTTGATTCAAAAGACACATGCTCTTCTTTCATTGTATTTGTGGTTTCACTACCTTTGGGGGATGAGGTTAATTTAATAATAAATATTATTTATCATAAGAGCATACTGACCCCAGAGTTAGTGGATCCCTTATGTGTATTTATGTTTTTTGACCATTATCCTTTGATTTGTCCTTTATTGGAGGCATCTCATTGTGGTAATGTGCTTGTCTTTTGGATGCATGATACCTTAAAGGAATTGCCTCTGATAAGGCATATGCAATTGCTTTAACATTGGGGCATACACTCCACTCAATGTTTGACTTTTTGCAAACATTATAGCATGTTTTGATACTCAAGTTACTTTTCAAATTGAGCCTTTTTCTTTGTAATTTGGTATTTTTCTTTTTCATGACTCATAGTAAGTGCACCTTACTAGGCTAGCAGTCATGATTATTCCCCTCTTTCCTCTTTCTTATGATGTCCCTTTTATCTTGATATTGAAGTATTAAGATCCTAAAGTCATTGGGGGCTTAGTATGTCTTGTCTCTTTTATTTCTTAATGAAAGTTTTCAATGCAGACCTTTGTACTTTACCATGAGTATGCTTAGTCTCATACTCCTACTAAAGTGGGAGATAAATGTAGAATCCTAAATTGTACTCGCCTACAATTTTGGCCTCAATTAGGCCTCACTTTGGTGTTTCATCCTCCAAGGCCTAACGAAAGCACTAATTATGCTCACACCAACTATCAAACACAACTTTTCACTATCTAATTTGTCTCCCCTTGATCTTGAAGTCCTGATTTCCAGGATCATCATGTCTAGCACCCTAGTTGGTGCAGGAGCACCTCATCCCTTCAAGAACCCATATGCGGGGCATGATTTAGTTTTTTTTTTGTTCAAACAAGGTCTATTTAGACCCAACATGATGTAATAAGGCCAATAGTGCCAATAAAATGTAAAGGTTGAGTCAGTTGATCGTCATATGTCCTGAAAATTGTCAAATTGCTCACATAGGGCCTAGTGGTCAAAACAAGTCAAAATGGAAATAACAAGGCTAGGGGGAGTATTTTGTGTCATTTTTAATGTTAGAAAATATTATTTAACCTATTTTTGGTATTGGATGATCAAGAAGTACAATAAACCAAAAGTTGTCAAAAAGCAATAAATGATGTCAATGCAACTTTTCAAAGCTGCTTGACAATATTTGCAAAAAGGTTGGTTTTGGGTAGTTATAGTCGGTTGGTCATTTGGGAATCCTTATAATTATCTAAATATGGTGAAAACACTCCTCAAAAAGATGCAATTCTTAGAATTGAAGTTTTTGGCAATAATAGTAAGTGGGTTCCTTGCACGTTCTATGTTTTTCCTGAACTTTCCTCACATTCATTCTGCAATTTGTTAGTTTTCACCATTGCTATGCATTTAAGGTTCATTAACATGGTTTTAGGGTTTAAGAACAGTAAATACCTTTCATTTCCTTTAGGTTTCATGTCATTTTGTGTTGTTTTGGCAAAGATACAATAAGTTCTCTCAAAATTGTCAAAACCCAGAACTAGGGCAAAATGAGACAAAGAAAATGCTATATCTTTTTGTTCCTGGTTGATAAAGCCACACAAATTGATGGAAATATGTAATATTATGTAAATTATCATGCCATTATTGTTGTAGGATTCCATATTAGGTTTTTCACATGGTTTGAGGTATGAAAGTGACTGAAAACTTGCCTCAAGAAGGTTTGACTGTCATAAGAAAAATACAGTCCTGATATAGGGCCAATATCTCAAAACTTAACCATTGGATCTTATTGTTTGATATGTTCTTCATACCCTATTTTTCTAGAGTCCCACTAGAGGGATCTGCAAAGTGTGTCCAATTGAGAAATTTATTCATCTCTGAGTGAGTGTGTGTCAAAGAGGCCAATAAGTTCTTGTTTAATAGTAACCTTTTGTACATGTTGAGGGTTGGATCAGAGTACATCGTGTTTGATAATTAAGGGTTGGTAGGAGTGTTGAGAGGGTGTTTGGAAGTCTGAAGGCTCTATCCTTAATGCTAAGAAACCTATCCTAGTTGGTCTAGAAAGTATGATTGAGTTCATAGGAAAGAGCAATATGTGTGGAGTTTTATTAAATATTATGGAAAACCTTCATAAGGGGAAGTGTTTAATCATTTTGAAACCTCAAAAATGTGAAGTAGATTCCTAAAAGGTGTAGGGCTTGTGTGTGCAGGTGTGGATGCTCTGTATCACTGGTCCTCTAAAAAAGGGCCCATTTTGGGGCCTCATAATGGTCACCTAATTTGGTTGGGGACCTAGATCCCATGTCACCTTGTGCTATAAATTCAATTTGTTTTCAACCAAAAAGTATAAAAGGAGGTATACCCCTCTCATTTAAAACCTAATGAATTCAAAATCAAGATCTACACTCTAGAAAATTCAAGTCAACAAGTAATCAATCTTCTATCAAGCATTGGAGCATAAGTGAAATCAATATTCAAGCATTGGAGATGACATTCATTTAATATGTTTAATGAAGATAATCTACATGAAACCTTATTTCCTTAGTGGAGACAAACAAAACTTCATTAAGGGTTTATCATTAGTGTTTCATTCATTTCCAATCTTTCCCTCAAAAGGAAAGTATTTTGATACAGTACTTCATTCAGATTTTCAATTCAATTTCATGGTTAATTCTAAAACTAGGGTTTAACCTAAGGCAAACCCCTATTTCCAACAATTTCCCACTTCTTTCTATGTGCATGAAATAGGTACAAAGCTTCTTTTAGGAGGATCGATATGATTCATAGAGATGAACAATTTCACCTTTTGAAGATGCAAAATTTAGAGGACTAGGCCAAATTGGAGCAACACAGTCCTAAAAAATCAGTTTGAGCTTCTAGGAATAGATCCAAATCATCTTCTTCTACTCAAATCTAGTTTGGTGGCTCTGTATGATGTTTGTAGCAAACTGTTTCTATCAAATTACTTCAAGAATTCAATATCTTTCTTTAATCTTCAACAATTCAATTCAATTCAATTAAAGGAGGATATAGCCCCATTTAGGAGGCTTGGAATTTGATTAGAATCTAGATTTATCAAGGCTAGATCTATTGGATTCCTCTCCTCCTTAATATATTGGTAAATTAGGATAGTAGTTTTATTATCTTAATTTAACCTTAACCCTAATTTTTACCTCTACAAGTATTATTCTAAATGAATTCAAAACCGTAGTTTCTAAAATGTAGAAGAATTTGTAATGACTACTCCACAAGTCATTGATGTTACTAAAAGATCTTGACCTAAGTATATATATATTATTTAAATCCATTGAAAATGATAAGGATAGAGCATTCTCTTTCATTCCAACATTTGTGGTATCTATAGAAGATGTAAGGGACTAGACTCATTCTAACCTAAATGAAATTGATCATAAAAAGTTTCAAGTAGTTAAACATGAACTTCTAGATGACTTTGGCATGTACAAACTAGAAGATAGGAAAAACTAGTAATGGAGGTTGTGATAATGCTAAATGAGTGATATTAAATCATAGAAAGAAATATATAGGGGTAATTATACTAGTTTTCAAGAGGAAAAATGGTGACAAGGATCATGATCATAGGTGTGTTCTTGGATAACAATCAAAGGATAGTGATAAAGAAAAAGTATATCGATAAACATAAATTCCTCTTTACCTTGTCCTCTTGAGAGTCGACATGATGTAAATAAGCTCACATTTTTACCTAAGAATGTTTATATTAGTCCAACACATTATTGGAAATATTTTCATTGATGTGAAGGATATATAGACAATTGAAAATTATCATTGATGTCAAGAAGAAATTCATTATTCATCATTGATGTCAAAGGAAAGAACTTTGGACATGTTTTTCAAGTAGTGAATGATCTTACTTAATATAAGGAAACAACATCATCTCTTCCAAAAAATGTAAAGGGGAAGATGATGAAAAAGATAGACACATATATCATGATCAATCTTGCAGGTTAAAAGATAAGTTGAAGGATAATACATCACCTATCTCTAGTAAAGATGAAGACACAAGTCCTATTAGGATTCCCAAAGATACTGAGAGGGGGGGGTGAATCAGTATCTTTCCAGTTAATAGATTTTCTGACCTTATTAAATAAATTGCATTCCAAAACAGTGTGCCGGTAAACAAGAATTAATGCAGTAAATATGAACAATAAACACAACATAGAAAGAACACCATAATAAAAGATTTTTAATGAGGAAACCTAGTGTGGGAAAAACCTCAGTGGGATTTATGACCCACAATATTCACTCACTAGATAATGAATGGATATTACTTACAATAGGGTCCTGCACATGCAAGAAGGCCAACTGCCTAATGATCACTGCTTAATTACAAAAGAGGTCTCACTGACTTACAAAATGGATTATACAAATCCAATATAATATACTGCTTTAGTTCAGCATCTGCTATGCCAGGATTAGTACGGGTTTAAGCTCATACAATAACCATAAACCTTACTCCAAAATCTACCTTAATATTCACATATTACTTCTATAATAATCTAACAATGTCCACATCTTAAATGATCTACAATATCTCATACTTATATATGAGTCTTATTACAATATTCCTTGTCAGATTACAAAAAGATATTACAATTAAATACAAAAATACAATAATCAAAATCCTGATGGCTGGGGTGTCAGTAATCATCTTTGCCACTGCCGGTAAACTATCTGTCGGTGTAGAGTCTATCGGTACTGGTGCCATAGGATTGTAAGGTTGCCATCAATGAAAATACCTTCAATAACCTATAATTTCTCATTGGAGTGTGCAATGCCAACAATCTCCCCCTTTGGCATTGATGGAAACACCCATGAGAAAAATTAAAAAATGTATCCAAAAATTGAAGTCCAAAAATCTTACCAAAAATCTTGCCAAAACTGTGTGCTCCCCCTAAGCAGATGATCTCTTCTGTCCATCATTTTTCTCATCTCTACCACTCCCCCTTTGACATCAATGACAAAGGCTGTCAAAAATGTCAACAGAACCCTATAACCAGTTGGTTACAATCTAAAATATATCTACCAATGCAAAATTTAGGCTCTGAGTGAACCTTTCACTATCCTTCAATGCTGCTTTAGTCCTTTGAATTGTACTGGTGAGGATGTGCATTTTCTCTTCCACTGTCTTTAGTCCTTGAACAAGTGCCTCTAAGATCCCTTTTCTCAAAGAGATGAGGTTGTCAAGTTTAGGACCAAGTCTACATTTAAGCTCTTTTTCCTTGTATTGTATTCTTTCCTTTTTCTTTTCCAAATTTTCAAGTTTTTCGTAAAAACCTACTATCTCCAGCTCTATAACTGATACAGGTTCTGATGAACCGATGAGATTGTCAGCTATATCATTTATTTTTGTCTATACTTTACCAATCTCCTTGTCAATATCCACTATCAAAATATTGGTCTTACATGTGTCTCTGTACAACTCCTTAAATTCCATTATTGTTTTGCTTAGCGCAGGTAGGAGGGTGTCAATGTGTTATGTGCTCTTCTTTATTGTCTCATCAAATAATTTTTCCTTTTCTCTGTTCATTTTCTCACTAAATGTCTCCTCATTAATCTGATCATCTGTTAATAGGTTTCTGGTGATATACTTAGACAATGTGTCTAATTGACTTAAAGAATCTTTATTTTCTACATTGTACTTGGGTGCAATCAATTTCAAAATAGGTATGGTATCATCAATAGCCTTATAAGCTAGTGCATTACACTCTATGAGTTTCTCAATTGAATCCAATAATACCTTTGTTACATTAGTTGGTCTGAATTCTGTCATGGAAGAACTAAATGATTGTCCAACTACCTTAACAATCTACATTTCGCTAGTGTGAGTAACCTCTTTTCTTGTATTGACCTCTAATAGGCCAGTTTGTGTCTGCATCTCAACTAGCAAAGGCTTGGGTTTCTCAGCTGTTGGCAGTGGCACTGTCTCAGTTTGAACCTGTACCTCAACCTTTTTCTCTTCATGTTTCTCAGCATGTACCTCAGTTTGTTTCTCTGTGCTTTCTACTACCGGTTTTTCTGATGTTGTCTCAGTATTCACTACCGGTTTCTCAGTATGCACCTCTGAACTGTCCACTACCAGTATCTCAACTGGTTTCTCTATGTTATCAGCCAGTTTCTCTAACTCTATAGGTTTTTCAATGTGTGCACCAGTGGTATCAGTCACCATTCCAGAAGCCAGGGGATCAACTGGTTGTTCAGTTTGTGTCTCAATCCTAATTTCAACATTTTCAATTGTATGCTCTACATGTGTTTCCATTGCAATATTCTCAGTTGGTGGTTCAATAGCCACATCTTTCTTTTCACCAGTGGTTTCCTTATCAACCACAATATTTACCTCTTGTGTATCAATATTCATAGTATATAAAACTTCTGAATCAGGATTGGTGTCCTCATGTGTTGATTCCAACTCAACATTATCAGTTACCGGTGGTGTATCAATAGTCTCAACTGGTGGAGTATTAGAAGGAGGTGGGGGCAAGTTGTCTATCACTTTTATGCTTGGAGGTCCACCTATCTTTCCTTTACCTTAAAAGTTTTGGGTCATTTGAGCTCTTCTTGCTTTTCTTTCTCCACAAAGAAGATATCCCATTTATCTGTTGTCTCTTCAGAGACTTCATTCACTATTCCAACCATTAAACCTACATGCCGGTGACCACTAGAAAATACTGTCATGTTTGCCTCACTTATTAATTCATCATTTTCTTTTGTTGATTTAACTAGATGAATTGCAAGCAATTTTTTTATCTTTATTTTGTTGTCCAATTCCATAATAGCTAGTCTCTTTGCATCAAGTCTCCTATACAAGTCACTCGGTAAATCATCTAAAACTTCTATCAAAAATTTCTTGTAAATGTCTAAGTGTAGAATGATACTATTTTCTATGCTTTCCTTTTCTTCATTTGTACAAGTATCATACAATTTACTGACATTAGACAAGTTTCCTTCATCTGTTATTTCATCTAAAATATTATCTAAAGAAGGAATAACTTGTTTTTCCTTGTTCTTCCTTGGTGTCATTTTCTTTACTAGGGCCCTTACTGCCCATTGTTTCCTTCTTGTTCTCTTTGGTGTAGGAGAGGGTCTCGGTGAAGGTTTTATTTTCCTTTCTACTCTCATAAATTCAGTTGGGATTTCACTGTCAGATGAAGTTCCAATTGGTGAGAGGTGAGCTTTCGATTGTAACCCTTCCAAGTCACTTTCCTTAATACCGGTGATATTCAATATGTTTTCCTTGATCTATTAGGCCCGTTTTGTTGTTTTTCTAATAGTTTGCGCTCTTTTCTTCCTTTGTTTAAGTGTTTACACTTTGCTCTCAATGGTTTCACCACTACCAAATATTTCCTCTTCAGGTTCTCTAGGGGCTTCAAGTAGGGCTTTAGCATAAGTCTCAATTATGTTTACATCATCCTCATAACCCATTTCTATTACCCAAACAGCTCTAGGAACCATTGCCTCCATCCGGATTTCATCTTTCTTTATAACAAAACATATTTCCTTTTGATATTTGTCAACTATGCTTTCAGATAACCTTTCCCTTTTTTTCATTCTAGCCTTAAATGCTTGTAAGTATTCAATTATGTTGTTTTCCCTATCATCTCCCATGCCGGTAAGGATATCCAAAAGTTGTTTACCTACTAGTATGTCAAAACCAAATTCTTTCTTGCCTATACTGGGAACTTCCTTAGTAATGTATAGAAATAGGCACACAAGTAGATTACCAAATCTGAAAGTACCTTTCTTATCACCTTTAATTTTCTTTATATTATCAATCAATTCATCCTTTAGCCATTCACATATGTCAATCTTAGTGTTACTGTTCACCATGTCATAAGCACTCTTGATACATAAACTAGAAACAAAGTTTAATCTGTTATCATGCATAGTTTTGTATCCCAGTATCATGCTAATGAATTTGACATTTATATCTTTCACATCATTGACTCTCAAGGATCTGTTTTCATGGGTTGCACCAGTTAGTGTCATTATAGTGTTGTTTGGAACATTCTTAGATTTGTTAGGCCTACTACCGGTGGAAGGTAAGCCAGTCACTGCCTTTACTGCTTCTCTAGTGATCTTATGAATAAAATCAAGCCAAAATAATTCTCCATGAACTCTACTGAGTACAATCCTCACAACATCCTTAGGAAAATCAAGAATACTAAGTATTTCCATGAAACCTAGGGTTTCTATGATCTTATGTTCAGGTTTCACAATACCATTCTCATCACAAATGGCAGTCTTATACATATTCATAATTTCATCAACACCTATTTCCTCAATATGACAATGTATGTATATCCTAGGGTCTTTTGCATATGCAAGTCCTTTAGGGATTTTAGAGAATGCACCTAGGGTATCATCCTACTTCACTACTTTGGGTATGATTTTAAATAAGAGCCTAGGGCATTTAACCACTTCAACAACAATAGGGTTTGTAATGAATTCAGGTGCAGAGGAGGAAGCCATTGATAAATACCTTAATCTGCCTTTAGGTTTGGATGCTTGAAAGATTTTTCTTCACTTCTCGTTGTGGATGCCTTCGTGCAGGTTTTTCGCGCTCTTAGGAAATCTGAATGCTTAGTGAGTGAAAAAGAGTGAAAAACACTTGCTTTATAATGTCATATACTTCAACTACCACAATAAATGCCTGTCGATTAAGTGAAACTTAACTCATCTGCTGGTAAAGAAGCAATTCATCTTCTTACCATCAACCGAGGGTAAACTAGCATGATTTTCGATTAGTTTCTATACCCCAAAAGGTTTCTTTTCAGTTAGATGAAGAATCTGCTGTCGGTGGAGTGATACTCTGTTCTACCAGTGAAGGAATAGTTTCATCAACATTTTGATCTCTCTTTCTAATCCATTGTTTTGAAAATTATTGCTTTACCTCTTCAACCTTGTCTTTACCTTTCAAGCTAGGTCCTTTATTATTTGCCAATGATGCCTTACTTCTACAAAATTTTGCAATATGTCCAATCTTGTTATAGGCATAACAAGTCACAATGTTTTTTTTGAATAGATTTTCCATATCCTATGCCGATATATGTTCTGCATTGATTAGATAAGTGTCCAAATCTTCCACAAACATAACATCTTACATTCATTCTGTAGTTTTCTGAATTATGACCAATTTTGTTGCATTTTGAACATTGACCGGTGGGTGCAATAGTGTTATGATAGTTTCTAGATCTACATTGATTTTCTCTATGACCATACTTGTTACAGTTAAAGCATTTCCTATTAAATTTGTAGGCATTAGGTTGTCTTACCGGTTTACTATAATCATGATTGTTTGTAGTACCAGAGCTTTCACCAACTTCAAAGCCAAGACCATTAGTGTCACCATTAGGTTTCTGATTTTTCAGCATGTCATCAAGTTCGTCTGAACTTTTCTTGAATTTCTCTTTGTGTTGATTTGCAGTAGCCAACTCATTTTCCAAGAAATCCTTTTGCCTCATGAGTTTAGTTTTATCATGCTCCAAGTGAATCAATTATGTCTTCAACATATCATTTTTATGATTGAGTCTTAGATTTTCAGTTCTAGCATCATTGATTCTCCTAGTCAAGTCATCTTCATTCTTCTTTCTATCTTTAATGTCTTTACAAAATCTCATAGTCATATCTTGCATCTCATTCCTCAAGGTCATGTTTTCTTGCTTCATCTTGCTTACAAGAACATTAAGAGTTTCCTTTTCATCATCATCATTCTGTATCTTCTCATGAAGTTCTCTTCTTTTGTTTCTAGCAATAGTAAGATTCTCCTAAAGTCCTTGAATGATTTCCTGTGCAGCCTTCAGATCATCTTCAAGTTTGATATTCTTCAACTTTTCTACATCATAATCTGCAAGAGTTGTTTCCAATTGCTTTCTCAAGTTTTCCATCTGTATCGGTGTTAGAATATCCCTCAAGTTGTTAGTCTTTTGAAAATAGAGGATCAGGCTCTGATACCAATTGTTAGGATTCCCAAAGACACTGAGAGGGGGGGGGGTGTGAATCAGTATCTTTCCAGTTAATAGATTTTTTGACCTTATTAAATAAATTGCATTCCAAAACAGTGTGTCGGTAAACAAGAATTAATGCAGTAAATATGAACAATAAACACAACATAGAAAACACACCATAACACAAGATTTTTAACAAGGAAAAACCTCAGTGGGATTTGTGACCCACAATATTCACTCACTGGCCAATAAATGGATATTACTTACAATAGGGGCCTACACATGTAGGAAGGCCAACTGCCTAAAGCTCATTGCTTAATTACAAAAGAAGTCTCACTGACTTAGAAAATGGATTATGCAAATCCAATATAATGTACTGCTTTAGTTCAGCATCTGTTATGCCAGGTTCAGTACCAGTTTAAGCTCATACAATAACCATAAACCTTACTCCAAAATTTGCCTTAATATTCGCATATTACTTCTGCAATAATCTAACCATGTCCACATCTTAAATGATCTATAGGGTCTCATACTTATTTATGAGTCTTATTACAATATGCCTTGTCAGCTTACAAAAAGATATTACAATTAAATACAAAATACAATAATCAAAATCATGTCGGCTGGGGTGCCGGTAATCATCTTTGCCACTACCGGTAAACTATCTGCAGGTGTAGAGTCTACTGGTGTTGGTGCCATAGGATTGCAAGGTTGCCATCAATGAAAATACCTTCAATCACCTACAATTTCTCATTGGAGTGTGCAATGCCAACAAGTCCAAAGGTAAGGGGAAAAAAAAGCTTAGTAAGGCAAAGCAAGAAAAGGAAAAATATAGAACAACATCATGAAATGATAGACATGGAGATAATGATCAATCTTGTAGGTCAATAGATAAATTAAATAACAATGCTTCACCTATGTCAAGCAAAGGACAAGGCATGGACAAAGTCAATTTTGGAGTTTTGTTTGTCTGACTTTATTCTTTTCACACCTAGTTACTGTTTGCTACTTGAGAATTGCCTTAAAACAATTTTTAGCTTTAGTAATGACCTTGTAGTAGAGGCATTGAATGATGATACATATAAAAGAGTTGTTGAGAGCACAACTAACAAATGTGGTCTTTGAAGAATTTGAAGAACACTTGATAGTTTTAAACTTGAGATGCATTAAGCAAATTTATGTTGATCATGGACTTGAATTACTAGATCTATTGCATAGAAACCCAAATCATGCTTTACCAATAATACACAAGTTATTAATACTAAAGAAAAAAATATTAATAATGAAAATGAAGGAAAAGAAAAAAGAGAGCAAGACAAAATAGAAAAAGACAAATCAAGATAAGACAAAACAAGAAAAAAAGACAAATTAGAGAAAGTCTAAAGCAATGATTTATGAAGGTAATGTTAATATTAATAAAATATTTAAATCCATCAAAGGTTTGGCTACTTCATATAAGACAAATAAGACAAATATGATAGCTTCATATAAGATAAATATACTGCACGTGAGACAAAATTTTCTTAGTCATATAGTGGTATGATATTGATTAAAGGCTAATGAAAATATGCGATAAGAATCAAAGGGATATGTGCAATTACCAAAGAAAAAAAATTATAAAAGGAAATGATGATAATAAATTAGAAATAACAATTTTGTTAAGAAAATTTATTATTGAAAGCAACAATTTTTTCAAATTAAAAAAAGTAATGGTTAATATAGAACAAAATGGTAGTGCGACTAAAAGAGTATAAAAAGGAAGTGATTAAATGAATCTAAAAGAACAAATTAAAAACAACAATTATTATCTCCAAAAGTTGTGACTACATGAAAGGAGACACTTTGTAAGTGCTTATTAAGCAAGAAAATATTAATTTGCTATGAAGAATAGAGTGTAAAAAGGCAACCTTGAATTTGAAAAAGTGTAATTAAGCAAGACACTGACCATGTTGGGTATAAAATTAAGTGTAATTTTTTAAGTAAAATATAGTTATAACACAAAATTTTGTATTTTGTTAATCAATAAATACAATCTTATTCTATAAAAGATAATTATTTAATAGTTGTTCTACATTGAAGAGTCACAACTTTTATGGAAGGGACATATGAAAGATAAAAAGGGGAGATGCAATACATTGTTTGAGGAGTGTGTGGAAAGTATATGTGTATGTGTTCTTTGAAGACAATCATTACATACACCTTATTATAAGAGGGTTGTCAATGAGAACAATATATCAGATTTGAGGAGGAAATATGAGGAAGTGATAACAAGAGGTAAAAGGAGATTGTGATTATCTTGTATAAGATTTATGATCAAGTTTTGGCATATTTATGGAAGAAGTGTCTATTCTATGTAAAGAATATATCAGAGATACACCAAAAAGATAAAGCAAAGAAATAAAAGGAAACTATGAGAATTAAGGATTCATAAGAGTAGATCACGAGGAGTTGATTTATAGACCTTGTGAAATAATTGTGAGAGTTTCGAAGAAGAGGTTGAAGGAAAACTCTTTAGCAGATAAATTGTAAATAAAGTTCTAATAGATATGATTAGAAGAATATGTGCAGATATGCATGAAGTATTGCAGTCATTATTGGGAGTTGGTGCTTCCAGTGGTTCGATGCTCACAAACAAAGTTAGGGGTTGGTGCATCTAGTAGGTTGGTGTCTACAAACATTGTAAAAGAAGAAATATAAAATAATTAATTTGTTGTGGTTTTTCCCATTAGGGTTTTCACATATATCGTGTGTTCTATTAGTGATGGTTGGTAGTTAGATCTCATGTGAATGATAATATGCAATGAATATTTTTATGAGATAAGTTATATGCTTATAATTACAGTTGAAAAAGTAAAACTTTGTTAATATTGATCCCCCCCTCTCAGTATATTTGTGTGCTCTTCACACATAAGTAGTGTTTGAAAGGATAAAGACCAATCATTGAAAATATACTATAGAGGATAGTCTTCTCAATAAATACATCATCAAAAGAGAGATAGTACACTTATAAAGGTTGGGAAAAAATATAGTGTAAGAGAAAGTTAAAGCTAGGAGTTTGATGGACAGGTCAAAAGGAATCTTTTGGAGATAAATTAAAGGAAGGAATTTTTTATCCAAATACCACAAATAGGCCTATCATAGTTCAAAATTGTTCAGAACATATCCTATAATTATGTTGGTGGTGATTTTAAGGTCTTGAAGAGGAAGTTGAGTGGGTAAGGGAGTAGTTAAGAGGTAAATATCAATTAATGACACCTATAGTAGAAAATTTTCAAAAATTAAAAGCATTTTGGAGTCTTTCTAGCAACATGCAAAGGTGGAGGAGTTAGACAATATCAACAAGTCTTCAAATCAATGCCACCTCAATTTTTTTGTGGAATCAAACAAGGGAAAGTATTTTTCTAGTGCTCCAAAAGAGGTCAAACTATCAACAAAAATTAGTGAACTCATTGATTAGTTTTTTAATCCATTTCCCATATTCTCTCAAGGTGGAGATGGTTAGCCAAGGCTAAATAGTATTCCTAGGGGTAGTATTGAATTAATTATTTATAATTTTTTATAAATAATTGTAACTTGAAACAAGGTTGTAACACATTTTCATTCAATAAATGTAAATTATTTTTCCTTAGAATTTTTCATTATGTGCAATCAAGTGATTGATGTAAATTATTATAATTTATGTGATAGCCATTGATATTATTGTGTCTGATTATCAAGACCTTTAGGTAGAGAATATATGTATTGTGTAGGTTGGAAGTTGTGTAAATGATGTATATAGTTAAAATTCTGAAAAAATGATATATTTTCCTTTTGTGATTGTGAATTTCATAACATTCTCACAAAACATTGATGCATGGACATGTAAAACCTCTAATTTGTATAGAAAATAGCATTTTCATGCATAAATTATGTGTACAAATAAGATTATATATATATTGCCCATTAGAACATATATTTCATTACACTTAATTATATATCCTATTCCTAGAAGTAGCAATAATTAAATTTAGGTTAGGTGAAAATTTTAATGAACCAACCTTCCCTAGAGGTTGATCTATAACTATTAGAGCACACACTCTAAGAGATCATCAAATTTTTCACTAGATAGCTAAGTAAAGCACTTAGAAAGGGTGAATACCCAAGTGATAATAGTAATATTAAATGTAAGACATTGATAGGGTTAACCTAGCTTGTTCACACTTCACCTAGTTGGTGCTGCTCAATTCCACCAACCTCACTAGGTATAGCTATGATTCAAGAACTCCAAGTCCTTTCCAATCTCTACCAGGACTTTCTCTTTTCCAATCTTGAGGTGTTTGCAACAAGTGTTTTAACTAGGAACTCTACCAACTCAATGTGTTTCCCATATGCTCAATTTTACAATATTGACAACAACTTGTCAACTTCTTACTTTTCACCCCCATACTATTATGAGACATTGCAAAGGTATGGAGGTGGCATTTACCATGGAATCAATTCATCTAGGTCCATTTGAGGTTGTTCAATCTTCATCTCCTTTACTGATTGCATAAAATTGCCTAGAAATAGGGCTACAAGGATGAGCCCCAATTAGGCCTCCTAAATCCGGTTTTAAGGGATTTTGGTTTTACGGTCCAAAAGAAACTACAAGGAGTTTTATTTTTGTTCAATCACTCACCCATCCCCAAGAGATTTTTTTGGTTTTAGTCTTCCAACTTTCTGTACAATGCCCTAACCCAAAAATGAGGGTTTGACTAGGGTTTCAATGGTTTCTAGGACAGTGATTGTCCAACTTTGTGAAAATGGTATCAAAAGGACTTGTCAAGGCTTACCATTACAAATGAAACTCTGTATGGACATCATGAACCATCCCAAATTACCAAGTTAAGGATTTGGACCCACCCCTACAATATACATTCAATTTACACCTTGTTTTCTCTAGCCCGGTTCCTCCTGGACTCGCCTAGAACAAGGTGGAAACTATGATGAAATCCACTTCTAGAACTCCTCCCTACATATTTAAACTATACATAGGGTTTCCTTCCATGTACCAATAGGCCATGATGGTAACACGATGGATTTTATGGGGCAACCATTTTACACAAATTTGCTATTTACAAGCCAAAACTGGTTATTTGAGACAAAAATAGTACAAGAACTAAGAAAGACTATTTACAAAGTAGGAACAGGACCAAATGGTACTAAAACATGCCAAATAACTACTATCCAAAATTGGATCAATGGATTCAATCCATTTATGTTCACATTTATGCAAAATAAGACAAAAACAATGATAACAGTCCAAAAATGAGTGGTTTCAGATTGCTAGTCATCAAAATCAAAACTTCCAACCTTGGTAACCATGCAAGAGGAAGTTTAAATAGTCTTTCCCATGTGTGGAGGCATTTTAGGTAAATGTGCTAACCCTAACTCTACCACTAAGCTCGTTTAGGACCAAAGTTGTCATGTCAACTTTTAAAAGTTGTCATGACAACTTTTACAATTTTCCATATTTTGCTTTGCCAACTTAGGCAACCTATTATAAGTCATTATTCATGTATTTTTCAACATTACTAAGACTATTCTAGTCCTTTCTAATTATCTCACCAAGTTATGCCTGTTTTGACCATCAAGAAGGCCATTTACCTACTCAAACTACCACCTACTCACAAAGTGCAAACCTAGAAAGAAAACTAACTCAACTAGGCCTACACTTGACTCAAATCAAACATTAAAAACACACCTTGGACCCTCCTAGAGTCCTTATTAGAAACCTAAATTGGCTAAGGTCAGTGCAAGACAAAATTGTAGAAGTACTATGAGCCTAAGTCCCAGGTGCTCATGCACCATTCTCCCAAACAAAAGAAAATTAAGTCACTTCTTTGGGAATTAGATTATGATCAATGCCTAACCTCTTTAACTCTATCTCAAGAACCCATGTAGCCTCAACATCATCCATGCCTTGCCACTTGATTAGGTGCTCCCAATAAATTTGGTGTCTTGTCTTCTTAGTGATCCTTGAACTCAATACCTTTTCAGCCTTTGGACTTGGTTTTGTTGGTACTTGAAGGTTATTTACATCATTTGATACCTCTTAGTGACTACAATTTGAACCTAGAATTGGCCCTTTGTAAGAAACTAAATCTTCTACATTGAAAACCGATGACAGTCCTATTTCACTTGGTAGGTCCACCTTGTATGCATTTTCTCCTTACTTGGCTAGGATGGCACATGGACCCAACCTTCTCATCTACAACATGTTAGGTACTCCTTGTTGTAGCCTTTCCTTGTTAAGGTGCACCATGACAAGATCACCTAATTGGAATTGTAGGTTCTTCCTTCTTTCATCAACCTTTTGTTTGATCTTACTTGTATTCTCCATCAATGCTTGCTTGACTGATTCATGTACCTCTTTCATTGACTGAGCAAAATCTTCAACATATCCACTCCTTGTTTCTGCATTTCCTAAGTCCCTTAACTCCATTATAACCCTTGGGTGAAGACCATAGACCACCTCAAAAGGACTATTGCCTGTGGTTCTATTTATTGTGTCATTGTAAGCATATTTAGCTTGTGACAACACTTGATCCCATGTCTAACCATACTCTTTGGTAAGGCACCTCAATAAGTTTCCTAAGCTCCTATTAACCACTTTGGTCTCCCCATCTATTTGTGGATGGTAGGCTGATCCAAAAGATAGGTTGGTGCCAAGATTTTGCCAAAGTGTCTTCCAAAAATGACTCATGAACTTTGAGTCCCTATCTGAAACAATGCTCATCGGTAAACCATGCATCCTTATCACTTCCTTTAAGAACAACTAAGCTATATGACATGCATCATGAGTGGTGTTACAAGGTATAAAGTGGGCCATCTTACTAAACTTGTCCAATATGACATAAATGTTGTCAAATCCCTGCTTTTTCCTTGGCAAACCCACTACAAAATCCATACTAATGCACTCCCAAGGTCTATTTGGTATGGGAAGAGGTTGGTATAAACTGACATTTGAAGAAGTGCCCTTGGCCTTTTGACAAACAATACAAGTTTCTACATACTTCCTATCATCTTGATTCATCCTAGGCCAATAGAAATACCTTTGAACTAACTCTTGAGTCTTGTTGACTCCAAAATGACCACTAACACTGCCATTATTCTTCTCTTGTAAGAGATTTTCTCTTATTGACCCTCTAGGAACACAAAGTTGCCCTCCTCTAAACAATAATCTATCTTGCAAGGTAAAATCAGAATACTCACCATGAAAATGATTTTGATACTCTTTGCATACCTTGTAGGCATTTGAGAAGTCTTCATCTTCTGGGTATAGGTCTCTAAAACTATCAACACTTATGCTTCTTGACTGAATTTCTTGGACTGTCAAGAGTCTCCTGCTCAATGAATCAAGAACCCTATTTAGTTGACCTTTTTTGTGCTTGATTGTTAATTTGTAGGCTTGCATATACTCTACCCACTTCATGTGTTTGTGACTGCGTTTGTCTTGTGAGTTTAGAAAACTTAAAGCTTGATTGTTTGTATAGACTACAAATTCCTTAGGAAGGAGATAGTGTCTCCACTTCCTCAAAGCTACACTAATGCATATAAATCCAAGTCATATGAGGAGTATTTCCTCTTAGCATCACTTAGCTTCTCACTATGGAAAGCTACCGGTCTTCCTTCTTGACTTAGCACAACACCTACTACAACATTGCTTGCATCACATTCCACTGTGAAGAGTTTCTCAAAACTAGGCAACACCAACACCGGTTGAGTGGCTATCCTTTCTTTCAAGGTTTCAAAACCTTTATTTTCTTGTTCATTCCATTGAAACTTTTCCTTCTTTCCACCTCTAATAGTGTCCAACATTGGTGCACATATAGCACTGAATTGTTTAATGAATTTCCTGTAATATTGAGCAAGACCATGGAAGCTTCTCACTTTTGTTGCTGACTTAGGAGTAGGCCAATTTACTATGGCTTCAACCTTGCTAGGATCCATCTTGATATTTCCATGTGACAACACAAACCAAAGGTAAACCAACTCCTACTTAACAAAGTCACACTTGTCCAAGTTCATGGTTAGCTTCTCTTCATACAATCTTTGTAGCCCAATTTGCAAATGATTATCATGATCTGCCCTATCCTTACTGAAAATGAGAATATCATCTAAATATACCACCATAAATTTACCTATGAAGTCCTTCATCACCTCATTCATAAGCCTCATGAAGGTGCTTGGAGCATTTGATAAGCCAAATGGCATTACAAGCCATTCATAAAGACCCTCTGTTGTCTTGAATGGTGTTTTCCATTCATCACCCTCCTTAATCCTAATTTGGTGGTATCCACTTTTAAGGTCAATCTTGGTAAAGTATTTGGCTTCCCCTAAGCAATCCATTAGGTCTTCTATTCTAGGAAATGGAAACCTATATCTAATGGTGATCCTGTTTATATCCCTAGAGTCAGTGCACAATCTCCAAGTACCACCTTTCTTTGGGGCTAAAATGGTAGGTACAACACAAGGGCTAATGCTTTTCCTAGTTAGGCCTTGGTCTAAAATCTCTTGGATTTGTTTAGCAATTTCTACATTTTATTGGGGAGTCATCTTGTAAGCCACCTTGTTAGGTAAGGATGCCCCGGGTATGAAGTCAATTTCATGGCTTATGGCTCTTTTAGGAGGTAAGGTGGCTGGTTGTCCATCACTCATTATCCCTTTGAACTGTTTCAATAGGTCTTGAACCTCCATTGGCAAATCTGGTTTCTCTTTCTTGTCTTCCTCTTTAGGCTTCATCACTAATTCAAACTCTATTCCTTCACCTTCCTCAAGTGTCTTCAAGAACTATTTTTCACTCACCAAAAGGACATTAGGATCTGCTGCCCTCTTTTCACCTTCCTCAAGGATAGATTGGAGCTTGAACATGAATCCATCTTTCTTGAATGAATATGCATTCTTGGCTCCATCATGGATAGCTTGTCTATCAAATTTCCATGGTCTTCCTAATAGAATATGGCATGCATCCATGGGTAGGACATCACATTACACTTTGTCCTTATACCTCCCAATGGTGAAATCTACCCATGCTTTCTCATTGACTAGGACATGTTAGCCTTTGTTCAACCAAGTGACCCTATATGGGTTGTTGTGAGGTATCCTTTGTAATTTAAGCTTACCCACTATCTCTTCTGACACAATGTTGTCTATTGACCCTGAGTCAATGATCACTTTGCAAACTTTGTCCATAATCTTGCATTTGATCCTAAATAATGACCTCCTTTGGCTAGGATCTTCTCTGACAGGTTATTTTATCAAAGTTCTTCTTATCATTAGGTTGTCACCTACCTCTGATTCTAAGGAAACCTTTGAAGTCTTGCTACTTGAAGTCTCTTCTTAAAGATATCTCACTCTCCTTTCACTACTCTATGATGATGACCCCTTCTTTGGACACCTATATGCTGGACCAAGCTGATTGCAATGGTAACATTTCATTGAGGCAAAATATGAGGAACCTCTACCTTGTCCACTACACCTTCCTCTAAAACCATTGTTTGACCCCCTTCCTCTATTGAATCCTCCTTTACCAGTGCCACCTTATTGCTACTCAGTGAGTTTAGACTCACCTTGTGTTCTTTGTTATAAATTTATTCCTCCAAAGCCTCTCTTATGGCCTCTATTTTCTTTTCCTCTACCTCTACCCCTATTACTATTTGAATCATGTTTTCTTTTCAGTTTTTCTTCCACTTTTGATAGCTTTGATGAACTGTCTTTGGGCTCATTAGACCTATTTCCTCTTGGATGTTCCATCTTAGTCCATTTAGGTACTTAGCTACCTTAAGGCTTTCTTCTTCCACCGCTTGAGATCTAAGACTAAGTTTGTGAAACTCCTCTATATAACTACTTACATCAAGTTCTTTTTATCTTAGGTTTCATCTTTTCCTATGGATCTACACTTCATAGTCATCAGGGAGATAGGCTTCTTTGATTTTGACTAACATCCCTTTCCAATAAGAGATGGGTGTTTTACCCACTTTCTTCCTCTCATCCTACACAAATTTCCACCATGTGAGAGTGGGTCCCCTCATCCTAGACTTGGCCACTTTGACTCTTTGAGCTTCAGTTATGCCTTCACATTCCAAATGGTTCTCCATACCATCTATCCATTCTAGAACCACTTCTACTTCCATCTTGCCAGTGAATAATGGCAATCCTTCTAGTGATTTACCATTTAAGGCTTTCAATGCCTTTAGGAAAGGTTCTTGTTCTAAAATAGGATCAGGTTTAGGTACTCTGTCTACTTCTGACACCTCTTTACCCTTCCCTTATGCTCCTTCAACCTTTACCAACACTTCATCTGCCTTGGTTTCAATTTCACCAAGCTTACCTTCTAATTCTACCAATTTTTCCTTCAAGAGCCTATTCTCTTCCTCCTGATCATCCACTTTCTTTGCCAACTCTGCATTGGTAACCATGGTGTTGTCTCCTATAGATTCCACTAAGGACATGTACTCTCCTAGCCCAAATATTATAGGCTCTGATGCCAATTTGATAGGGTTTACCTAGCTTGCTCACACTTCAGTTAGTTGGTGTTGCTCAATTCCACCAACCTCACTAGGTCTAGCTATGCTTCAAGACCTTCAAGTCCTTCCCAATCTTTGCTAGGAATTTCTCTTTGCCAATATTAAGGTGTTTGCATCAAGTGTTTTGACTAGGAACTCTACAAACTCAATGTGTTTCCCATATGCTCAATTTTACAATATTGATAACTTGGCAACTTCTCACTTTTCACCCCCATACTATCATGAGACATTATACAGGTGTGGAGGTGTAATTTACCATGGAATCAATTCAACTAGGTCCATCTGAGTTTGTGCAATCTTCATCTCCCTTATCGATTTCATAAAATTGCCTAGAAATAGGGCTACAAGGATGAGCCCCAATTAGGCCTCCTAAATCCATTTTTTAAGAGTTTTTGGTTTTATGGTCCAAAATACCTTGCAAGGAGTTTTATTTTTCTTCAATAACTCACCCATCCCTAAGATATTTTGTTGGTTTTAGTCTTCCAACTTGTTGTACAGTGCCCTAACCCAAAAATGAGGGTTTGACTAGGGTTTCAATGGTTTCTAGGACAATGACTATCCAACTTTGTGAAAAGGGTATCAAAAGGACTTGTCAAGGCTTCCCCTTACAACTAAAACTCTGTATGGACATCATGAACCATCCCAAATGATGAGGTTTAGGTTTTGGACCCATCCCTACAATATACATTCAATTTACACACTATTTTCTCTAGCTGGGTTGCTCCTAGACTCGCCTAGAAGAAGGTGGAAACTATGATAAACTCCACTTCCAAAACTCCTCCCTAAATATTTACACTATACATAGGGTTTAATTCCATGTCCCAACAGGCTATGATGGTAGCACAAAGGGATTTTATGGGGCAACCATTTTACACAAATTTGCTATTTACAAGCCAAAATTGGCTATTTGAGACCAAAACAATACAATAACTAATAAAGCTATTTACAGAGCATGAACGAGACCAAATGGTACTGAAACACACCAAATAACTATTATCCAAAACTAGATCAATGGATTCAATCCATTTGTGTTCACATTTATGCAGAGTAATACAAAAACAGTGATAACAGTCTGAAAATGAGAGGTTTCATATTGCTATTCATCAAAATCAAAACTTTCAACCTTGGTAACCATGCAAGAGGAAATTTAAATAGTCTTCCCCATGTGTGGAGGAATCTTAGGTCAATTTTCTAACCCGAACTCCACCTCTAAGCTCTTTTAGGACCAAAGTTGTCATGACAACTTTTACAATTTTCCATATTTTGCTTTGCCAACTTAGGTAACCTATTACAAGTCATTATTCATGTATTTTTCAAGATTCCTAAGACTTTTCTAAACCTCTCTAATTCTCTCACCAATTTATGCCTCTTTTGACCATCAAGAAGGTCATTTACCTCCTCAAAATACCACCTACTCACAAAGTGCAAACCTAGAAAGAAAACTAACTCAACTAGGCCTACACTTGACTCAAATCAAACATTACACACACACTCTAGACACTCCTGGAGTCCTTATTAGAAGCCTAACTTGGCTAAGGTTAGTACAAGACAAAATTGTAGAAGGACTATGAGCCTAAGTCCTAGGTGCTCCTACACCAGACATCCTTCCATCAACCAATGAAAATAATAAAAAGGAACAAAATCTAACTAAGGAATATATTTTTAGATTTTAAGATTTGGCTACTAATGTAACATCTTCTGGAATGGATGGTTAACTTCAATGTACATTTATGATTGGATTACTTTAAATAATTAATATTCAAGGCTATAAAATACTGTACAACCTATTTTCTATTTCATATTTTATTGTATATAACTTTGATGATGCCCTATTAGAAAATTATCTTATGTACTAATATCTTTATATCACTTCATCCTCTTTCCATGAGTTAATATAATAAATGCTTACTTAAAAATTAGATCAATGAGAATGTACTTGATGGTATTCATGATGACCATAACCTATTTTCCAAACAAAACTCCTCTAGAGAACTATTAACATTGGAAGAGACTCTACATATGGTATTAAAACAATATGGATAACACAATCACATTACATAAATATTCCTAAACTATTGGATAACTCTAAGAGTTCACCACATATGTCCCAATATTTCTATTCTTAGCATCACACACATAGATATTCTATAGATATGTGTATGTCGTTAAAACATGTTTTTAAAGTTTATATAGATAAATGTAAGATAATTTTTTTTATCTCTAGTATTTGTTAATTCATCCCTACATAATGAACAATCGTAGTGTAGAAGGGGTAAAGTTTGAAACTAGAGAAAGTTTTATAACCCATATGTCCAAATCTAGAAAAATAATAAATTAGTGGTGGAGGATGATCTTGAATTCTAAGTAGAATATGACATTACTCCCAATTATAAGTGAAAGAAGAAGAGTAAGGCCACATTAGAAAATCTTGGTAGGGAAGATATATTAAATCTATCATTAATACTAATGATATTGCCTACCCATCATTCTCCATTGAGGTTATGGGTGTTAAACACACGCCAGATACTAGGGAGGTGAATCAAAATGTACAAAAACACTCCATTAAGATTCAATTACTCGTAGATAGTAGCTCATGAAATATTACATTTGAATATGTAGAAATAAAGAAAGGATCAGAATATATACCACACCAAGACACTAAGATTTTCATGTGGAAAATCTAATGGAAAAAGCATGGTGAAGATAAACTCACAATATATAAAAAACGTAATTCAATGTCTATTTTAGGCATGTTGCCAAGGAAGCTCACTTCTACCTAAAAGATTTGAAGGCTAAGGTTCATTTCCCTAGGGCAAGATACAAGGACTTGCATACTAAAGGTCACTTATTTAAGGAAAGATACAATATTACAATTATCACAACACAAAAATGAACATTATGTGAATTTTGTTGTAGAAGAATCATCTCAAATGTAGATATTGTAGTCCTCTTTGAAGCTCAAATCTAAACATTAACTTTGCACACTTCACAATTCTTACATCAACAACAAAATTTCATACTCTATTAATTTTAAAAACTACTACAACTTTCTCAAATGACATTTCCCATATATATATCCTTCCCAACATCAAAAATACCTATCAGGTCAACATAATAGAACCCAATAAGTGAAACATGTGACAAGGCATAGGTTAAAACTAAACATAATACAACATCACTAAGATAAGTTGCAAATCAATCTAAATCATAATTGGCCTCAACATGATGATAAAATGCCTCCTAAACATGCTCCATTAAAAAAAAAGGTTAGGATCAACCATAATTATCAGATCATATTGAGTCACCATTATACATAAAAAATGCATATCAAACACTAATATCAACACAATCTATTATCCAAAACACAATGAGGACCACCAAAAAAGATATGTAACTCATAGAAACTTGTCCTTCATCCATCTCTTAATGTAGCTAATTATAAAAAGTTGATGTACAAGGAGTAGATCACTAATCTAAAAAACAATATGTGGAACCGATAGACTGTTGTAGTGTCATAAAGTGTACACCCTTGCTAGGGTGGTACAATTTCACACTTAGGTTAGCACCCACCTTAGTGTGTCTTGCATCTTGCATTTCTAATTCCCATTTGAGAATTTAATTAATTAATTAAATTAAATCTAAGGTCATGTTTTATCACTTTACATATTATAAAGTTGGGCCCTTTACCCTAAATGTGCCCCTTTTCATCTTATTCCTCCAATGAATCATTTAATCATAAACCCTAATTATGTCTTATTTTAACCATTTAGGCCTGATTTCGCATATCAAAACATCTTGAAATCAACTGTAACTTTGGGGTGTGCTCTAATATCATCATATCTAATGGCCTCAAAAATTTGGTGAAAAGTTGGTTGGACCATGGTGGGAATGCACATGGTCCTCGACTTTTTTCCCAAAATTTTAGGAGCACAATTTTATGATACAATAATGCTTAACCCCAAAATATCAGCAGAAAATTCAAATCCTAGGTCAGCCTAAACATGAAATTAAGATCTAGAGATTCATACTTAAGAGCTCTCTTTCTTCATTTGAAGGGGTCTTCTTCTAAGAATCTAAGAGAAGGTTTTTGGAGTATTAGAGCCTTCTTTGCAACAAAAGAGTAGATATTTGAAGTCTTCAACAACATTGAAGTGTTATCCATCAAACATTCATCAAGCATAATTTTATCAATTGGGGGCTTTTGAAGATGTAGAATAACAATAGGAGATCACCAACTAATGATTGTCTTGTACCTCTCTCTTGGGGTTGGGTATGGTTTCATGTCTTTGAATAATATTCATTTTGATTCATATTCATGATTTGGATCACTTTGAATTGTGGATTTAGAGCATTTACTTTGTCAATTATAAGCAATTAGGGTTTACTCTTTAGGGTTTCTCTAGATTGCTTGCTTTCATCTTAGGATCTTGCACACATATTTTTGGTACATTATTGACTATTTGTGGAGGTGGAAATCACCAATACAGGGGTTTGACTAAGGCAAAACTCTATATAGCCACCCTAAACCCTCTTTTTCAGCTTTAGGTACAGGTTTGGATCCAAGCGTTGCTGGAAGTTTTGGGACCGAAAGATCTCAGCAAAAACCCCAAGAATAGGGGTGTGGCACCCTAGTCTTTCCTAGGGTAGTGGCGTGGCTCCATGGTTTTTCCCTCTGTCAACATGATCTGGTAGAATAGTACTTGGCAAGCTCCAGAATTTGTCTTGTCAATTGCAGCTCCAGAAGTGTAGAATCAAGACAGTGGCGTGGCACCCTTGTCCTAGACATTTCTGCTCATATTTTAGGCACAAGTGCACCTTTGATTTTTTCTTTTGATCTATACTTATAAGTATTATATCGGTTCTCCTTTGATCTGCATTCTCAGATTAGGGTTTGCTTGCTTACTTGCATTCTAGGTTAGATTGTATTTTTGCATCATTCCTCTCTCTCATTTAAAACAAATGAATAGAAAACCTAAGTGGTAATCCATGACTCTCTCTTCCTCATAAGAATTAGCCAAAGTGCATTACCTCCCTATGCTCTTTCATATTCTATGAGTATGTATGAGAGTGGGATTAGGGTTTCCATACTATCTCACATTTTCCCCTACACAACTATGTAGCAACAATAAGTAAGAAACCATTCACCAACACACCAACACACCAACAGACTTGAAATTCCTATCATAGGTCCAAGACACTATTATTACTATTTTGCCAAAATTGCACAATCATATTTGTCAATGCAGGAAGCATTCTTTCATATGACCTAAAATTGTTCCTTTGTCAAATTGGTATCCAAAGATCAAACATACATGAATTTTTTTGTAGGCAATAAAATCAACTAAAAACTTAATAGCATGCACAACAAGATAATGCACCATAGTGGGATGTACAGAAAAATATTGATCTATGATTATAGAGACACTCACAGATTTAAGATTTAGTCATTTTCTTCAAACTCTCAATCATGAAATAAAACTATGACCAAATTATGGTAACTCCCAAATATGTAAACTCTTACCAAAATAATATCCATTATGAACTTGCGATATTCCATGATAAATTACACATACCATAAACTCTTGACTGATATGGTGTACACTGATAAACCTCCAGATTGACTTCTACAACAATGACCATATTACCAAAACATCTTCTAACATATTGTCATTTGGAATACCCACACTACTAAGTGAAAACACATATTTTTAGACATCAGTGTTGACATAGATGACAAGATACATTTCCAACAAACTCTCAATAGGTCAACAAGTCTCTAAAAATCTCCCCCTTTGTCATTGATGGAAACATTATGTATATATCTACCAGAAATTTGTATATGCCGCCTTAGCTTATTTCTCCCACTTTGAAATCAAGGACAAAGGGCACAATATTTACACCAAACAAAAATAGAATTGTACATACTCCCCTAAACTGAACTATCCTCCTACAAACTATGCATAAATAATCCTAAAAACCAAAACACTTCACTGGAACACCTATACAACTCCTTATGTCTATTCAAAATTTTACTAAATTGATAATACCACTCACTAGGGTTGGGTCAAGATTCCCTTGTAGATAAATTTAAGTTGTATTGAGGTGGATTTTTGTTCATCTAATGTGAAGGAAAGAATGTGATTTCAACATTGAAACTTTAGTAGAAGGTTCTTTGTCTCATCTAGAGAGTCCAGAGTTCTCATCTCTTGTTACACTTCCTCCAATTCCTCTAATAACTTAGAAAGGGATGTAAGTCTCAGATCTACAATATCTCTAAGTTAATTATACTCTTCTTGATTTTCTCTTTTTGGTCCACAAATAGTGATATCTAGAAGTATAGATTCTCAATTTGAACCCTTGTCATTCAATCCATATCCTTCTTCAAATCATAGAAACCATTATACTATACTATCTAAGACTCAAGGGATTATTCTCTTATAGAACACCAAACACCCATGATAGAACTAGTACAATGCAATGTCTTCACTTACATATTTCCTAATTTTCTTTAAGTTGTCCTATAGTTTGGTATGAGTAATTGTACATTTATCAAAAAAATTAGTTAGCTTCTTTGCATCCTTCTCTAGTTTAAAAAATTAGTTAGCTTCTCTACATCCTTCTCTAGTTTTGATTTCAAGTTAGATATGTAATATTTAAGGGAATCAATGAGCAACTTTAGTTGTTCTACACTCAACAAAGATGTATTGACCATTAATTCCAAAAGACCTTCTTGCACGACTTTAATTTATTCTTCAACAAACTCTTTGTGTTGAATATCTCGGAAACTAAGAGGGGGGTTGGATCAGTTGATAATAAAAATTCCCTTTAAACTTAATTCACAAATCTAGAATAACTAGCAGAATTAATATAATAGATAAACATGAAAGCACATGCATAAAATGTTAGCAAATGCACACTCCAATGAGATATTGTAGGTGATTGAAGGTTTTGTCATTGATGGCAACCTTACAGTCCTATGACACCGGCAAGATAATTTACCGGCACCAGCAAAGACAGACTCTACACTGGCACAGAGACCACCGGTAGTAAAGGAAGCATACCAGCACAGAAGTTGACAAGAATTTTGTTTGTAATATATTTTGTTAATTATTGTAAAATCATTGTAAGCCAACTTGGCCAGTTGTAAAATGACTCATATATATAAGAGATCATTGTAGAACATTTTGTAATAGATGGAAGGAAATATATAGGCGAAATAAGGCAGACCTATTATGCAAATTATAGGTTAAGGGTTTATGTATGAAGCAAAGCTATAAACTAGTACTAGATCTGGCATAGTAGATGCTATTTTGAAGTAGTACAAGACATTGAATTTATATAATCCATTTTGTAAGTCAGTGAGACTTCCCATTTTGTAATTGAGTAGTGAGCTCTAGGCACTTGGCCTTCCTGCATGTGCAGGCCCCTCTTGTAGTAGCAATATTCTCTTATTGGCCAGTAAGTGAATATTGTGGGTCACAAATCCCATTGAGGTTTTTCCTACACTAGGTTTCCTCATTAAATTACTATGTTATGGTGTGTTTTTCATGTGGTTGTTGTTATCTCTATTTAATGCATTACTTTCTATTTACTGGTATACAGTATTGATATTCTTTACATGTTTTAAGTTAAGAAAATATTATAACCAATTAGATACTAATTCACCCCACCCCCCCCACTCTTAGTATCTGTGGGAATCCTAATAATTGGTATCAGAGCTTGGTCCTCTATTTTCAGAAGCCCAACAACTTGAGGAAGATATTGACACCGGTAGAGATGGAAAACTTGATGAAGCAATTAGAAGGAGCTCTCTCAGACTATGATGCAGAAAAATTGAAGAATATCAAACTTGAAGATGATCTAAAAGCTACACAGGATATCATTCAAGCACTTCAAGAGAATTACACTATAGCAAGGAATAAAAGAAGAGAACTTTTTGAGAAGATGTAGAAAGAAGGAGATGAAAAAGAAACTCTTAATGATCTGGTAAACAAACTAAGACAAGAGTTAAGTACAAAAAAAAAAAGAGATGCATGATATGACTATGAGATTTTGTAAAGAAATTGAAGATAGGAAGAAGAATGAAGAAGACCTGAGTAGAAGACTGAATGATGCTACAAATGAAAACACAAGACTTAGCTATGAAAATTATTTGTTGAAGACAGATCTGATGCATACACAAAATGACTCAAATGAACTCATGAGATAGAAAGGTATCTTGGAAGGAGAATTGGCTGCTACAAATCAACATAAAGAAAAATTCAAGAAAAGCTCAGAAGAACTTGGTGACTTGTTGAAGAATAAAAAACCTAATGGTGACATTTGTGGACTTGGCTTTGAAGCTGGTGAATGCTCAAGTACTACAAACACACATGATCATAGAAAACTGGTAAGACAACCAAATGCTTATAAATTTAATGGAAAATGCTTTAATTGTAACAAGTATGGTCATAGAGAAAATCAATGTAGATCTAGAAATTATCAGAATACCAATACACCCACCGGTCAATGTTCAAAATGCAACAAAGTTGGTCATAATTTAGAGAATTGCAGAATGAATGTAAGATGTTATGTTTGTGGAAGATTTGGACATAATTTGGTGATAATTGAGAGAATGTGACTTTTTATACCTGTAACAAGATTGGACATATTGCAAAATTTTGTAGAAGCAAGTCCTCACTAGTAAATAACAAAGGTCCTAGTTTGAAAGGTAAAGAAAAGGTTGAAGAAGTAAAGAAGGAATTCTCAAAACAATGGATCAAGAAATCAAATCTAAATGGTGATAGGAACACTCCTCCACTGGCAGAATAGAGTAACACTCCACCAACAGAATAGAGTAACACTCCACCAGCAGGAGACTCTTCATCTAACTGAAGAAAATTCCCTTGAGGGTTTGGCAATCAAATGTAAAACATGCTATTATTCCCTTAGTTGACGGTGAGAAGTTGAAATTACTTCTATACTGGTAGATAAGTTAAGTCATTACTTAACTGACAAGCATTAAATGTGGTGGTTGGCAAAATTAACATTATAAATCAAGTGTTTTGGCTCTAATTTTATTTCACCGAGCATTCAAACCTTCAAAAAGTGTGAAAATTCCTGAGAAAAGACATTCCGAGCAAAGAAGTGAAGCAATTCAAAAAGCATTCATTCCTAAGGTAGATAAAGGTATTTATTATTAGGGGTCCCACAAATACTAAGAGGGGGGGGTGAATCAGTATCTGACCGGTAATAAGAATTTCTTAAGTTAAAACATGCAGAACATAATATAATAGTGTATTGGAATGCAAGAAATAATGCAATAAACATAATCAAGAATATCCACATGAAAAGTACACCATAACACAAGATGTTTAATGAGGAAACCCTGTGTGGGAAAAACCTTGGTGGGATTTGTGACCCAAAATATTCACTCACTGACCAATAAGAGAATATTACTTACAATAGGGGCCTGCACATGCAGGAAGGCCAACTGCCTAGAGCTCACTGCTCAATGGGAAGTCACACTGACTTACAATAAGGATTATATTAATCCAATGACTTGTACTACTTTACAATAGCATCTTCAATGCTAGATTCAGTACCGATTCTTTCTCTGTTCTTTACATATACCCTTGACCTATAATTTGCACATTAGGTCTACCTAATAATTTTCTTTATGCTCCTTACATCACTTCTTCAAATGTCTACAATGATCTCCTTTATATACAAGAGTCATTTTACAATTTGCCAAGTCGGCTTACAATAATAAACAAAATATTACATAACAAAAATCCTATCGGCCTCTGTGCCGGTATACATCTTTTCTTCTATGCCGATGCTGGTGTAGAGTGATCTGCTGATGCTAGTGCATTGTCTTGCCTGTGTAATGCTTTGCCGGTATGATGTCTTGGTAGTGCCATAGGATTGCAAGGTTTCCTGTGTAATGCTTTGCCGGTATAATGTCTTGCCGATGCCATAGGATTGCAAGGTTGCCATCAATGACAAAACCTTCAATCACATACAATGTCTCATTGGAGTGTCCATATGTCAACAATCTCCCCCTTTGGCATTGATGTAAACACTCATGAGAAATTTCAAAAAATGTGTAGTCCAAAAATGTTACCAAAAATGGTTACCAAAAATGTGAGAGATCCCCCTGAGCATATGATTCCTGTGTTTTGAACTTTCTCATCCCACTACTCCCCCTTTGGCATCAATGACAAAGGTTGTCAAAATGTCAGTAGAGTTTGTAGTTTCATCTATCCATATCCTCAACCTTGTAGCTGGGTAGTTATTATTTGAAAAAGATCTCCCAAAATTAAGTTTATACTATCCATAAACTTCTAATTATCTTTTATTGCTATCTCAGTCCTCTTTACTGTACCAGTGAGATGCTGCAAATGCTCTGTCGGTGTTTTACTTCCCTATGTTAGTGCCTCTAAAATTTCCTTCCACAGAGATGCTAAATAGTCCAATCTTGGACTTAGTTTAGATCTCAAGTGTTTTGCCTTATTTATTATTCTTTCTTTTTCTCTTTCCAGTTTGAGTAATTCTTCCTCAAAATTTGCTATCTTCTCTTCAAAAACTGATAATGAATCCGGTGAGTTAACAAAATTGTCTGCAAGTTTATTTATCTCATCCTGTGCCTTGCTTATTTTCTTGTCAATATCTATAGTCAAAAAGTTTTTTTTACATGTATCTTTATACAGATTTTTGTATTCTTTCAACAAACTACATAGTTCCAGTAGAAGTGTGTCAAAATCTCTGTTACACTTCTTTATTTCCTCATCAAAGAATTTCTGTTTTTCTTTTTCTACATTATCCTTTACTGATTCTTCCTTTATTTTCTCAATGTTTTCATAAATATATTTACACAATGTATCCAATTGTCCTAAAGAATCTTTATTATCTATGTTACAGTTTGGAGATATTACCTTCAAAATTGGTATGGAATCATCAATTGCTTTGTAGGCCTATGAACTACAGTCAGTTATTTTCTTGATAGAATCAAGTAATACCTCAGTCACATTTGTTGACTTGAATGTTGATGATGATCCAACAATCTGAGTGCCAGTGGAAGTAACCATGCTTGTATTGACCTCTGGTAGGTTAGTTTGTGTCTGTATTTCTTTTAGCACTAGTTTTCCTACTTCACTACTTACCGGTGGCACTATTTCCTTATGTACCTATTGTTCCGGTGCCTTTAGCTCTGTTGATTTCTCTGTATGTTGTGTTGTCTCTATCTATGCCTTAGTCTCTACCTTTTTCTCTATATCCTCTATCGGTTTCTCTATTTCCCTTGCTACCGGAGGCTCTTTAGCCATATCTAACTTGTCAGTTGTATCTTTATCAACTATTATGTTGATCTTTTGGGTATCAACATTTACAGTATATAGAACTTCAAAATTAGGATTGCTATCCTCTACATCCATACTTTCTACTACCGATTGATCTTCAGTAGTTGTTATTTTCACCAGTGGGGGTAGGTTGTCTTTAACTTTTATGCTTTGTGGTCCACCAACTTTGCCTTTCCCCTTGTCCCTATCCTTCTGATATACCTTTATAGGTTTAGGGTTCCTGTATTCTTCTTGTTTTTCTTTGTCAACCAGGAATATATCCCAACCATCTTCTGTTTCCTCTATTACTTCAGTAACTCTTCCTACCATTAGTGAAATGTGCCTATGTGCAGTAGAGAATACTGACCAATTTGCTTGAGCAATCAAATCATCAATTTCCTTGGGAGAGTTTACCGGACATACAGCAAGTAGTTTCTCTATTTTTATTTTCTTATCTAATTCAATCATTGCTTGCCTTCTAGCTTCTAACATTTTGAACAAATCATCAGGGATTTCATTTGCTACTTCCATCAAAAATTTCTTATACATGTCCATATGTAGTATAACACTGTTCTCAACTTGTTCTCTCTCATCAGCAGATAGAGTGTCATAAATTTTCTCTATGTTTTTTAGTTTTCCTTCCTCTGTGATTTCATTTAACAATATATCAAGAGGGGCTGAGTCACTATTTGTCCTTTTTCTTTTTCTTTGGTGTCAACTTCTTTTTGGGTGTGGCCTTTCTAACTGGAGATCTCATTTCTTTTTGCTTCTACCTTGTCCTTCTAGGTGAAGGAGTGGTTGCCGGTGAGGGATATCTTTTTCTAACAACTCTTTTAAAAGTTGTTGGCATGTCACCTTCCGAAGAAGGACCTATCGGTGATAGGTGAGTTTTAGGTTATGGGGCTGCCAACTCATCCTCTGTTATGCCAATTTTCTTCAATACATCTTCCTCAATGGCCTTTGCTTGCTTGGATCCTTTCCTCACAAATGCCTCAACCTTCTTTACTCTTTTCTTTGATTGTATTTGGCTTTCTATGGTCTCAGCACTACCAAATACTTCTTCCTTAGGTTCATTGGGGGCTTCCAGAAGTGCTTTAGCATAAGTTTCAACTATGTGATCATCTATCTCATAGCCCATCTCGGTTACCCAAATTGTCCTTGGGATGACCGCTTCCATCTAGATTTCATCTTTCTTAATAATAAAGCATATATCATCTTTGTATTTGTCTATTATTTTCTGGGATAACCTTATTCTTTGCTTCATTTTGGTCTTCAATGCTTGAAAAAAGTCATGAATATTGTTCTCCTTGTTCTCACCCATGGTATTGAATAGTTTTGTCAATTGCTTTCCTACCGGTATGTCATATCCAAGTTATTTATAACCTATACTGGGAACCTATTTTGTTATGTGTAGCATTAGGCATACTAACAGATTTCCAAATCTGAAAGTTCCTTTCTTGTCCTTTTTGATTTTTCCAAGGTTGTCTATTAGTTCATCCTTTAACCATTCATAGATGTCAATTTTTGCATTGTCTGTTACCATATCATAAGCACTCTTAATGCATAAACTTGAAACTGAGTTAAGTCTATTAGCATGAGTGGCCTTGTATCCTAATATCATACTGATGAATCTCACATTGATATCTTTTACATCATTAACCCTTAGAGATCTCTTATCGAATGTTGCATAAGTTAGTTTTGTAACTAGGTCATTTGGAACCTTATTGGTTTTATCTGGTATCTTACCGGTGGTCGATAACCCTGTGACAACTTTCACAACTTCCTTGGTGATCTTATGGATTGCATCTAGCCAGAAAAATTCTCCATGAACTCTGCTTAACACTATCCTAATCACTATTGGCAATATTGCATTATAACAGATAGTGAAAGATTATTGGCATTTCAATAAGGATATTGAGAAGGTTGTTGATGATTATGGATATAACTGATTAAAGATGTTTTACTATCTTGATATTATTATTTTGTCATTGATATCAAGAAATTGATTTCCTAATTTAGTATGATATGAAGATTATAAAGAAGTCGGTAAAAGACACAGGAAAGAATATGATGAATAAAGGGATGAATAAGGTATTCAATGGACAACTACTACAAAGTCAGACAATGATGAGATCATGATGTTTTAGATTTTTTTAACATCATACATATGTTGTAAAATGTAAAGGTTAATACTATACTATGTTATTAGGCAAAGAACCTAGTTGGTAAACCCTAAGGTTATCGCTATCGGTTAATGAAGGTGAAATGTCTACCGAGTGAAGTTTAGTATTCACTGAGTTGTTACTGAGTCATAACCGAGCTATAATAAAATGCATTAAATGTTTACATGCGGTATTTAATGAAAGAAGCTGATGAGATGGAGCAAATCAATGATTGGTAAGCCATGGAAGAAGTTTGTTAATGAATCTAAGGCAATGGAAAGTCGGGATGAAGATCTATAGCTCAGATTGAACCACAATACCCTAGCACAAGTTCCAAGGTGGGGTAAAACATTTTCAGATTGAAAGATGCATTGAACTTGGACAAGTTTGAAGATCTGAGGGCTATGATTGATCATGGGAAATGTGATCAAGGAGATTAAGCGGTTACCTAGTTGTTTATAAATAGGAAACTGTTGATAAACAATGTACGTGGGCAAGTGTATGCACAGGGATGCTACATAGTGATTACCGAGCACAAAAGCTTGAAGACCTATTAGAATAACAAAGTATAGAAGCCCATCAGATAGACAAGATTAGTTCTATGTTTAAATTGTATTGAACAAATAGGAATCTACTTTAGCATTTTAGATGTAAAGTTGCAGATAAATTTTTATTACTGTTATTTTGTGAAAGTGACAGAAAATCTCTTAACCGAGTGGACTTAATAGTCTTATATGTAAATCCTCTAGCAAGGTGACATTATGATTGAGTGTTTGAAATCCTTTGACAAGGTCACTTCTAACAAAGTGAAGATCCTAACAGATCTGAGGGAAATCCCTTAACCGGGTCACATCTAGCAATGTGTTTGTAATCTTTAACAGGATTTGCTTTTAATCGAGCATACTCTAGAAGAGTATATTTCTTAGTGGGTCTAAAATCCTACAGTGGTTTTTCCCTATTTGGGTTTCCATGTTAAATCTAGTGTTATGAGGTTTATATTGTTCATATGCTTTTGAGTTTATGTTTGACAGTTTTGGTTATATGATTGATATATATGTTACCAAGTTTGAATCTGATGTTTTTATGGATGATTAAGTTTGTATGATTCACCCCCCCCCCCCCTCATCTTGTTGGCTAATGGATCTTTACTTATATTAAGTATCAAAACTATCAAATCACATCCTTAGGGAATTCAGGAATGCTAAGGATTTATGTGAATCCTAGGGTTTCAATAACCTTGTGTTCATCTTTAACATTGCCGGTATCATCACATATTATGGTTTTATACATGGTTTTGATTTCCTCATCTCCTAACTCTTCAATGTTGCAGTGGATGTACATTATAGGGTCTTCAACATATACAACTCCTTTAGGAATTTGAGAAAATGCACCTAAGGTATCATCCTTCTTTGCTATCTCGGGGACTAACTAACATATGGGCCTAGGTCTTTTGATTACTTCAACAATAGTAGGGTTTGCTATGTATTCAATTGTAGAGGTGGATTCCATGATTAAATACCTTTAATTTCCTTGGATGGATGATTGCTTGGAGTGTGCTTGCTTCTTGCTCGAAATGCCTTAGCTCGGAGTCTTTGCTCTCTCTGAAAAATTTGAAATCATGGTGAAATGAAATGGAGCCAAAACCTTATTTTTATCATGTCTTTTTGCCATCTACCACATTAATTTCATGCTGGTTAAGTATTCACTTAACATTGTCTACCAGTAATAAGTAATTTTCAACTTCTTATCTCTAACCGAGGGAATAATTAGCATATGTGTCATTTGATTGCCAAACCCTTAAGAAAATTTTCTTCAATTAGATGAAGAACTTCTTGCCGGTGGAGCACTACTCTGTCCTACCAATGAAGCATCACTCTGTCCTACTAGTGAAGCATTGGTTGGTTCTATCGGTGGAGAAGTATTCCCAATATTTAGATCAGCTTTTCTAATCCATTACTTTGAGAATTCTTGCTTAACCTCTTCAACTTTTTCTTTACCTTTCAAGCTAGCACTTTTGTTGTCTACCGGTGTACCTTTACTTCTACAAAATTTAGCAATATGCCCAATCTTGTTACATTCATAACAAGTTACATTATTCTTCTGAATAGCTTTCCCATAACCTATGTTGGTTTATGTTCTGCATTGATTTGATAAATGTCCAAATCTTCCACAAACATAACATCTCGCATTCATTCTGCAGTTTTTAGAGTTGTGACCAACTTTGTTGCATTTTAAACATTGACCGGTGGGTGTATTGATATTCTAATAATTCCTAGATCTACATTCATTTTCTCTATGACCATACTTATTACAGTTAAAGAATCTTCCATTGAATTTATAAACATTAAGTTGTCTTACTGGTTTGCTGTGATCCTGAGTATTTGCAGTACCGTAGCTTTCACCAACTTCAAAGCCAATTCTAGAAGTGTCACTTTTAGGTTTTTGATTCTTCAGCAAGGTACCAAGTTCCTCTAAGCTTTTCTTGAATTTTTCTTTGTGTTGATTTGCAGTTTCCAGTTCCCTTTCCAAGATTTCTTTTTGTCTCATCAGTTCATTTGAGTCATTCTGAGTATGCATTAGATCTGTCTTCAACATGTCATTTTCATAGCTAAGTCTTGTGTTCTCATTTTCTGCATCACTTAGTCTTCTGGTCAATTCTTATGCATTCTTCTTTCTATCCTCAATCTCTTTGCCAAATCTCATAGTCATATCCTGCATTTCATTTTTTGTTGTCATGATCTCTTGTTTCAACTTGCTTATCATGTCATTGAGTGATTCCTTTTCATCATTCTCATTTTGCAGTTTTTCACAAAGTTCTCTTCTCTTATTTCTTGCAATAGTAAAATTTTATTGAAGTGCCTAAATGATATCCTGAGTAGCTCTCAAATCATCTTCTAATTTGATATTTTTCAATTTCTCTGCATCATAGTCTGTAAGAGCTCCTTCAAGTTGCTTCATCAAATTTTCCATCTTTACCGGTGTCAAGATCTTCCTCAAGTTGTTAGGCTTCTGAAAATAGAGGACCAGGCTCTGATACCAATTGTTAGGGGTCCCACAAATACTGAGAGGGGGGGGGGGTGAATCAGTATCTAACCGGTAATAAGAATTTGTTAAGTTAAAACATGCAGAACATAATATAACAGTGTACCAGTATGCAAGAAATAATGCAACAAATACAATCAAGAATATCCACATGAAAAGTACACCATAACACAAGATGTTTAATGAGGAAACCTAGTGTGGGAAAAACTTCGGTGGGAGTTGTGACACACAATATTCACTTACTGGCCAATAAGAGAATATTACTGTAGCGTCATAAAATTGTGACACTTGCAATTTTGACTGCATTTGGGTCTTCACGATGGCGGTGCAACACTGAACCTGAATGGAGACCCCAAAACCTGTTTACGACATCAAAAACTACATCTTTCTACACCTTGGCCTGATCCTCCTTGCACCCTACTGTCTTGGGAGTTGGGACCATGGTGCCCAGCGCCCTGGTCCTTCAGGACCATGGTGCCCAACACCCTGGTCCTTCAGGACCATGGCGTCTAGCACCCTGGTCCTTTAGGACCATGGCGTCTAGCACCCTGGTCCCTCAGGACCATGGCACCTAGTGCCCTGGTCCCTGGCCCTATTTTGGGCCTGGTCTCTTGTTGGGCATCGAGTCTTCAAGTTTGAAATTTGGAAAATAATGCTCGTAGGGAAGCCTAAGGTCAGAAAAATTAGTCTCCTAACCCTAATTGACAAGTATATAAACTACATTTCCCCTCCCAGAAAAGGAGGAGGAAAAACACATGTGTGCAAGAGGTGAAAGCGATAGGCAAACATTAAAACATTAAAACATTCAAGCATTCAAGCATTCCTTCAAGCAATTGAGCATTCTAGGTCTCCATTCAAGGCTAGGTGTTGCATTCAAGACAAGGATTCAACCATTGAAGAGGAGATCACCTACAACACACAACATACAACATACAACATCATTACACCTTCGCATGTAAGAATACAAACATTCTTACAACAAGGTATCAGCACTTGATTACATTACAAACATTTACATTTACAACATTCTCATTTCTTGGTTAATTCCAAAACTAGGGTTTGACCTGAAGGAAAACCCCTAATCCCTAACCCCCCAATCATCCTCTCTTTTCTGTGTGTAGGTTGCAAATACACGGTTGTAATTGAAGATCTGGAATCCTTGTGCAGAGATGAACAGATCCCCCTTCGTTTCACAGATTTTTCAGAGGACCGTGTGCACTCCGGGTGCCATTGTCTCGTCAACTTTTGCTCAAACTTGTAGGACAACATCATCTCAACATTTTACTGCTAATTTCAGGTCTGCAGCTTCATCCTGTGTCTCTATCTCTATCTACAAGTGAATCTTTCTTACTTTCACATACACTCCTAGTTCAATCCTTCTATCTACATTCTTTACAAAAGAGGGTATCCTTGCTATCTCAACCCTTGAAACTCATTTAGAATTCAATCTCGCATTGTGTGGGATTGGATCTTGTGAGTTTCAACCCCTCTTTTGAATGTAAAGTCTCTCCTAAGTGAAAATTGTCAATCCTAGTGACCTCCTTTCTCTCTCCTTAGAGTGGGGGAACACCTAGGGTTTGATTTTTTGCTTTACATTTTGGTGAACCCGACATGAAACATCCTAATTCTGATTATTCATGGTTATATCTGAAAAAATTTGCTTCCTTAATTACTTTTGCAAATTTTAGAGGTTAATTGCATAAAAAACCCTAAATTTTCTTTTTAGTAATTGAGCTTGTGAAATATTTAATTGTTAATGCTTGTTTCAGATCTACCCTTCTATTGCAAATTGTCAATTCATATTTGTGCTTTAATTCTGAAAATTAAGTGTTTAAGTGTCAAAACCCTAATTTTTAACCCTCTTGATTCAACCTTTGATCGATGATTTCACTGATCAGAACACCTCCAAATCGGCTGTAACTTTGGATTCCACAACAAAATCATAATATCTCTCATCCCTAAAAGTTTTGAAAAAACTTGCGAGGACCGTGTGCACCCCGAGCGCCATTGTCCCCGACATTTTTTCTGAAATTTTGGGAGCTAGATCTTACTGTATTTTTCTGCTAGAATCCAGAATCTTGGCTGATTTCATCAATTCTAACACTTTCAAAATTAAAGTCAAAGTTGGTCTAGTGATTGCTTGGATTAAGGCTTCTAATCATTCAAAAATTGTTGAAATTGAAATTCTGTGTTAAAATTGTGTTTCTTACTGTCCTAAATCTGAAAAGTGTGTTGGCATTCATTCAAAGTTTCAGTGCTTTATTCAAATTTTTGCAATTTGTGACTTTTGAAATTAAGTGTTTGATTGCAACAACTTTGATTTCCGCTTTCAAAATTGAATTTTGCATGAAATTGAGTCAACTTTTAAATTTCAAAGCTTGCATTGTTTTTCGTATTCCCTCTAAAATCATAAAATTCAAAATTTCAGTTTCCCTCTCTTTTTCAAAATCCAAATTTTGCATTTTTCAACAATCTTGGTAGGATTCAATTTTGAGATTGCAACTTTAATTTGGCCTATCTACAGATCGTAAAATCACTCAATTTTTTCAGATTAGCTTTAAAATCATCATAACCTTCATCCCTGAAAATTTCAAAAAAAGTTACAAGGACCGTGTGCACTCCGTTCGCCACGGTCCCCGACATTTTTTTTGAAATTTTGGGAGATTGTCATGATTGCATTTAATAGCTTAAATCTAGGAGATTGGCTAATTTTATTGAAATTTGCTACCTCTAAATTTGAAAATAAATTCAAAATTTAAGATTTCAATTTATAAGATAACAATTAAAATTAAGTGCTACCCCCTTGGCCCTAAGTTTCAATTGTGCCTACCTTTCTTGGAAGTTGTGTTTCCCTCTTCTTTCACAAAGTTCAAATTGGATAATCATTATCTCATTGTTCAATTTTGCCAACTTTATTTTCAAAACTCAAAATCTTCTCTCTCTCTCTAGTGCATGAGTTTTACAACAATAAGCCCTACTTACACTATTCCCGTTAGACGAAGCCTTAGAATTAAGTCTTTCCAAGGATTAATTATCGAGGAGATGGAACCTAATTTGAATGGCCTTTTAAACGAGGACATGGGTAATTCCTCTAATCCTCTTAATGATGAAGAAGCTCTCCATGAGGTTTCTATAGAACAACTTTCGAAATTGGATAACCAATTTGATGATTTTCAGCAATGGATGTCTCAACAATACCCCGATAGTCAAGCCCTTTCATTAATTGAGGGTCTAAAATGTATGGTTCAAAGTGATAAGAATGGAATTGATATTTTGCATAGTATTGCACACATCATGGATTTGAATGTGATGCCTATGAAGAGTTGTGCTAAAACTTTAGGTTATATGCAACCTCCTACTCAAGTCAATCATTCTATTCCTTTGACAACTTCTATTGCTAGTATACCTACTTTTACATCAAACATAATGACTACTTCAATATAAAACATTCCACCTATGATCACTAGTCATGGGGACAATCCTTCATTCAATCTGACCTCTTCATTCATTCCTTCAATGAGTGTCCCTATTACATCTCCACAAATGAACATGACGCAAGGGGGCAATTCATTCAACCATTCCATTCCTCCTTATAGTGCTCCTTTTTTCCAATCATCTCCTATGACTAACTATCATAGTGTCCCACCACCTTACTCTTAATCAATACCTTTTTTCAAGAACATAATACCTCCATCACAATCTAACATGTCTAATATGAACTCTTCGACTGAAGCGACCATTAACAATCTTGCACAAACTGTCTCTTCTTTACAACAACAAATTGCCTCTATGAATCAATCTAAGTTTAGTGTGCCCACATTTGATGTTGCGAGCCCACTTTCTCTTGACATTGTTCGAGCTATCCCCCCTAAGCATGTTGAAATCCTACAGTTGGAGCTTTATAATGGTAAAGGTGATCCTCTAACACATATTAAGACCTTTCAAACAATATGTAGCGATTTTGCTCATAACCACAGGTTGCTTGCAAAACTGTTTACTACAACATTAAGAGATAAGGCTCTACAATGGTATTGCTCATTGCCTTCCTATTCTATTACTTCTTTCCAACAACTTGCAAATGCTTTTATTTAACAATTTCAAAACAATATAAGTCCTAAAGTTACTCTGATTGATTTAATGCATTGTAAACAAGGTGTTAAAAAAAAAGTGACTGATTTCATTGGTAGATATAAGCATTTGTGTGCTCAAATTTCTTTTCCAGTACCTGACAATGATATTCAAAGAATATTTATTTCTAATTTACAAAAAGATATTAGAGAAAAACTTTTGTTTTCTGAGTTTACTTCTTTCCAACAGTTGTGTGCAACTCTTCACAATTATCAACTGACTGTGAGTCAAATGGAACAATCACATCTTATGGCTCCGAGTGATAATGGTGATAGCAGTCAACAACCATTTGAGAAGTTTAAACCGAACAGAGATTCCATCAAATTCAATGAAAACATCATCAACAACAATGTGAATGCAGCATTAGGTGTGCCTCCCATTTCTAAGTTTTTCAAGAAAGAAAGAGAGTTTACTCCTTTGAATGAATCATTGCATAGTATTATGAATAAGTTATTGGAACAAAATGTGCTTACCCTCCCTCCTATAAAGAAAATAGATCCTGCAAAGATTAATTCACCCTATTTTGATAACAAATCTTTTTGTCAATTTCATCGTCAACCTGGGCATGATACTGAAAAATGTTTTGCTTTAAAGGGTAAAATTCAAGATTTGATTGATAATAATACTATCTCTATTTCAGGTGTGAATGATAAAGGCAACACATCTGTAGCTCTTCCTAACCAATATCTTAAGATTTTTACTGATCCATTACCTTCTCATACCTCTAATGTGATTGAGACTAATGATTCCTCTTTCTCACCTGATGGTCTTGTGTCTATGACTCCAAATGTGATTAACTTTGTAGAGCAGCAAAAAATCCCTAAACAACCTTCCATCACATTTGATTCCAGTGAAACTATCAGGGCACCTGATGGTCCTTTATATATAGTTGCAAAAGTCAAGAATACACCTTGTCGTGGAGTGCTTATTTATCCTTCTTGTATGGTTAATGTCATTATTGAATAATTTCTTTTTACTTTGCAATTGAATCAAGTGATCTATGACAAAACAAATGTGGTTGTGAAATTATTTGATGCCTTTTCTTCTCCTACAATTGGTTCTATTACATTACCTATTGAGGTCCATAACAAATCCCTTGATGTGAGCTTTGCTATTATTCCATCATCCGAACAATTTCATGTGAAGCTAGGCTATCCTTGGCTATCTTCCATGAAAGCTATTGCTTCTCCTATTCACAAGTGTTTGAAATTTCCCCATAATGGTGAAGTTGTTACTGTCAATCATAGTCTCTTTACATTAGCTAAAAGAACTTCTAGTGTTCCTATTGATTATTTTTGGCCTAAACAATTCCAATCTCTTCCACCGCGATGTGATCATCTTTTCAAATCTTATCAAAAGTGGAAAAAAGATATGATCCTATCTCTAAGTGAACCTCAAACCCCCAAATTTGATATTCCTTTTGTTCTTGAGAAGGAAGTTCTTCCTTTGAAAGATAAAACTAATGTCTTTCCTCAAGAAGATTCCCAACCCAATCCTATGGATGTGACTATGTCTATGTCTAATAAACTTTCTAAAAGTAGACCTATACCTCCTCGTCATGATGGACTTGGTCTCCTTCCTAAACCAAATATTCCTCCTTTATATGGAGTAGTTCCTCCTCCTTCCTCTTATAAATAGAAGAGACCTTCCTCTTCTCCTATTATCTGACCTAGACTAGTTCATTATAGACTAGTTCATTAGCATAGCAGACTCTCTCCTCCTCTCTTGATATCTTCTGTTACTTCTTCTATGTGTTATTCTCATTCTTCTATTTGTTATCCTTAGTGTTGTCTTCTTGAGGATGATGCAAAGCATTGAGATCTCTTTTGGTCTCTCTCATGTTGACTCAAAAGACACATGTGTTCCCTTCTTCTAGGCGACCTTCCTTGATTGGGGACTGAAGAACAATTATGCATACATAAATATGATATACATGAATTATCATACAACATACTGACCCCAAGGAAAGCGAGGTCACCTCGTGATTTGTGTTTTGTGTCTATTATCCTTGGGTTTATCTCACACTTGGGGGCTAAATCTTTGTGATAACATGCTCCTTTCCTTTCTCATTTCTTATATGTATCACTACCTTAAAGCAATCACCCCCAACGAGGCATGTGCGATCTCTTTAACATAGGGGGCATACACTCTGTCTATATCTCTTCAGGATACTTGTTTCTTGGCAAACTTAGCTTTGCCTTGAAAATTTTTGGTATTTTTTTCTTGCATGACTCATAGTGAGGGAACTGTACTACTGTCAGTCATGGTTCTCCCTCGTGATCTTCCCTTTTACTTTGTCAATCGAAGTCGTAAGATCCTTAGTCCACTGGGGGCTTGGTGTATCTTGCCTCCTTGATGTGGTGAAAGTCTTTCAATGTTGTTTCCTTGTACTTTACCGGAAGTATGGGCATACGCTTATACTCTCGCTAAAGTGGGGGCTAAATGTAGCGTCCTAAAATTACGACACTTGCAATTTTGACTACATTTGGGTCTTCACGATGGTGGCGCAACATTGAACCTGAATGGAGACCCCGAAACCTGTTTACGACATCAAAAACTACATCTTTCTGCACCTTGGCCTGATCCTCCTTGCACCCTGCTGTCTCGGGAGGTGGGACCATGGCGCCCAGCGCCCTGGTCCCTGGCCCTATTTTGGGCCCGGTCTCTTGTTGGGCATCGGGTCTTCAAGTTTGCAATAGGGAAAATAATGCTCCTAGGTCAGCCTAAGGTCAGAAAAATCAGTCTCCTAACCCTAATTGACAAGTATATAAACTACATTTCCCCTCCCAGAAAAGGAGGAAAACACATGTGTGCAAGAGGCGGAAGCGATAGGAAAACATTAAAACATTCAAACATTCAAGCATTCAAGCATTCCTTCAAGCAATTGAGCATTCTAGGTCTCCATTCAAGGCTAGGTGTTGCATTCAAGATAAGGATTCAACCATTGAAGAGGAGATCACCTACAACACATAACATACAACATACAACATACAACATCATTACACCTTCACATGTAAGAATACAAACATTCTTACAACAAGGTATTAGTACTTGATTACATTACAAACATTTACATTTACAACATTCTCATTTCTTGGTTAATTCCAAAACTGGGGTTTGACCTGAAGGCAAACCCCTAATCCCTAACCCCCCAATCATCCTCTCTTTTTTGTGTGTAGGTTGCAGGTACGCGACTATAATTGAAGATCTGGAATCCTTGTGTAGAGATGAATAGATCCCCCTTTGTTTTGCGGATTTTTCGGAGGACCGTGTGCACTCCAGGTGCCATCGTCCCATCAACTTTCACTCAAACTTGCAGGACAACATCGTCTTGACATTTTACTGCTAATTTCATTTCTGTAGCTTCATCCCGTGTCTCTATCTCTGTCTACAAGTGAATCTTTCTTACTTTCACATACACTCCTAGTTCAATCCTTCTATTTACATTCTTTACAAAAGAGGGTATCCTTGCTGTCTCAACCCTTGAAACTCATGTAGAATTCAATCTCGCATTGTGTGGGATTGGATCTTGTGAGTTTCAACCCCTCTTTTGAATGTAAAGTCTCTCCTAAGTGAAAACCGTCAATCCTAGTGACCTCCTTTCTCTCTCCTTGGAGTGGGGGAACACCTAGGGTTTGATTTTCCGCTTTACAATTACTTACAATAGGGGCTTGCACATGCAGAAAGGCCAACTGCCTAGAGCTCATTGCTTAATCCAATGACTTGTACTACTTTACAATAGCATCTTCAATGCCAAATTCAGTACTGGTTCTTGCTCTATTCTTTACATATACCCTTGACCTATAATTCGCACATTAGATCTGCCTAATAATTTTCTTTATGCTCCTTACATCACTTCTTCAAATGTCTATAATGATCTCCTTTATATACAAGAGTCATTTTACAATTTGCCAAGTTGGCTTACAATAATAAACAAAATATTACATAACAAAAATCCTGTCGGCCTCTGTGCCAGTATACATCTTTTCTTCTGTGCCAGTGCCGGTGTAGAGTGATCTGTTGATGTCAGTGCACTGTCTTGCCTATGTAATGCTTTGTTGGTATAATGTCTTGCTAGTGCCATAGGATTGCAAGGTTGCCTGTGTAATGCTTTGCCGGTATAATGTCTTGCTGATGCCATAGGATTGCAAGGTTGTCATCAATGACAAAACCTTCAATCACATACAATGTCTCATTGGAGTATCCATATGCGAACATTTATAATCATGGATTCTTCATCTGTTCCTGAATTCATAGTGAACCCTACTATAGTCGAAGTGATTAAATGCCCTAGACCCATATTTCAATTAGTTCCCAAGATTGCCAAGGAAGATGATAATGTTAGTGCTTTTTCTCAAATCCCCAAAGGAGTAGTTTTTGCTGAAGACCTTAGAATGTACATACATTGTCACATAGAAGAATTAGGTGATTAGGAAATCAAGAACATGTATAAATTAGTAAGCTGTGATGATTCCGGTAATGTTAAAGTTGAACACAAGATAGTAGAAAACCTAGGTTTCACTGAAATTTTCAGTATTCCGGATTTCCCTAAGGATGTTATAAGGATAGTTTTAAGCAGGGTACATGGTGCATTCTTTTGGTTGGACTCAATTCACAGAATCACTAAAGAGGTAGTAAAAGCTATGACAAGGTTACCTTCCACCAGTAATAGGCCTGATAAAACAAAGAAGGTCTCAAATGACCTAGTGATTAACCTAACAGGTGCAACATCTGATAAGAGATCCTTAAGAGTAAATAATGTAACATATATCAATGTCAGATTCATCAGTATGATCTTAGGATACAAAACCACACATGCAAATAGGTTAAACTCAGTCTCTAGCTTATGCATAAAGAGTGCCTATGATATGATTAAAGATAATGCAAAAATAGATGTGTGTGAATGGCTGAAAGATGAACTAATTGAAAACTTGGGAAAGATTAAGAAAGACAAAAAGGGGACATTCTGATTTGGAAACCTACTTGTCTGTTTAATGCTGCACATAACCAAAGAAGTACCCGGTATTGGTAATAGAAATCTTGGTTTTGATATACCGGTAGGCAAACAATTGTTAGATTTACTAAACAACATGCGAGAGAATAGAGAAAAGAACATAGATGTGTACTTTCAGGCATTGAAGGCCCGGATGAAGACAAGAGTCACACTATCACAAGAAACTGTAAATAAGTATAAGGATGAAATTTGTTTTGTTATTAAGAAAGATGAAATTTGGATGGAGGCAGTTATCCCAAGAACTATTTGGGTTACTGAAATGGGGTATGAAACTAATGATCACATAATTGAAACATATGTAAAAGCCCTCCTGGAAGCACCTAAGGAACCTACATAAGAGGTATTTGGCAGTGCAGAGACCATTGAAAAACAAATCCAATCAAAGAAAAATGTCAAAAAGGTTGAAGCAATAGTTAGAAGAGGATCCAAATAAGCAAAAGCTATAAAGGAAGATGTACTTAAAAGAATTGGTATTACAAAAGATGAGTTAGAAACACTTCAACCGGAAACTCACCTTTCACCGATTGCAACTTCTTTAGAAAGTGATATACCAGCTGAATTTAAAAGAGTTGTGAGAAAAAGGAAACCTTCACCAGTATCTACACCTTCTCCTAGAAAAACTAGACTGAAACAACAAGTAGTAAGGCCCCCAGCTAGGAAGTTAACTCCAAAGAAGAAGTTAACACCCAAGAAGAAGACTCAACAAACCATTGCTCCAATTGACAAACTTCTAAATGAAATAACAGAGGATGGAAAGCTGAAAAACATCAATAAATTGTATCATTCATTATCAACTGATGACAAGGAAAAAGTTGAAAACAGTGTAATCCTACACTTGGACATTTACAAGAAATTTCTAATGCAAGTTGTGGATGAATTACCGATAGAACTATTCAAAAGACTTTAAGCTAGAAGGCAAGTTGTTGTAGAGCTTGATAAGAAAATAAAAACTGAAAAACTCCTTGTTGTATATCCAGTTAACTCACTAAAAGAGATAGATGATCTAATCTCTGAGGCTAACCGGTCAGTATTTTCAACTACACACCGACATGTAGCACTTATGATTGGTAGAGTGAATGAGGTTGCAGAGGAAACAACTAATGCATGGGACATATTCCTTGTAGAGAAGGAAAACAAGGAAGAATATAGAAACCCTAGATCCATCAAAGTATATCAAAAGGATAAGGATAAGGGAAAAGGAAAGGTTGGTGGACCACCTAGCATAAAAATAACAAATAACTTATCCCCACCACCTCTTGATACTCCACCAGTAGTTACCATTGACAATCAACTGGCTAGTGAGACTATGGACATACCACAAGAGGACACAAATCCCAATTTTGAGGTGTTATATACATTGGACATTGACACTCAAAAAATCAATATTGTGGTAGAAAAGGATTCAACAAGGAAAATAGATATGGCTAATGAGCCACCGGTTACATATAATACAAAAGGTAAACCAACAGATGACAACACTGAGAAACACTTAGAGCAATAGGCTCACTCTCAGCAACAGGTTCATACAGAGATAGTGCCACAGGCATCAACTGAGAAATCCAAACCTTTGCTTAAAGAAATGGAAACACAAACTGACCTACCAGAGGTCACCACAAGCAAGGAAATTTCTCCCACTAATAGAATATAGATTGTTGGTTCATCAAATGTAGAATTTAAACCAACTAATGTGACAGAAGTTCTTCTGGATTTCATCAAGAAGATAACAGAGTGTAGCTCACAAGCATACAAGGAAATTGATGACACAATTCCAATTTTGAAAATGATAGCACGTAAGTGTAATATAGATAATAAAGATTCTTTTGACACTTTGTCTAAGTATATTACTGACAACACTGTGACAGTTGAACAAATAAAAGAAGAAGCATTCAAGGAGAGAGTAGAGAAAGAAAAACACAAATTCTTTGAGGAGGAAATAAAGAAGTGTACAAGACAATTTGACACTCTTTTACCAGAACTGTGTAGTACACTGAAGGAATTTAAAACTTTGTACAAGGATACATGTAAAACTAACTTTTTGATAGTAGATATAGACAAGTAAATCAGCAAGGTACATGAGGAAATAAATCAACTAGCTGATAACTTCATTAATTCATCTGATTCATTATCAGTTTTTGAGAAGAAAATAATAGGTTTTGAGGAAGAACTACTAAAGTTAGAAAGAGAGAAGGAAAGAATAAAAGGAAAGTCTAAAGATCTAAAATGGAGACTTAGTCCAAAATTGGACTACCTCGCCTTCTTAAGAAAAGAAATATCTGATGCCTTGATTCAAGGACAAAAAACACCATCAGAGAAAATGCAACACCTCACCGGTACGGTTTAGAGGACTGAGGCTGTAATAAAAGACATCAAAAAGTTCATTGAGAGCCTGAATCTAGTTTTGGCAGATCTTTTTCAGATTGTAACCAATCAGTTACAAGGATGAAATAGGAAACCACACTCATTGACACCTTGACAACCTTTGTCATTGATGCCAAAGGGAGACTAGTGGAATGAGAAAAATAACCAGCAAATGACTCATCAGCTTAGGGGGAGCACATATTCTTTTGGTACACAAATTTTTGGTAGGACAATTCCAACAGACTCTTTTGGATAACAATTTTTGGATTTTTCTTATGAGTGTTGCCATCAATGCCAAAGGGGGAGATTGTTGGCAAATGCACACTCCAATGAGATATTGTAGGTGATTGAAGGTTTTTTTCATTGATGGCAACCTTACAATCCTATGACACCGGCAAGATAATTTACTGGCACTAGCAAAGACAGACTCTACACTGACACAAAGACCACCGATATTAAAGGAAGCATACTGGCATAGAAGCCGACATGAATTTTGTTTGTAATATATTTTGTTAATTATTGTAAAATCATTGTAAGATGACTTGGAAAGTTGTAAAATGACTCATATATATAAGAGATCATTGTAGAACATTTTGTAATAGATGGAAGGAAATATATAGGTGAAATAAGGCAAACCTATTATGCGAATTATAGGTTAAGGGTTTATGTATGAAGCAGAGCTATAAACTGGTACTAGATGTGGCATAGTAGATGCTATTTTGAAGTAGTACAAGACATTGGATTTATATAATCCATTTTGTAAGTCAGTGAGACTTCCCATATTGTAATTGAGTAGTGAGCTCTAGGCACTTGGCCTTCCTGCATGTGCAGGCCCCTCTTGTAGCAGTAATAGTCTCTTATTGGCCAGTAAGTGAATATTGTGGGTCACAAATCCCACCAAGGTTTTTCCCACACCGGGTTTCCTTGTTAAACTACTGTGTTATGGTGTGTTTTTCATGTGGTTGTTGTTATCTTTGTTTATTGCATTACTTTCTATTTACTGGTATACAGTATTGATATGCTTTACATGTTTTAAGTTAAGAAAATCTTATAACTGGTTAGATACTGATTCACCCCCCCCTCTCAATATCTATGGGAATCCTAACACAAAATAGATTAGACACAAGAAACACAAAAATTTACATGGAAAACGTAAGAAGGGAAAAACCATAGAGAATGCTAATTCTTAATATATAAACCCCGGTTAAGGTGACATTGATTAAGGTGATTTTTTACAATGAATGGCTCACTATCACATGCTCACTGCCCACAAAGGCTCACTACCTAGAAAGAGGTTCACTACGAAAGAGAGAAAGATATAAGAGAATCCACCACTGAAAAAACATAGTTTACACTACCAAAACTGCTTCCAATATCAATTCGCAACACAACACATCACATCAACTAGATTATTTCAATCTCTCTTGTCTTCAACACAAAAAGACAAACCTTAACTCATCTAGATCAAACTATTATATATGTTGTCTTCGAAAAAAAACATTATCCTCAAAGTCGGGAAAGACAAAGATCTAAAATAGGTCTCCACTAAACATTTTCGTGGTAGGAAGGAATGAGAATTAGACCTCATCACAATGTTCCTCATCGAACTCATCAACATGCTATGCACCTTGCCAAAATCCAAACCTAAAACATTATCCACATGCTAAAGAATTATAGCACAATATCGACATCTAGACCAAAACCTTAAATTCCAGAATAATCCGAACCCAAGGATATCACTAAATAATATTGGCAACACAACTTCAGAAAATCCAAGTCATCCAGGAAATCTAGGAAACCTCCAAATACTCAATACCATCTCATACATATGTTGTTGCACAACATACCACATCCAAACCTAATTCAGACCACAAGTTTTGATAACAATGCCAATATATAGCATAATGCTAACAATCTCCCCCTTTGTCATTGATGGAAACATCCATCAACAACATCCATCAAATAAATAACCATTATACTCTCTCTTCACCTTTGACAATAATGACAAAGGTAGGAAAAACTCCACCTATGTAACTCACTCTTGCTCCCCCTAAGAGGAAGCACCCAAGCATCAGTCCTAGAAAATAATATGCAAGTTTCTCACTGTACTAATGCATGCAAAAATGAACATTTGTTCAAACTGGAAAGGGGTAATACCCCTAAATTTTAGCAAAGATACTCAAAAGTATCTTTGAACAACACCTTAGTGAATATATTTGCAATATGCTCTTTTGTAGGTACATACTCAAGTTTGACTTCACTGTCCAATAGTTTCTCCCTCAAGAAGTGGTACTTGATGGATATATGCTCTTTTCTATAATGTTGTACTAGATTCTTTGAGATATTTATTGCACTGGTATTATCACACATGATTGAGATAGGGTCATCAAACTTTACACCAATGTCCTTCAAAGTTTGCTTCATCCATAAAATCTGTGTGCAACAAGAAGATGCTACAATGCTTTTTTCTTCTGCTATAGATAGAGACACATAGTCTTGCTTCTTACTCAACCAAGCAACCAACAGGGAGCAAGAAAGAATGCTCCTCCACTTGTACTTTTTCTATCATCACTTTTGGCCTAGTTTGTATCTGTATAAGCATTCAAGGAAAATGCAATCTCATAGGATACCACAAACCAAATTCTTCTATGCCTTTAAGATATCTGGAAATTCTCTTTGCTGCCACAATATGTGATTATTTTGGTTCTTGCTGAAATCTGGCTATCAAACATACTACATACATGATGTCCAATCTGGTATCAATCAAATATAACAATCCTCCAATAATTGACCTATACTAACTTGCATCTACCTTAGGAGATTTATCATCTTTGGTTAATTTACATCTAGTGGTCATAGGTGTACACACCTATTTGGAATTATCCAACCCAAACTTCTTTAACAACTCTTTGATTTATTTAGACTGGGAAATGAAAATTCCTTTATCATTTTGATTAACTTGCAAACCAAGAAAAAAATTCTACTCACCAATCATGTACATCTCAAATTATTTCTACATATCACTACCAAATCTTTGACACATATATTCATTTCCTCTAAATATTATATCATCAACATATACCACAATAATTAGGATTTTACCTGAATCAGTATTGAAGTATAAATTGCTATTAGCTAAACCCTTCTAAAATCCTTGATCAATTAGGTACTTGTCTAATCTTCCATACCAAGCTCTAGGGGCTTGTTTCAGTCCATACAAAGCCTTTCTCAATCTACAAATAATGTTTGCATCATCTCTCAACCTAAAATCTTTCAGTTGTTTAATGTAAAATTCTTCTTTCAACTCTCCATTTAGGAATGCTGATTTTACATCTATCTGATAGACCTTGAAATTTTTGAATGCTACACACACTAAGAACATCCTAATTGTGTCCATCCAAGAAACAAGTGCATAAGTTTCACAAAATTCAAGGCCTTCACTTTGAGTATAGCATTTGCAAACCAACCTTTCCTTGCTTCTTACAACCTTTCCATCTTCATCCAGCTTGTTTAAAAATACCCATTTAGTTCCAATCACATTCTTGTCTTCTAGTCTGTTGACTAATTATCGTGTCTAATTTTTCTTAATCTGATCTAGTTTTGATTTCTTTACCTTCATCCATTTCTGATCATTACAAGCCTCTTCTACTATCTTTGGCTCAGCTTCATATAGTAAAAAAAATAGAACTTGTTCTTGAGCTGTTTTTCTTTTTGTGATGATACCTTTTCTCTTATCCCCAATAATTTGAGCTTCTGAATGATTCCTTCAAACATATCTTGGAGTCTTGGATTTAGATGCTAAAGCATCTTGAATATTCTTCTCTCCACTTCTATTTTCTTCTTCCTTTTTCTTTTCTATAGACTCATCTATTTCATATCGTGCTACTATTTCTGAGTCTTTTAAAGTACTTTCATCAACTCTCACATTTACACTTTCAACAATCTTGTTCGCCTTTCTCTTTGTTGAATAAATCAAGAATATGCCTTCATCTACTGTGTTGTCAAACTTTCCAAGATTGTCCTCATCTCTCTGGATATAGCACTTTCTTCCAAATACCTTGAAATATTTTACTATTGGAGTTCTTCAATACAAAAGTTCATAAGTTGTCTTCCCATATTTCCTTTGGTACAAAAATCTATTAAGAGTGTATGATGTTGTATGAATTGCTTCTCTCTAGTAAAAATTCCTGTAATTTTGCTCCTTTTATCATAATTATAGCTGCCTCCTATATAGTTTAGTTCATCCTTTCCACTACACCATTCTATTGTGGTGTCCAAGTAGAAAATAACTATCTTTTGATGCCATGTTTCTCATAGAAGTGATTGAACTCATCAAAGATAAATTCTCCACCTCTATTAGACCTTAAAAACTTGATTTTCCTATCAACCACATTCTCAAATTTTGCCTTGAATATCTTGAACTTCTCTAATGCCTTAGACTTCTCTCTTAGAAATGCAACCCAAGTCATCCTAGAATATCATCAATTAGTAACATGAAATACATCTCACCTTGAAAGGTCTTTGTTTTGGCTAGATCACATATCTATGTGAACCAAATCAAGTAATTTGGTGGACAAGTACTCCTCTCCTTTGAATGTGCTCTTAGTCTACTTTCCCACTTGACATTCCTTGCAAATATTATTCTCTAGTTTAGTTAATCTCGGTAAATCTCTCACTATACTCCTTGAACTAATCTACACCAGTTTGTCAAAGTTGATATGACACATCCTTCGATGCCATAGCCAATTATCATCAAGTTTAGATATTAAACAATGTCTTTTAGCTCCTTTCAACTGGTACATATTTCCATTTTCCTTCTTTTAACTACAATAACTGTTTTAGATTCCTTCTAGATTTCACATCCATTGCGCTAAAAACAAAATTATATCCATTTTCATACATCTGTCCAACACTCAAAAGGTTATGATGCAAACCTTTCACATACTAAACATTGTCAGTGTTATATTTTCCATCAAAAGTAATTGAGCCAATTTCAACAATCTGTGTTGTTTGATCATCTCCGAACCTAATAGAACCTTCATCATACTTTTCTAGCTTTATGAACTTACTCTTATCACCAGTCATATGATTTGAACATCCTCTATCTATTAGCCATTCATTCTTATCTCTTCTAGCATGAAATGAATTAGCAATAGTCTTAAAAATATCAAACTTAGGAACATCCTTCTCTACTAGAAACAAAAAATCACCTTCTTCATAGTTTGACTAATCATTTGAGATACTAGAATTATCCTTAACATAATAAGATTTCTTATTGAACTTTCCCTTATTTTCCGTAGAATTTTGTCTAGCTCCCTTTTCTAGACATCTAGTAGCTATATGACCAATCTTTTCGCATCTAAAACATTTAAAGGGTAACATACCTTGGTACTTGTTGGTACCTTTCTTCAGTCTCCTCACAAAATTTGCTTCCATCTCATTCGGTCTCTCATCCTCATCCAAACCATCTTCAGATGCTTTGAATGCTATCTCTAAATGGTCTTTGTCCTTTCCAAACTTTCTCACTTCAAGTGCAGTTAGGGTACCAGATAGCTTCTCTTTGGTGAACTTATTTGGATCATAGGTTTCTTCAGTAGTTGAGATCTTATCACTATATCTTATTAGTAAATTCATTAGGATTTTGTCAATAACTTCTTCATCATTCAAGGTGCCTCCAAGTTCTTTGATTTCGTTCACAGGGCTATCAACCTTCTTAAAATAGATTACAATGTCTTCTCCTTCTTCCATCTTTAGGTTATCACATCTTTACTTAGCTACTATCCTCTTTGTCAACTTAACTCTCTCATTTCCTTTATAGATATCTTTCAACTTCTTCCAAGCCTCAAGAAATATTCAAATAAATTACCTTTCTTAACTCATTCTTTGATAATGCTCTAATGATAGTATACCTTTCTTTTTCTTTTTCATCATAAGCTTGAATCTCATCCGGAGTAGTAAGACCATTCATTGGTTGAATATACCTAGTCTCCATAGCCTTCTGAGTGTTGTAACCTAGAGAAATTGGATAAGCTCTCATCTTCACTTTCTAGAAACTATAATTAGATCCTTCAAAGATAGAAATAGATAACTTGTGTGCCATTAGATTAGGATCTACCTTAAGCAGCTAATCTCTATTTCAAGGAACCACAACTTTGATACCAATTGTTGAATATCTGGGAAACTGAAAGGGGGGGGCTGAATTAGTTGATAGTAAAAATTCCCTCTTTAAACTTAATTCACAGATTCAGAATAATTAATAGAATTAATATAACAGATAAATATGAATGCATGTGCACAAAACAAATAAGACACAATAAACACCATAATTTATGTGGAATACCCAAGAAGGAGAAAACCACCGAGAATGCTAATTCTCAATATATAAACACTAGTTAAGGTGACACCATTTAAGGTGATTTTTTACAATGGATGGCTCACTGCCAAGATGCTCACTATAGGAGGGCTTACTACCTAGAAAGGCTCACTTATGGAGGGATCACTACCTAGAAAGAGGCTCAAAACTAAAAATAGAAATATAGAAGAGAATCCACCAGTAAAAACATAGTCTGCATTGCCGAAACTACTTTCGTTATCAATTCACAACACAAAACATCACAACAACTAGATTCTTTCAATATTGCTTGTCTTCAACACAAAAAGCCACACCTTAACTCATCTAGATCAAACTCTTATATATTTTGTCTTCGAAAAAAAACATTATCCTCAAAGTTAGACATGACAAAGATCTAAAATAGGTCTCCACTAAACATTTTGGTGGTGAGAAAGAATGAGAAGTAGACCTCATTACAATGTTCCTCATTGAACTCATCAACATGCTACACACCTTGCTAAATGCTAGACCTAAAACATTATCTACACACTAAACAATTATAGCATAATCTCGACATCTGGACCAAAACTTTGACTTCCAAAACAATCCAGACCCAAGGATAGCACTAAATAATATTATCAACACAACTTCTGAAAAACCAAGACATCTGGGAAATTTGGAAAACCTCCAAACGCTCAATACCATCTCATACTATAGATGCTCCTACACAACATACCACATCCAGACCTAATCCAGACCATAGGATTCGACATCAATGACAACTCATAGAATAATGCTATCACTTTGTTCTATATGTGTGTTTGTAGTACCTCCTTTTATCCAGTGTTGAATAACACTACCAAGATATGACTTGTGTAGTGGAGAACTATTTTCTAGGTCCACATGAACTTGTTGCATTGGAACCTATAAAAATTGAGTTATCGCCACTGGTTGAAATTGTAATTGTAGACTTAACAAGTCATTGAAAGAATTTTCAGAGAGATATGATGATCCCTAACTAGCCTTAGAACTACATTCAACCTATTTCTTATCCTTCTCTTTCACAACACCTATAACAACATCCAGATTCTTTTCATTATTCTCTACCTTGACACCTAAAGTATTTACCGAAGGAGGAACAAATTTCTCAGATTGTAATTTTGTATTTTCTAAAATAGTCTCTTCTTTCTTTTCTTCTTTAACTCCATCCTTTTGTTGACTTTCTAGTGGAGGATTAGCATCTATTTTCTATTGTTCATGCAAATCTAAAGAGATGTATATTTTGGTTCTCCTTCTTCATCATTAACAAATTCCATTGGTGCATCCTCTTCATCATTCTTTGGATATTAAGTCTTCCCACCTATTAAAATGTCACTCAAAAAATTTGTTGTCATTTCCTCAACATGCTTAATCATCATTTTCATTTCTTCTTTGTCCTTCCGCATGATAATGTTGATTCTTTCCTTGCTCCCTATACTAGTAGCTACTACCTATGATTCTCTTTCTCTCTCCTCATGTGTCAAATATCCATCACATTTTTCTAAGACCTGTTGTCTTATCTTCATGTCTTCCAGAACAACTTCATGTCTTTCTATGCTTAGAGTATTGGCAAGGCTCTTTGTTAGCTCATTAAGAATATCATTTAAACTCTTACTAAGGGTCCTCATGTAAATAATGATTTCTTTTTCAATTTTTTTCTTGACAACATGAGACACTTTATCATATAGTTTTTCTATTTTGTTCAAAGAATCATGTTGTATTATTGTATTTGCAATATCCTTGAGGTACAAATGTTTGCACTTGATATCATATGGTGTATCCTTATATTTCTTCATTTTTTCTTTTCTTTCATCTTTTACACTTGTTTACTCCTTTTTTCCCCTTGATCTTTTTACCCTTCTATTAAAAATATATTTTTCTTTCTTCTTTTCTTCTTCTTTCTTGTCATCATCATAAAATTTATTAGACAAATTTCCTCTCTTTTATCATTCTCCTTAGGAATTGGAGCCTTCTTCTCAGTAACTTTAATCAATATAATTTTTGAATGAACTCTTCTTTGTGACATAAGGTGGGTATATCTTCAAAGAGGTGTCATGAGTAGCAACAATGGATATGATAAGCCTTCTAATAGCTTTTCTTGAAGTTCCTTCTATTGAGGGACCATTTTGTAGAGATGTTCCAAAGGATTTTGATACTCTAGGAAGATCAAGCTTCTTGAAAAAAGTATCCATTCATTTTGCATGGACAACTTCCACCTTTTTGTTTGATTGTTTTATCCAATAATCTAGTAGATGTCTCAAACTTTTCCACATTAGGGTTCTTAGGATTTTTTAGTGGTACATCAGTATTGCTTTTGCACATCTTAAATGGTCACTTCATATGAAATATCTAGTAGCCAACATGTTCTTCTTTCTACTACTTTAAAGAAGCAAGGACCTTTATCAACCAAGAATGTGACTTCATCCTTATATTATCTTACCACTTCGTTAGGAAATATTTCTCTCTCTTGCATCTACAATTGCAGATTCTTAAAGAATCCCTAAAATGCAGAGTTATATGATGTGATACCACCCTTGAAGCTTCTGATATGATGCTTTATTTTTGTTGTTGCTGGCATAAAATTATTCCATTGCTTCACCTTAACATTAGGTAACTTATTCAAAAATAGAAAGGCAAATGATTAAGGAACCAAACCTAAAATTATATTTGGTCTCCTTTGTTCTCTTTATATTATCCAATAGTCTTTTTCTTATTAATTCACATAGATCAAATTTGGTACCTTCCTTCACCATAAAATAGGTCATATGAATCGTATTAGTTGTAGTAGATCCCCATTTGTTTGTGAAATAAATTTTGTACATGATGCCTTTTGTTGCATACTAGACCCCTGAGTCCACAATTTCTTCTATCATCATGCTTTAGCTGTCAAACTTTGAGCTAGTTAACTTAATGATAGTCACAGTCTTTACAACCTTCATCATCAGAAGGAGTTTCATGGGACAAACAAGAGTCACTTACCTAATGGCATCCTTCACTTTTTATTAGATAAGAAGGCTTTTGAAAGGACCCTGAATATTTTTATAGAAAAATACGAGTGAAAAGAAAATCCAACTCAAAAAAAATCCGAGAAACCACCACAAAACAACAAAACACACAACCAACCAAATACACAAAATGACATAGAATGTTGCAAGACAAACAACAAATAAATTTAGGAGGTTTAAAGATGTGATTTAGGGATTTTTGATTGATATTCTGCCCACTTTTCTTGCTTTCCTAATCCAACTCTCCCATACATCTTTTCTTGTTACCCTTATTTTGAACATTGACAACTTCAAGAGGATGAAAAGACTCCCTTCTATCAGCCAACTCAATAATCACTCTAGGAGAAGATGACTACATGGGATTAGTATTCTTACCTTCCATACTTTGCTGATATATATCCTTCAAACATCTTTTCTTGTACTCCTTTTGCTTAGCCACAACTTCAAGAGGGGGGAAAATCCCATCTATCCACCATCTGATCAATTCCTCTATGAGTAGAGGATTGGAAAGTAGAAAGCACTCAATCCTTCCTACTCCAAACAAACTGGGCATTCTTGTTTATGATGCAAGTTTTGTGAGAATAAATCATTTATCTGCAATAATGGTGTTGGGATTGTCAAATTTTGGCTTTTAGGTTTGCCTCTTGTGTTTTAAAATCCTAGGGTTGAGGGTTCTTGGAGGGTGTTATTGTTAGCAACAATCAAGAAGGAAAATTGAGAGAGGGGGGACTGAATTAGTTTTCACCAGATTAAACAATTAAGCACAATCTCATATCTAAACATCAACACCAATGATAAATATAAGAAAAATGATACCACAACACACAACACCAAGATTATGACATGGAAAACCTGGTTAAGGGAAAAACCATGTGGGAACCTACCCACAATAAGATGATACTCTGTTGTAGTATGTGAAAATATTACAATGGGGAATGCACACGCATTCGGGCACACTGCCTAGAGCTCTCTACTCAAAAGGAAGGCTCACTACATTACAATAAGATATAGACTACAATCCTTATTACATGAACTACAAATATAGCATCTCTTGCCTAATGATAGTTTCAGTTAAGCACATTTGTCTATCCTACAACAACCTCTACTCAAAACTCCACACTGAAGCATACATCTACTTATGCACCATATACACCACTCTCTAATAATGCAGACACAACACTGATACACAATTTACATGACTATACCACCTATTTATATAATTCATCAACCTTGACTAGAAGGTCGGCCAAACCCTCAAACCTTAATTATAAAATTACATCTCATGATACATAAATAAACCACTGGAGCAATAAAATGATATACATGATATAGAAAAGACCTAAATCAAATCTTTAAACATGCATCACTACCGAAAATCTCGTCAAGATCAACCCCAACATGCTACACCACCAAGAATACCGCATAACACGAAGAATATCACTGGATCAATAAAATCACCAAGAATGAACACAAGAATTAATGCGGACCACCAAGACAAATAGGAAATGATTAGGAAACACCAGCAATCACATTAGAACTATCCACAATAGCTGCACCAACACCACTTATGTAAATCTTCATCAATCAACATGCTAACTCTCAAGAACACTCAACAACAACAATTCGAAATAGAAAGATCTTGCAGAGCACCAAATCATTAACCATTTAAATTGAAGATACACATAAAAATAAAAAAAATTCTCACAAAACCACAACCAAAGATATGATCATACCGGAGCTCACTAGAGAAAATACCAAACTTCACCAACCACTACACAAAAAGATTGAACTTGAAATCGAAGCAAATAATATGATCAAGTAATCTTCCAGGTCACTGAAACTAATAAGGGATAACATATTCTAGAATCCCAAATAGATAAATCAACCATATCAACTCAATACAATCACTGAAACACCAAACAACACTGTGCAACACAAGAATATGTTGACATCAGTGACAACAACATATCCTAGAAGCACCAATATCCAACAATCTCCCCCTTTGGCATTGATGGCAACATATGAATGTGAAAAATGATCAATGCAAAGGAAATAAATCAAGACCAACAATTTGCAACAAAATCCCCCTAAGATCATGCACATAAATCTCCAGAGATAATTTCACATGATTCTCTCCCCCTTTGACAACAATGCCAAAGACAATACAAATTATGCTCTCTCACTCCCAAAAATCTTCTTCTAAGAAGGATAAACCCACAGCTGAAAGTTTGAAAAACATACTGACCACTGTGGCTGAGTAGCAACACTAACTCATAAAACCAGATAAAAAGATAATGCTCCAACATCCACCGGATTGGTGCAACTCCATGAATCTAGTTTTCAACTAGAGGGTCAAAGACCCCTAACTTGTCTCTTAAATAGGGAAATGTATCTATAGGCAAAGGCTTAGTGAAAACATCTGCAATATGATCCTTTGTAGATACATATTCCAATTTGACTTCCTCATCACTGACTTTCTCCCTCAAGAAATGATACTTTATGGAAACATGTTTTTTTTAGAATGCAACACCGGATTCTTCAAAATATTGATAGCAATTGAATGATCACAATATATAACAGTAGGCTCATCATAAATAACTCTAATATCCTTCAACATCTGCTTCATCCAAACTACCTAAGTACAGTTGCTAGCAACAACAATGTATTCAACTTCAATAGTAGATAAAGATACAACATCTTGTTTCTTACTGGACCATGAAATCAACTTCTTTCCCAAAAGAATTCTCCACTGGTAGTACTCTTTCGGTCATCAACATCACCAGCCCAATCAACATCAGTGTACGCACATAGTAGGAAATCATCATTCTTCAGATACCATAGGCCATAGTCAACAATTCCCTTCAAGTATTTGAAAATCCTCTTCACAATAGTAATAGGAGTCTCTTTAGGATCTAATTGAAATCTAGTGCAAAGACAAACAACATGCGTAATGTCTAGTCTAGTCTAGGTTAAGTACAATAAACCACCAACCATAGATCTATATACAAGGTCTAATTAACTTAGATTCATCATTCTTAGATAACTTGCATCCAGTCACTATAGGAGTTCCAATAGGCTTAGAGTTATCTAACCCAAACTTCTTCAATAGTTCTTTCACTTACTTAGATTGAGAAATGAAAATACCTTTACCGGTTTGAGTAATCTGCAATCCTTAGAAGAATTTTATCTCACCTATCATAGACATCTCAAATTCCTTTTGCATATCATCAGAAAACTTTATACTCAAATCATCATCTCTACCAAAAATGATATCATCAACAAAGACTTCAACAATCAAAGTGTTATCATTCTCAGCTTTAAAATATAAATTACTATCAACAATACCTTTATAGAATCCCAACTTCAACAAATACTTATCCAATCTAACATACTAGGTTCTAGGGGCTTGCTTCAGTCCATACATAGCTTTCTTCAGTTTGCATACCATATCTTCTTCACCTGATAAAGAAAATCCATATGGTTTCTCAATGTAGACTTCCTCTTCCAAATCACCATTCAAAAAGGCTAACTTGAGATCCATTTGATATACCTTGAAGTTCTTGTAACAAGAACATGCAAGTAACAACCTAACAACATCAATTCTAGCTATAGGGGTAAAAGTTTCTTCATAGTCAATAACTTCCATTTGGGAACACCCTTTACATACCAATCTTTCTTTGTTTCTGATAACTTCACCAAATTAATTTAGTTTATTTTGGAACATCCATTTAGTACCAATCACATTATTGTCTTTAGGCCTTGAGACAAGCTCCCAAGTGTTATTATTTTCAATATGATTCAACTCTTCTTCCATCACTTTTAACCAATTTTCATCCTTACATGCTTCTACAACATCTTTAGGTTCAATATTTGAAATCAAGTATATCTCCTCAGCAACAATCCTTCTCCTAGTCATCACAACTTTATCTTTATAACTAATAATCTAATTTTATGAATGATTCAATCTCGCATACCTTGGAGTCTTTTGATTATTCTGATTTTTCAGGCTCTTGGATTTCTTCACCAACAACAGCAATATCTGGATTACCTATTTCCAGTAGATCATTTTGCTTCAATATCTCAGTCTGCATAGGCTGAGGAATATCTTCATCATCAAAATCATATCTGCATGCTTTGATCTCCTTTCCAATACACTCATCTACCTTCACATTAACACTCTCAACTATCATCTTCAGTCTCTTATTGTAGCATCAGTAGGCCTTGCTCTTAGTAGAATATCCCAAGAATATTTGTTCATCACATCTTGCATCAAACTTTCCTATATCCTCATCTCTCTTGATATAACATTTACTTCCAAAAATTCTGAAATATCTAACTGTAGGAACATGACCAACCCATAGCTCATAAGGAGTCTTACCAGAATCACCTTTAATATGCACCTGGTTGAATGTGTAAACAACATTTCTAACAACTTCTCTCCAAAATGTTTGTGCTACATTTCCTTCAATCAACATAGTCCTTGCAACATCTAAGATAGTTCTATTTTTCCTTTCAACAACTCCATTTTGCTGAGAGGTTCTAAGAGCATATAACTGTCTTCTAATTCCATTCCTCTCATAGAATGTATCAAACTTTCTTGATGTAAATTATCCCCCTTTGTCAAATCTCAAGCATTTCAACTTCAATCCAGTCTCATTCTTCACTCTGGCTTTGAATATCTTGAATTTGTCCAATGCTTCTAATTTGTCCCTTAAGAAGGTAACCCACATCATACTTGAATAACCATCAATCAATAACATGAAATATCTATCCCCTACATGCCTCTCACTCTTGTAGGACCACATAAGTCAGTATGAACTAGATATAGCAATCCATTAGACTAATACAATTTACTTTTGAAGGAAATTTTTGTTTACTTGCCCATCTGACATTCCTTACATATCAGATTAGCAGGCTTCACAATCTTAGGCAAATCTCTAATAGCTTGAGTAGAGCTTATCTTTACCATGTAGTAAAAATTAACATGACACATCCTCCTATGCCATAACCAACTTTCATCAATCTAATCAATCAAACAACTTTTCTCACCAACATTCAAGTGAAAGTTATTACCTTTAGTTTTATTACCTGATGCAATCTCTACACGAGAGGCCTTTACGATCTTACAGTTACCATTATTGAATTGCAAATCATATCCCTTGTCAGCCATCTGTCGAACACTCAAAAGATTATGCTTCAATCCTTCAACATACAAGATATCATAAGTATTATGCTTACCATTGAAAGATAAAGACCCTCTACCATGAATCACACAAGCTTTGTCATCACCAAACCTCACTATGCCACCATCATACCTTTCCATATTTACAAATTTACTTTTATCACCTATCATATGATGTAAACAACCACTATCAATCACCCATTCATCTTTCTCTTCAATCTTAACAGGTAAAGCTTTATCCTCAACAATGCAACTTGTAGGATTCACTGATACATGATCATCTTCCTTGATGGCAATAAATACAAATTCATCTCCTAAATTCCCATTCTCAGATTCTTCATTTGTCACACCTTCATCAACAATATAATAGCATCTCTTCTAATTTTTGTACTTCCGGTAGGGCTTTTAGGGCTTATCATACTTATCATGCTTCTCCTATCTATCATTCTTATAAGATCTATCATGTCTTTCAAATTTATCATGCTTATCATATCTAGACATTCTCTTAGGACACCTAGAAGCAAAATGTCCAATCTTGTTACAAGAGAAACATTTCAAAGGTAACTTCCCATCATACTTACCAACTCCCTTAGGCAATCTATGAGCAATAAAGGCTTCAAGTGTTGGATTATTGGGGAGATTGTTGGATTTGGCTTTTCATTACTGCTATTAGGATATGTTGTTGTCATTGATGTCAACATATTCTTGAGAGTTATTCTAGAGATTTTGGGAAGATTTTCTTATCTATTTTTTAGTAGTTTGGTTTTGCTAATTATTGTTTTGTAGAATCTGGTATTTCCTTCGGTATATTTTGGTGTGATTAGATCTTGTGCTAAGACTTTGGATTATTGTTTGGGATGATATTGTGTATCTTTATTTCAGATGGTTCATGATTTGGTTCTCTACAAGTTATCTTTCCTCGTGACAGTTGCTGATTGGTTGTGTTCTTGAGCTTTGAGACATTGACCGATGAAGATTTGAAAAGAGGTGTTGGTGTAACTATTTTAGATGATTCTAATGTGCTTGTTGGTGTTTCCTAGTCGTGTCCTATTTTTTTGGTGATCCGCATTGAAATTTGTGTGAGTTTTTGGTGATTTCTATCAACCGGCGATGATTTTTGTGTTATGCGGTATTTCTGGTCGTGTAGCGTGTGGCGGTTGAGCTTGGAAGGATTTCCGGTAGATGTGATCATATGGGAATTTGAATTAGGTCCATGCTATGCAATGTAAATCATAGTATTATTTTGGTGGTCGATCTTTGTATCGTGCAATGTAGTTTTTGTAATTATGAGTTGAGGGTTGTGGGTTTAGCCAACCTTTTTATCAAGGTTGATGATTTGTATATATAGGTGAGATTCTTATGTAATTTAGGTGTCAGTGTTGAGTCTGCATTATCAGAAAGTGTTGAATGTGTAAAAAAGAGATTTATCATTTGGTGAAGTTTTGTGGTGAGATTGGTGTTGTAGAGAAGACAATTGTGCTTAACCGGAACTGTCAACAGGAATTTGTAGATTCCATCATTGCAGGTCATTTCTTCTGGATTGTAGTCCAAATCATATTGTAAGTCAATGAGACTTCCTTGAGGGTTGTAGCCTTCCGTGCATATATCTTTTGAGCAGTGAGCTCTAGGAAGTGTGCTTGAATGCATCTGCATTCCCATTGTAATATTTTCACATACTACTATAGAGTATCATCTTACTGTGGGTAGGTTCCCACCATGGTTTTTCGCTTAACTAGGTTTTCCATGTCAAAAATCTTGGTGTTGTGATGTTAATTTTCTTATTTGTTATTGCTACAATTTATCAGTTTATGTTTTGGAGTTTAATTTTTTGTGATGCAGTGAAGACTGATTCACCCCCCCTCCCTCTCAATCTTCCTTCATGATTGTTGATAACAATTGGTATCACAGCTAGATCCTCCAATAGAATATTAATCGCTTGTGGAGATCTGGGATTACAACTCAAGGTATTATTTTCAAGAAGAACAGCCTAAGGTTTGATGAAAGCAACTATACTATGTGGGAGAGACGGATGGAGGTGCATTTGAAATGTCTTGGAGAAGATTAATGGAAGATTACTAAGAATTCCTATGTTGTTCCTCAGAATGAACCATCCACTCCTGATCAGGTTAAGGAAGCTGAATATAACATCAGAGAAAAGGAAGCATTTCTTAGTGCCTTGATTGATTCTGAAATGACAAATGTTATGGAACTACTAACCACACATTAGATCTAGGTGAAGCTTGAAATCCTGTATGAAGGTGATAGTCAAGTGAAAGTTGATAAGTTGCATAATTTAAAAGGAAAGTATGAGACATTGAAGATGGGAGATGATGAGAACATACATTGATACATGACTAAGCTGAATGAGCTTATCCTTGGCAATGGATTTTTTGGTGGAAAGATTGAAGAAGATGAGATTGTTGCTAAGGTTCTGAGATCTTTGCCTCTTGCTTATAAACATAAGGTTGTCTCTATTGATGAGATCCGGAGTGTAACTATAGTAACAAGAGATGTGTTTGTTGGAAAACTTGCTGCATTTGAGCTGAGCAAATTTGGAGAATCACATGGAAAATCTAAGACAACATTCAAAGCATCAACATTTGTGTCTAGTAAGGAGAAATATGATCCTATTGAGTGCAGGATATATAGATATGAAAGAGAAAGGAGAGAGATGGAAAATCAAGAAAGAGAGCTTGATGAGATTGAAGCATTGATTGCCCGAAGATTGCCTAAAGGTTCAGGTAAGTAAGATGGAAAGTTGCCCTTGAAATTTTTTTCTTGTAATAGGATAGGACATTTTCCTTCTAGATGCCTAGAGAGAATGGCTAAGAATGATAGACATGATAAGTTTTATAAGAATGATACAAATGATAGATATGAGAAGCATGAGAAGTATGATAAGCCTTATACGTTTAATTGGAATTTTAGGAACCAGAAGAATTGTTATTATTTTGCAGATGAAGGTGTTACAGATGATGTATCAGAAGGAGATGGAGTTGTGTTTATTGCCATTAAAGAGGATGGACTTGTGCCTATTGATTCCACTAGCTGTTCTATTGAGGAGAAAGCTTTGGTTGCAAAGGTAGAAGAAAAGGGTGAATGGGTGATTGACAACGGTTGTTCACATCATATGACCAGTGATAAAAAAAATTTTGTAAGCATGAAAAGGTATGATGGTGGAATAGTTATATTTGGAGATGACAAAGCCTATGTAATATGTGGGAGAGGTTCTATTTCTTTTGATGGTAAGCATAACACTGACGATGTTTTGTATGTTAAAGGTTTGAAGCATAATCTTTTGAGTGTTGGACATATGGTTGATAAGGGTTATGATATATAACTCAAAGATGGTAAATGCAAGATCTTGAATGCCTTTGGTATAGAGAATGCATATGGAACTAAGATTGAAGGTAACATATTTCATTTGAATGCCGGTGAGAAAAGTTGTTTGATTGCTAAGAGAGATGAAGAATGTGTCATGTAAAATTTGATTCAATGATCAAGATCAATTCTACACAAGTTGTTAGGGATCTGCCTAAGATTGTTAAACCTGTTAATTTGGTATGGAAGGAATATCAGTTGGGTAAGAAAACAAAAATTTCTTTCAAGAGAAAAAGGTATACATTAGATGGATTGTTAGATCGCGTGCATACTGACTTGTGTGGATTGTTATTAAAGTTTTTTAATTTTTAATTTAAATTAAATTATAATTAATATAAATAATTATATATATATATATATATATATATATATATATATTCATGTAGTTTCAATATTTTCTTTTGTAAAAAAAAATAATATATTTTGGGAAATTGAAGATCGATATTTTAATTCTTTTATAAAAAAAAATGGAAATGATTATTCAAATTTGGAAAAATATAAATAATAGGTTACTAAATAAATTTGTTAAATTATATTTGTATATGTAAAGCATATATGTATAAATATGTAAATGAGATTTTGGTTTTTAATTTGTAATGAGATGGTAAATTTATTTATATGATGTAATTTGAATTATAGGAGAAATAGAGAACCTTGGTCGACATGTATTTTTAACGAAATAGAAAAAATATTATCATTTTTAGATAAGTGAAGTTGTGCATGTTTAATTAATGTATTCATATTTGTTTCCAAAACTGCACGTCTTTGGCCAGTTTATTAAATGTGGTCATATGGTGGTTTTCATGGTTGTGCTTTTCTCGTGTCAATGTTTTGTCAATTGGTTAACCTTATGGGAGGGTTGATTTCGGCCAAGTGGTTTTCTACTATATTGAACTCCATGTACATGTGTATAGCTTGGTTTTGGGAGTTCATGTGATTTTTGGTTAAGTTTCATATGGGAGAGTGGCTTTTGATTGGGGGCCGCACCCAAAGTGGTTGCATGGTAACCCATCAAAAGATTTCTTAAGGGATAAATTAATAATATTTAGGGGGCTTGGTAGATGAAACACTAAATAAGATAATTATGCCTCACTCATGGTTGAGTGCTAGTACAAACTCAGGATGCAACAAGAAGGTTTGGAATGGAAAACCAACAATCTTGTCCTCACAAAAGGATTATTTGGGTCCACATGAGACTTGGATGGGGTCAGGGGTTCGGGAGAGGTTACCAAGATAACCCATGGTGGGGGCTAGGACCTATGGAGGCCTTCCAGGATAACCATACCAAGCTATGTGATGAAACTCTTCCCTTATGGTCAATGTTGTGTAGTCTTGTTAATTTCACCTGTTTTGATGTGGATTCATATTCCATGAGTTTACTTCTTGTGATTCATTATGATTTTATAAGTTAGACCATGTGTGTGTGTTAGACACAATGCACCACTAAGAGTGGGGTGAATCAGTGGTTCTCAACTTTTCCCTCTAGCTATCGTATGTGAGCATATCGGTTATAAGATCTAACTTAATGCATACTTACCAGTTAGAAGGAAGAATAATCATAAATAATCTCACACATGAAAGGACATCCCATTACACCAACATATATGATGAAAACCCAAGATGGGAAAAACCTCGGTGAGAAATGTTGTTGGAGTCTACTGCTCCAATCCAACCTCACAATCAATCTCTGATTACAATGTTTAGGGCACCAAACCAGGGAGAACCAACCCCTGATTTTAGGGCACCGACCCAAGGAGTACCAACCCCTAATTTAGGGCACCAACCCAAGGAGCTACAACCCCTACACCAAGCTCCAACTCAGTGAAAACAAAAAAACATTTTGATACCAAAGTTATCTTCTTGCTACAAATGGATTTTGTAACTCTTCTTCAAATCTCTCTACTGAATCTTCTGTTCAGTCCACTACCAGTTCTCTCTCTCTGTCAGTTCTCTCTTTAGGTTTCCTCTTCTCTCAACTACTCTACTACTCTCTATTGGTTATATGCTTGCCTACTTTGTAGTCTTCTGCACTTATTCTCTGCCGGTATGGTCACTATCGGTTTTCTCATTACTGTCGGTTGAATACTTGAACCTGGTTCTCCCTCACACTCAGTCTCTTCTCTTTCTCCTTGATGAGAACTTGATTGATTTATCTTTACATGCAACAAAACTCCCTCATACATTGACAATACTCTCTCCTTCAGCAACCCAAAACAATATCTTTGGCTTGCATATTTATAGCCTAGTCTTCTCGCCAAAAGCCAATTTAAAAACATAGGCGGTCAGGGTTTCCTCATCAACCTCAAGGAAAACCAAATCCAATCAGATCTGATCTGATCTAATCACCAAATAGTTGTCTACACATCACCACCATTAATGTGCCTTCCAATACACATTTTCTACACTTAGCAACCATGGCCCTGTATCTCGACCTGCATTTGTCAAAATGCCATTAATATCTCAATTGTTTTCTTCTAGAGGTCTTCTCACAATCTTATTTTCTTGCTTCGATTTAGGTGCCACAAAATACCTAATCTTTCTCTGTCATTCACTCTTCCTTGAGCCACGCTCTTTTAATCCAATCCACAAATCATGGGCTCCATATTGAATGCACACCTATAGAAACACCTATCCCTACACGACACTTCACCGATCTCTGCATGTGTGCCACTTCATCTCCACATGGCAACTGTGTCGACATCCACCTCGGCTAGGTCATCTATGTCAGTATGAATGGGATCACTAACCAAATCCATTACCGAGTTCATCTACCATCTTACTAACCCTACCGGTTAAAACCTCAAACTGCTCTGTCATCAACCTTGCACTTTGCTTCTCTTCCAGTGGAACACTCAATTGGTCAACACACTTGCTAACCTACCTTATGCACATCTTCATCAGATGGGAAGTCTCCTGCATCTACACTTTGTCCATATTACTGGTGGACTTACATACTGGTAAACACTCTTGATGACACCATGTCATCAACCTTCAATCAAACTCCATCTTCAATCCAACCATTTTCCTCTATCTACATCTACTCAGCCTTGCCTTCTTCCTGATTAGCTCAGACCTTATCTCAACAGGTTTGTTAGAGTGACAAACCCATCAATCTTCATTTGTACCAACAAATCAACATGCCTTGTCTGTCGATCTAGAGCATATCCCTAATCTTATGCACTTGAGGTATTCCTTTGATTCACCGGTAGATCCGGTGTGGGCACATTCAATGTTAGTCATCTCTTCACATGGTGATTACATCTCTATCTAGTGGGAGTCCTATTTTTCTTCATCCATACAACATACCGGTGATCTGTACATCCTTCTTCTCCCATGTTCATGTGATTTAGGTAATATTCTACCTCTTCATCACAATCAAAAACTCAAGTACCTTTCTCATCTTGCTTGTACACTGATCATAAGCTTGTCGGTTGACAACTACTCACTGTCAACACAACACTTATCAGTTGACATCCTTTTCTTACTGGTGTTCAGCCAAACAAGGTGATATCAAAGATATCTCATCCTGTACTCCTCCATGAAAGTGTTTCACAAATGTCTCTTCTACCGGTAGTCATCCTACACTAGTTGACATCAATGACACCACAATTCCAACAATCTCCCCCTTTGGTATTTTTGTCAACACATTTAGCATCTGACATTCTACATAATCTTTCTCCTCCTTTGTATAATCCATGAATTCTCACACATGTATTGTCTGACATACTACATAATCTTTCTCCTCTTTTGTATAATCCATGGATTCTCACACATGTAGTATGTGGTATACTACAAAATCCTTCTCCCCCTTTGACAACAATGGCAAAGGGCATTGTCAGGATATCATTCTTTCTTGTATCTACTAGTCACTGACAAAAATATTTCTCCTCCTTTTTATTTACCAGATGAATGTCTTCTTATGATACCAATTATTATATCAATTGTTATATCTTCTCAAGGAGCAACACTTGAGATGGAGGATTCAACCATCAACTGACACCAATTGAGTATGCAAATTTGATACCATTTGTTAAATCACTAAATTGCAAAAGGATGTGTCAGTGAATATTACTCTCCTGCCAGTCAAACTGCATCACCTTCCATTTGATCCCAAATTTCATTAGAATCATATGTGATTGTAGAAGACAAGTAGATACCCTTAACCATGAAATTCTCTTGGATATTCCAACTACAATTTCCATTATCTGTAGTTTGATCAGTCAATATCCTTACAAGCTCAAGCATGTCGGCTCTACTTTATAAGGACTTGAACTCTCCCTGAGTCATACATCTCAGGTCCACAATGCCTGTCAAATTCAATACCGAGGCTCCAAGCATCTCGATATACTAGTTGAGCTATACATATGTGATCATCTAATGATCTTTCAACTCCATCATATCCATCACAAACTATGACATAATCCTAGACCTTCACAATGCCATACAATGTCATCATCATGCCAGGAGTTAAACAGGTTAGCCCAAAAACATCCATGCATGCATGATCAACAATTGGGCCATCATATGTCATTTAGGTCTTTATCAACACCACCTGAGACATAACTTCCTATTCTATGTTATTGGGGCTAATGCAATGATCTCCAACCTTATTGTCTTACATGACCTGGAAGTACTTATTAGTATTCATGTCAGTAACATCCCACACATACCAATTTCATGTACTGGTCCATCATCACTACCAGAGCACCTCCCTGTGACTCTTGACATTTTGTGTCACTATGTGTCTCATTTCAATTGTTAATCTCCATCTATTGACACAACAGTAGTGATCCAACATTGATATGTAGGTATGTAGCTAATGTAGCCAATGCAGCCACTACACACACTTATCTTCACATTTGTTTCCTTCATACTGATAGCAAATTGATCTTCCAAGTGCCCTTCTTCATTGAGAGAGGTGAATGATCTAGTCAATATGTTACTCCCCCTGAGGTCCTTCATCTCCTTTAGGCCTTAGGAGATATCACTTGTGCATTGAATGCACAGTGCCGGTCCATGGTCTTCTTCCTCCATGCCTGCTTGGTCTCATTCTTCTTCCCATTTTCCATCTTGGGAGCAGGTCTTACCATCTTCTGCTAATGGGTCCTTTCATTTCCTGACTCTGCATCATAGCCGAAAGTAGTGCTATAGTAGCACACAACATCCATCCTTACTTCATGATAGGGGAATCTCCTAACATACCAGTTTGACCATCTTCTTTTGGTCATGTTGCTATGATTGGCAACCAAAACCAGTGGACCTCTTGATCCTACAAGGACATTTCTCCTTTGGTTCCATGCAAATCTCTGACTTCCATGTGCTCTGTATTCATTTCTATGTTGAGCATAGTTTCTATACCGGCTTCCAGATGACTACAGGTCTTTCTTCCTGCATTCATAACTTCTATGGCTAATTCTATTATAGTTATAACAAATAATATTTACATAACCGGGAGAGGGGACATGCATGTATCTACTCCTTGATACATTTTTCTCATATGCATGATATCTATGAGATCCTAGATTATTCCTTCTAGATCTGTTTCTACATTCTTCTGCCCTATGGCCATGGGCATCACATGCAAAGCAATAACTAGTAAAGGATGGCCTATGACTTACAAATTCATTTTGCCATGCATGGGGAGATCTTACCAGTTTACCATCTCCATTTTTGCTTCTTCGGGGATGGATCCTAGGTTGTCCATTCCATACAACTCTTCCATCTGATCTTTTCTTCTCCCACACTTGTCTTGACATGTGGGCGGTAGTATTTATTTGTCCTCTAATGGTAGGAGGTCTTCTTTGTTGTCTTCTCATGTTCCTGCTTTCATTGAACCTGTCTTCTCCCATCTTCCCTTTACCTTCACTATCACTGCCAAACACATCTTTCCAGAAGGAGTGATATTCATGATCATTCTTAGATGTGTGCCTCTCATCCTCTGATTCTTGAGCCATGAAGAGTTGGGTTCCTTCATCATCATTGTTGCAGCTACTAGTAGATCTGCCTTCATCATTTGAAGATACATGAGATGCATTTCTCATCCTATCTTCACAAGCTGGTTCTACAGTAGTAGGCTCATTTCCATAGAGCTTCTTCAATATATCCCATAAGCTTTTTGTAGATCTACATTTGTCCACTTGAGAGGAGATACCATCTGTTAGCCCACTAAGTATAGCCTTCATTGCTGCTTCATTGTACTAGTTTCTTCTTTCTGCATCTGAATCGGTGGGAGGAATGAATTTACTAGGGCAGCCATTTACAACAAACATCCATACATCAAACCCTTGAGAGGATAGATAGACTTCCATTCTAAAACTCCAAGTGGAATAGTTTGAACCATCAAGAATTGGAACAGGGATTGACACTAAACAAACCATTATGTCCTTAAGCCAGAATCTACCCAAGGTTTTTAAATAACCAAGAACCTAGGCTTTGATACCAATTGTTAGACACAATGCACCACTGAGAGGGGGGTTAATCAGTGGTTCTCAACTTTTCCCTCTAACTATCCTATGTGAGCATACTGATTATTAGATCTAACTTAATGCAAACCTATTGGTTAGACAAAAGAATAATCACAAATGCTCTCATACATGAAAGGACATCCCATAACACCAACATGTATGAGGAAAACCCAAGATGGGAAAAACCTTGATGAGAAATGTTGCTGGAGTCTACTACTCCAATCCATCCTCACAATCAATCTCTGATTACAATGTTTAGGGCACCAAACCAAGGAGCACCAACCCCTGATTTGGGGCACCAAACCAAGGAGCACCAACCCCTAATTTAGGGTACCAATCCAAGGAGCTACAACCCTGCACCGAGTTCAACCTCAGTGAAAATAAAAACATATTTTGATACCAAAGTTATCTTCTTGTTACAAGTGGATTTCATCTCTTCTTCAAATCTCTTTGCTGAATCTTGTATCCAATCCAGTACCAGTTCTCTCTCTCTCTGTCAGTTCTCTCTTTAGGTTGCCTCTTCTCTCAACTGCTTTGTTTCTCTCTGCTAGTACTATCTTTTGTCAGTTCTATGCTTGGCTTCTTTGCAGTCTTCTACACTTTTTCTCTGCTGGTATGATCACTCCTGGTTTTCTCATCACTGTCGGTTGAATCCTTCAACCTGGTTCTCCCTCACACTCAATCTCTTCTCTTTCTCCTTGATGAGAACTTGATTGATTTATCTTTAAATGCAGCAACACTCCCTCATCCAATAACAATACTCTCTCCTTTAGTAGCCCAAAACAATATCTTTGGCTTGCATATTTATAGCCTAGTCTTCCCACCAAAAGAAAATTCATAAACATAGGTGGTTAGGGTTTCCTCATCAACCTCGAGGAAAACCAAATCCAATTAGATCTTATCTGATCTGATCACCTAGATAGTTGTTTGCACATCACCACCATTAATGTGCCTTCCAATACATGTTTTCTAAACTTAGCAATCACAGCCTTGTATCTCGACCTAAATCTGTCAAAATGCCTTTAATATCTCAACTATTTCCTTCTTGAGGTCTTCTCACAATCTGATTTTCTTGCTTTGATTCAGGTGCCACCAACTCCTTGATCCTTCTTTGTCATTCACTCTTCCTCAAGCCACACTCTTCTAATTTGATCCACAAATCATGGGCTCCATACTAAATACACACCTATAGAAACACCTATCCCTACACGACTCTTCACCAATCTCTGCATGTGTACCACTTCATCTCCACATGGCAACTGTATCGGTATCCACCTCTGCTAGGTCATCTGTGTCAGTATGAATGGGATCACTGACCAACTCCATTATCGGGTTCATCTATCGGCTTACTAACCCTGTCGGTTAAACCCTCAAACCGGTTTGTCATCAATATTGCACTATGCTTCTATTCTGGTGGAATACTCAACTGGTCAACACACTTGCTAACCTACCTTATGCACATCTTCATCAGATGGGAAGTCTTCTACATCTACACCTTGTCCATATTATTGATGGACTTACATACTGGTAAACACTCTTGATGACACCAAGTCATCAACCTTCAATAAGACTCCATCTTCAATCCTTCCATTTTCCTCTCTTTGCATCTGCTCAGCCTTGCCTTCTTCCTGATCAACTCGAACCTTATCTCAACCCACTTGTAAAAGTGACAAACCCATGACTATTCATTTGTACTGGCAACTCAGCATGCCTTCTTTTTTGGTCTAGTGCATATCCTTGATCTCATGCACTTGAGGCATTGCTTTGATTCACTGGTAGATCCAGTGTGGGCACATTCATTGTCAATAATCTCTTCACATGGTGTCTGCATGTCTATTCGGTGGGAGTCTTTCTATTCTATATCCACACATCATACCAGTGATATATACATCTTCTTCTCCTGTGTTGATGTGATTCAAGTAACATTTTGCCTCTTCATCACAATCAACAGCTCAAGTACCTTTCTCATCTTGTTTTTATAGTGATCATTAGCTTGTCGATTGGTAACTTCTCACTATCAACACAACACTTATTAGTTGACATCATTTTATTACTGATGTTCTGCAATACAAGGTGATATCAAAGATATCTCATCATGTACTCCTCCATGACAATGTTGCACAAACATCTCTTCTACTGGTAATCCTATACCGATTGACATCAATGACAACACAATGCCAACAATGTGTGCATACCTATAGGCTTCTAGTGGGTCTTTGTGCTATCTCCTAGCATGGAGGGGTGGTTATTTTGAGCCACATGGTCAGGAGTTATTTCCACTTTCCATTGGTATCATGTTCACTTCCTTCTTGTGAGGGTTGTCTTTGTAGGTGTTCCAGATGCTCTTTTATCTTGATCATTTCCTTGTTTCAGTTGGTTTCCCTTTGTACTCCTTGGATTCATTATTGTACCTATTTGAACCTTTTGAGTTCATTTGTATCTTTGTATTATTATGCCTTCTTGGCATGTTGTAAACTATGTAATTAATTATATGATCTTTATTTATTTAATACCATCTCCTTTTGAGCATACTTATTACAAATACTAGCTCTTTTCGAGCACCAAACTTAGAAACAACAATTGGAAGACCAAGGGTCACAACTTAGAAATCCACTTTAAACAACCAATGGAAGACCAAGAGTCACAACTTAGAATTCTACGCAAAGGTGTCCCTCATGGGAGTTGAACTTGGGTCTCCACATTGAGAACTCATTGCTTTAACCAACTAAGCTCAACCCCTTGGACTAAGTTGATAGATTTTGTAATGGTAATCATGAGGTTATTGAATGAATTATTGTAGTAAACTTGATGTATGTAATCATTAGTATGTAATGAAATCAAATATAAGTATGTAATTTTAAGCATGTCTAATTTAGTTCTTTAAATCAATATCATTGCAATATATTTGGGATAGTTAACATGCATCATAAGTGGATAAGTGAACCTTATGCTTTTACTTTCCTTTTAAAGTAATCTTCATTGGAAACCCTTTAGGAATATGGTTAAGTCTTCTGCTTGTGTAATTAATTAGTGAAATGTTATAACTTAATTCACCTTAATGATATGTTATATTTAAAAAAAAATTATTTCTGCTTTTATTCCTATGCTTTAGTGTGATCGTTTAGGGTTTCTTGGCGGGGCATTACAAAGCCTATGTAATCCATGGGAGAGGTTCTATTTCTTTTGATGGTAAGCATAAAACTGATGATGTTTTGTATGTTGAAGGTTTGAAGCATAATATTTTGAGTGTTGGATAGATGGTTGATAAGGGTTATGATTTATGATTCAAAGATGGTATATGCAAGATCTAGAGTGCCTTTGATATAGAGATTGCATTTGGAACTAAGACTCAAGGTAAAATTTTTCATTTCAATGCTGGTGAGAAAATTTGTTTGATTGCTAAGATAGATGAGAGTTGGTTGTGGCATAGAAGAATGTGTCATGTAAAATTTGATTCATTGATCAAGATCAGTTCTACACAAATTGTTAGGGATCTTCCTAAGATTGTTAAACATGTTAATCTAGTATGTAAGGAATGTCATTTGGGTAAGAAAACAAGAATTTCTTTTAAGAGAAAATGGTATACATTAGATGGATTGTTAGATCTTGTGCATACTGACTTGTGTGGACCTACAAATGTTAGAAGTGTGCAGGGTGATAGATACTTTATGCTGATAATTGATGATTATTCCAGAATGATGTGGGTTGTCTTTTTGAAGGAAAAATCAGAAGCATTTGAGAAATTCAAGATATTCAAAGCTAAAGTTGAAACTAAGTCTGGATTGATGTTGAAGTGTTTGAGATCTGATACAGGTGGATAATTTTGTTCCGGTGAGTTCAATTCTTTCTATGATATGCATGCAATCAAAAGACAACTATCTACTCCTAGGACCCCACAATAGAATGGGATTGTTGAAAGGAAGAACCATACTATTTTGATTGAAGGAAATGTTTTGAAGGTCTATTGGAGAGAAGCTACTAGCACTGCAGCCTATACATTCAATAGAGTTCATATAAAAGGTGATACCTGTAAGACCCCTTATGAACTTTGGTTTGGTCATGTTCCTACTGGGAAATATTTCAAAGTTTTTGGTAGAAAATGTTATATCAAGAGAGATGAGGATATCAAAAAGTTTGATGCTAGAAGTAATGAAGGTATCCTTTTGGGATATTCTACTAATAGAAAATCCAATCGGTGCTATAATAAGAGACTAAGAAAGATGGTTGAGAGTGCAAATGTGAAGGTGCATGAAAACCTTGGGAAAGATATCAGGGCTTATGATGAAGGTCAACATGTTGTTTTAGCTCGTATTCAACCTGAAGAGCCTAAGTAGAATAATCTAGTAGAGACTATAAATTCAGATGTTGTTGTTGCTAGTGATGATGTGTAGGAGCCCGAGGATCAAAAAAATCAGAAGACTCCAAGGTATGTAAGATTGAATCATTCTGATAATCATATTATTGGTGATAAGAATAAAGGTGTGATGACTAGAAGAAGGTTAATTATAAAAGAAGTATGTTTTATTTCTAAAGTTGAACCTAAAGATGTTGTTGAAGCCTATAAAGATGATAACCAGATTAGAGCCATGGAAGAAGAGTTAGATCAGATTGAAAAGAACAACACTTAAGAACTTGTGCCTAGTCCTAAGGATAAAGGTTATTGGTACTGAATGGATTTTTAGGAACAAATTGAATGAATCCAGTGAAGTAGTAAGAAATAAAGCCAGACTGGTCTACAAAGGATATTCACAACAAGATGGGATTGATTATGAAGAAAATTTTTCTCCAATTGTCATAATTGAAGATGTTAGATTGTTGCCTACTTATGTTGCTTATTTATAAAGATTTCAAGGTATATCAGATGGATGTAAAATCTGCATTTTCAAATGGTTATCTAGAAGAAGAAGTTTACATTGAACAACCTGATGGATTTTCCTTGTCACATGATGCAGACATGGTATGTAAGTTGAAGAAAGCACTTTATAGATTGAAACAAGATCCGAGAGTCTGGTATGCTAGGTTAGACAAATACTTGCTAAAATTAGGATTTGTCAAAGGTGTTGCTGATAGTAATCAGTACTTTAAGATTGAAAATGATAACATTTTGATTGTTGAAGTCTTTGTTGATGACATTATCTTTGGTGGTGATGATGATATGAGTATGAAGTTTGCCAGTGATATGCAAAAAGAATTTGAGATGTCTATGATTGGTGAGATGAAATTTTTCTTAGGTTTGAAGATTGCACAAATAGGAAAAGGTATCTTTATATCTCAAACTAATTATGTGAAGGAATTGCTGAAGAAGTTTGGACTAGATGATTCCAAACCAGTTGGAACTCCTATGGTGACTAGTTATAAACTGTCTAAAAATGAGGAATCTCTTAAAGCTAATCAGAGTTTGTATAGATCTATGGTTGGTGGATTGCTATATCTTACTTAGACTAAACCTGACATTATGCATGTTGTGTGCATGGCTGCTAGATATCAATCTAATCCGAAGGAAATTTATGTCACAACTGTTAAAAGAATATTCAGATATCTAAAGGGAATTGAGGATTATGGTTTATGGTATCCAAAGAATGATGATTTCATGTTGTGTGCTTACACTAATGTAGATTGGGCTAGTGATGTTGATGACTAGAAGAGTACTACCGGTGGACCATTCTTTATAGGTAAGAAGTTGGTTTCATGGGCTAGCAAGAAACAAGATTCAATATCTTTATCTACTGATGAAGCTGAGTACATTGTTGCTGCTAGTAATTGCACTCAAATAGTTTGGCTGAAGCAAGTGTTTAAAGATATTAGATTTATTTATGATGAGCCTACTGTTATATATTGTGATAATTCCAATGCTATAAACATGTCTAAGAATTTGGTGCAACATTCAAAGACTAAGCATATATCAATAAAATATAATTACTTGAGAGAGAAAGTTAGTGAACAAAAGGTGAAGCTGGAATATGTATCTACAAAGGAACAAATTGTTGATATTTTCACTAGGCCTTTTCCTATAGATACATTTGTCTATTTGAGAGACAAGTTAGGGCTATCCACCCCTCCTGATGAGAATTTAAATGCATTGATTTGCATTGATCTGATGGAATTTAGAGCCTTATTATTTTATCCACATTGATGAGTTGGTGTTACTCCTTTGTTGGAGTAGTCTGTTGATTTGGTTGTGTATCCTGGGGGGGAGATTCATGATTTTGTATTGGGAGTTTGATTTTATGTTTTGGAGATCTTTTGCATTGCTTTGAAAGGGGGAGAGAGATCATGTAAAAAACTACTTTATCTATGTTGATCTTAGGGGGAGTTTACTGGTAATATCTTCTTTCTTTGCATTGAATGTTTTTCACATTCATATGTTACCATCAATGCCAAAGGGGGATATTGTTGTATTATTGGGGAGATTGTTGGATTTGGTTGTTCATTTCTTCTGCAAGGATATGTGTTGTTATTGATGTCAACATATTCGAAAGAGTTTGGGAAGATTTTCTGATACGGTTTTTAGTTGTTTGGTTTTGCTGATCACTGTTTTGTAGAATCCGATATTTCCTCTAGTGTATTCCGATGTGATTAGATCTTGTGCTAAGACTTTGCATTATTTCTTGGGATGATCTTGTGTATCTTCTTTTTAGATGGTTCATGATTTGGTGCTCCACAAGTTATCTTTCCTCATGACAGATGCTGAATGCTTGTGTTCTTGAGCTTTGAGACATTGATTGATGAAGATTTGAAAATAGTTGTTGGTGCAATTGTTCCAGATGATTCTAACATGCTTTATAGTGTTTCCTAGTCATGTCCTATTTGTTTTGGTGATACGCATTGATCGTTGTGCAAGTTTTTGGTGATTTCTATGAACCGGTCATGATTTTTGTGTTATGCAGTATTTATGGTGATGTAGCATGTTGCGGTTGATCTTCATAGGATTTCCGGTGGATGTGATCATCTAGGAATTTGAATTAGGTCCATGCTATGTAATGTAAATCAAAATATTGGTCCGGTGGTCGATCTTTGTATCATGCAATGTAATTTTTGTAATTGTGTGTCGAGGGTTGAGGGTTTAGTCGACCTTGTTATCAAGGTTGATGATTTGTATATATAGGTAAGATGTTTATGTAATTTAGGTGTTAGTATTGTGTCTACATTATCAGAGAGAGTTGAATGTGTGAAAAAGAGATTTATCATTCAATGAAGTGTTGTGGTGAGATTGGTGTTGTAGAAAAGATAATTGTTCTTTACTGGAACCATCATCAGGCATTTGTAGATGCTATCATTGCAGTTCATTTCTCCCAGATTGTAGTTAGAATCATATTGTAAGTCAGTGAGACTTCCCTGAGGGTTGTAGCATTCTGATCATTTTTGTTTTGAGCAGTGAGCTCTAGGAAGTGTGCCTGAATGCATGTACATTCCCCATTGTAATATTTTCACATACTACTACAAAGTATCATCTTACTATGGGTAGGTAACCACCATGGTTTTTCCCTTAACTGGGTTATCCACATCAAAAATCTTGTTGTGTTGTGCTATTAATTTGGTTATATGTTATTGTTGTAGTTTATCAATTTATGTTTTGGAGTTTAATTTTCTTTGATCTGGTGAAGACTAGTTCACCCCCCCACTCTCATTCTTCCTTCTTTATTGTTGCTAACATCAAGCTCATCCAATTCTCTTTCTTTCTCTTCCATTTCTCTTTTTTCTCTTTTGAATCTGGATACCCAACAAGAAATTTCTCCTAGATCATACTTCTGCTTCCCCGATACAGAAGCTCTGAATGTAGTCTCAAATTTACCATGTGATTCTCCAAATTCACTCAACTCAAATGCAATAAGTTTTCCAACCAAAATGTCTCTAGTTACAGTAGTCACACTTTAGATCTCATCAATAGCAATGACCTTATGTTTATAAGAAGGAGACAATGATCTCAACACCTTTGTAATAATCTCATCTTCTTCAAGGGTTCCACCAACACATCTGATATTAATGACAAGATCATTCACCTTAGCCATAAATGTTGATATATTTTCATCTTCTCTCATCTTTAATGCTTCTTACTTCCCTTTCAAGCTCTACAACTTGGGCATGTGCACAAAGATGGAGGTCAGAAAAATGGACACCACCCAAAAAAAAACTTGGAAAAATAGGTAGCGCATACGCGGTTTTAAAATTTTAAATTCTCATGTACGTGCTTAGGTTTATTCTTCTTGAGCCTAGAAAAGGTAGCACGTACATGCTAAGCTTAGGAAACTAAGCACGTACGTGCTACGCCTAGGAAAATTAGCACATATGCGCTACTTATAGGAAAATGAGCATGTACACTCTAATTATCCTAGTAAAACCACATACGGGGTGCCTGATGAAATTTAAATAAAAAAAAAATTAGCTCCTCATTTACCTAAAAAGCGCATTTTTTACTTTCTTTTTTTCCCATTTTTTAAGCTAAACCATGAACAGGGTGCGAAATTTGTCCTCAGGCTATGGATCAAGGTTAGTTTTTTTTTTTTTTTGTCTTTCTTTCTAGTTTATGCAATTTGTTTTACATTTTGAATTTAATTTCATTAATTTTGATTAGGTTTTTTCATTTTTTGTTTCAAAAACCAGATTCTTCTAATTCAGAACAAGAACGACCAAATGCACCTCCTAAAAACCCACAAGAACAACCAAATGCACCTCCTAAAAACACACAAGAACAACCCCAAATTCCTCCTTTTGACTGCACAACCGAAACATAGGAAGAATTAATTAATCAGTTAGGGCAAAATACATCCAAAATCAATAGATTGATTGTAAAATTGAAAACTTCTGAACTTGACCATCATCAATCCCTCGCCACTAGCGTAGAAACATTAGCTAGTGGTTCCATAGCTGTTTCCATTGAAATTACCAAATGGGGAAGCTTTAGGGATAGGTGTCATCAATTCTATGCCAATGGGCTATCATACGACGGAGTTAAAAACAAAAATATTTCTAAACAACAAATATGTGCCCTTTTTGTTGACCCCAAAACTGGTCAGTCATTACCTCCTAATGCAAAGAGGTTTCCCATACATTGGTGTACCAATGTGCAGATGAAGAATCTTTTTTGGCAAAGGTGGTGGATGGCCTTTGATGATCCACCTTGTAATAATTATGAGGTGCCATTATATTTTTTGAGAAAAATATATTGTGAGTTTGTGCTCAATGTGCACCCAAATTATTTTGACATGAGAGAGTTTTATGGTAGAGGTGATGGCTCTACCCAAGATAGACCTGGAGCCCATAGGTGATTAGCCACAGAGAGTCACCGCCCCCTAGCACCCAAACCCAAGGTGCATCAGGCTATCCCATTAGAGCTGAAAGAGTCGATGGAACTATAGACTCTTCAAGTAGCCACAACATTGATTGGTGCCATCATCTAGCTTGGGACATCATTAGCACACCCTATTGTATTGGATGATGAGCTGTTAGAGGGCAACAGAGAGCCCATCGAGCATATGTGTGTCAGTTGCTCGGGGATATGCTCGGGGATAGATGATGCAGCTGGTGCAGATGGATACTCATATCATCTATGCATGATTTGTGGTTGTAGATGTCAGGCTCACATGGTTGAGGATGTCACGCCGACAGATGAGTTGATGGACATGGTGTTTGCCCATGAGCCACAAACACAGGTGTGTTGATTTGAATCCATAACATTTTATTTATCAGTCACTTTAATTTTGTAATTACATAAATGAATTTTCATTTATACATTGATTTAAATTGAGACAAATAATATACATTTCAGGATGCAACAGCGGTATTCCATACACCTCCCCTAGTTACCACAACTGCAACTTCGACGCCTGAGGTATAAATTTTGTAACATGTTAAAATAGAATAGTACACTTTGAATTCAAAAAAATTCAAGATATACTAACTATCTTTAATGCTTGGTCCAATTTCTGGTTTGTAGGTGTTGACAGGGGATGAAATGTCCTAGATTGATGACATCACACTATCGGCGATCGATTTTGGCCTACAAGGCTATATGGTATCATATTTTGTACAACTCTTTTCATGTATTGTTTTGATGGAATATGCAAGTCATTTCACTTTAGATTTTTAAAATTATGTTTAATTTATTATCTGTACTAATATCTCATGTTAATTTTCTATTTTTAGGGCACCCTCTCCATGTCTAGGGCTCGTCTGAAGAAAAAGAATATCTCGAAGATGCCAAAAATGTGTGAAGAAGGTAATTGAACACATTTTTAGTTGTACAATTGTTTGAAAATGTTGAAATCAAGTATTAGTTGGGGTTTGTAGATTGATTAGTGTTTTTTGTCTATTTTACATGTACAGTGGCCATTGAGCTTTGTGGATATGTTGAATGCACCTGATTCGCCCGTGAATCAAGAGAGGGAAAAGTTATGTATCTCTACTTTATTTTATTGATTTCATGATTATATGCACACATACATGGTTACTTGTGATGTATTATAATCTTATATTTTTTTCATACAACAAATATCCATACCTATTTCATCAATGGAGAACCCTCCTGCTTGCACTAGAGAAGCATATCAAGATCCGGTACACTTTTGTTTGATATGTAAAATTAATTGTTTTCAACCTTCAATACTTATCATTATATTAATTGTATTTAATCTTTGTACATTTTTTGTATAGGTAATAGCGACTGCTTCTACATTGATGGTGAGCCATCCTCAGTCCATTGGAGAAGCATCTGAGGCACAGGTACGTCATTGTTCTCTATATTATATCTTTTAAGTGTTTTTGATATATTTATGTTAGTACATTGTATTAATTGTACATTTAATCTACCATAGACTCCTTTGTGGTACAACCATAATGTGGATCCATGTAAGTTTGTCTTCAAGAAAACTCCTAAGAGTGACAAGGAGAGGAGAGCGAAGACATTAGCTCTTGGATCAGCCAATGAGGTAATCTACATTTCAATTGCAAATGAATTAAAGTTAAATGCATAGTTATGATGTCGATTGTGAACTATTTTCTACAAAAGAATTCTAACTTGGCTTTTGAATTGTGGTTTTGCAACCATCTATAGAGCCACGTACTGCACTGAAGAGGCTTGATTTTGATGATCCACCAGAAGTTTAGGATCATATAGTGTTAGTTTTGGTCATAGAATGACCAATACATGTAGATATATTCTACATTTTTATTGTATATCGATTTCGACATTTCATATGCACATTTTTGTAATACTTGTATTGACTTGGCAGACATGCCTTTTTTTATATATATAAATATCGATATTCGATCCACTAAATGTGTAATGAGTTCATTATTTTGTATTCGTTGTATTTTGTGGTTGTCCTTTTATAAATTTAAATGAATATTTGTATATGTAATCAGCAACATGAATATAAACAACAAAAATATATGATATAAAGCATTGCAATCATGGAATATGATTTGATAAAATTTCTAAAATGTTGAATTAACCATACAAAACTCCTTGTATTCAGTTCATTATTGTGTATTCATTGTATTTGGTGGCTGCCCTTTTATAAATTTAAATGAATATTTGCATATGTAATTAACAATATGAATATAAACAACAAAAATTGACAATATGAATTTAAACAACAATGTGTTTGGTGCGAGAGCACCCTCACGCTCACAATGGTCAAATTTTATTCCTCATGTGCACAAATCGACATCACCAACGCATCTGGGTGGGCATGTTTACACTAGAAATTCCCCTATCGTGCATCCCAAAGCACCAGAACATCGAGAGTCATACCCTACCAATGAGATCTCTCAAGTGCCTTGAGTTCAAAAAATTGTCAAAATTTGACGTACTGTTTCTTCCAATCCACGACACATACGGTCAATCTGTTTGATCCTATGGGGTCATGTGAGGCTTATCTACAATGGCTTATCTTAGTTTTTGATGAATCAAAGCCATTTTCAATTAGTAGCATTTTTTTGCCTGCTCAAAAAATCGTTAGTTGCTTGCAAGGAAAAGTTGCAAGATTGGCTAGAATTGATTATGTTCCTCATGTGCACAAATTGACATTGCAAGCGTATTTGAGTGGGCATGTTTATGCTAGGCATGCCCCTATCATGCATCCCAAAGCACCAGAACATCGAGAGTCATACCCTACCGGTGAGATCTCTCAAGTGCCCTGAGTCCATAATATTGTCAAAATTTGATGGACTGTTTCGTCCAATCCATGACTCATATGGTCAATCTATTTGATCTTGTGGGATCATGTGAGGCTCATCTACAATCATCTATCTTAGTTTTTGATGACTCGAAGCCATTTTAAATTAGTAGAATTTTTTTGCCTGCTCAAAAAATCATCAGTTGCTTGCAAGGAAAAGTTACAAGATTGGCTAGAATTGATTATGTTCCTCATGTGCACAAACAAACATTGTGAGTGTGTCTAGGTGAGAATGTTTATGCTAGGCACGCCCTTTTCATTCATCCCAAAGCACCAGAACGTCGAGAGTCATACCCTACCGGTGAGATATCTCAAGTGCCCTGAGTCCAAAAAATTGTCAAAATTTGATGGATTGTTTCTTCCAATCCACGACACATACGGTTGATCTGTTTGATCCTGTGGGATCGCGTGAGGATCTTCTACAATGGCTATCTTAGTTTTTGATGACTCAAATCCATTTTCAATTAGTAGCATTTTTTCACCTGCTCAAAAATTCATTAGTTGCTTGCAAGGAAAAGTTGCAATATTGGCTAGAATTGATTTTGTTCCTCATGTGCACAAACCGACATTGTGAGCACATCTGAGTGGGCATGTTTATGCTAGGCATGCCCCTATCATGCATCCCAAAGCACCAGAACATTGAGAGTCATACCCTATCGGTGAGATCTCTCAAGTGTCCTCAGTCCAAAAAATTGTCAAAATTTGACGGACTGTTTCTTCCAATCCACAACTCATATGGTCAAACTGTTTGATCTTGTGGGATCATGTGAGGCTCCTCTACAATGGCCTATCTCATTTTTTGACGACTCAAAGCCATTTTCATTTAGTAGAATTTTTTCGCCTACTCAAAAAACCGTCAGTTGCTTGCAAGGAAAAGTTGCAAGATTGGCTAGAATTGATTTTGTTCCTCGTGTGCACAAAACGATGTCGCAAGCATGTTTGGGTGGGCATTTTTACACTAGGCATGCCCCTGTCCTACATCCCAAAGCACCAGAACATCGAGAGTCATGCCCTAGTGATGCAATGTAGAAGTTGCTTGACAACTTTTTTGACAATTTTTTTGACAACAATGACAATTTTTTCTCAAATTGTATCTAGTCTCAATCTATCACCCCTATGACCTGATAATGACTCAAATAATTATCCATGATTATACAAGAATCAAGAATGCTCATGATTGACCAGGGACATATCACATATACTCAAAACATAGTCACAAAACATTGACACACTAAATAGTCACAAAACATTGCAACATATTATTCAAATCAGCTCTTGGCTATTTGATTATAGAAAAAATTGTCTTGCAAATAATCTCATGGGCTTATATAAAAAATTTGGCATTACAATATATGTGATTCAGCTCATCGCCATTTTAATATACAAATCATCTCATGGGCTTTTATACAAAATTTGGCATTACAATATGTGCGATTCAGCTCATTGCCATTTTAATATACAAAATTTGGCATGTACATATGTACAAATCAGCTCATTGCCACTTAAATATACAAAATTATGCCCCTAAACATGTAAAAATCAGCTCATGGGCATTTATATATACAAAAAATGAATATAGAACAATTCGTCGATGATTTATACAAAATTCTCAAAATCATTCTACTCTAAACTGTAGAATCAATCAAGTGAGCCTTCAAGATCGGCTCTAACCCGTATTGTGTCAAGTATTTTCCTCGTGGTCAGATTCATGAACTTTCCATAAAATCTTGTTATGAGGTCTACCATGATACTTCATCAAATGAATATTTGTTGCAACAACAAGGTTAGAGAAATGAAGAATATGTCTATGTGTTTCAAAGTCCTTGAACAACCAAACATCAGAATTCTTGATAGGGTATCTCCGAAGCCATGTTCCTGTCACAACAACAAACCCTATTGGGTACTCAATACCCTCTTCATCAATGATTGTGGTTGTCAATTTTCTTTTAGGCTCAACACAACGACACAAATAGTAATTTGTTCCTTCTTCATTGTTCTCTTCTCCAACAACTGTATACACATGACTTGCATTTTATAAAGTGTTAATTAATACAAAAAATAAAGTATGATGTACAAAAAAATGAAGCAAAAAGAATACTTGCAAAAAAATTAACTCGAAAAATCACCTGAATCCACTAGGTCGGATACATGGTCAAAATCCATTGATGTCTCCATCTGGCTCAATTGTAGTGCTTTGGGAATTTGATATGAATCAATGGGAACCAACGGTCTACAAGACCATTTGTCAACCCACTCTTCTGATTCACATTCTTCCCACAAACAATACATTCATGAAGAGCAAAAACATACCATCTGTCTCATATAAATTACCAGTGAACTTGAATTTGAACTCATAAATGAGTGCATGTCACTCGAGCCTGCAACTGTACAACAATCTAGATAGTTTTCAATGTTAGATTCAGTAATCAACCAAAAATATTTACGAACCAATGACGTACCTAGATTACCTGGACCCATCGTAGACTTACACCATCGGACAATTGTTTCTGCATCTACCAACTTAGCACCACCTTCATACTTCAATTCTTCCCTGGCTAGGGCTCTTCTCACACATGCTCCTACACCATTGTGCTCTCCCTTACCATGTCCAGCCTCAATGAAATTCCAAAAATGTTTTACATCGCTTGTCACATGCATCCTTGTCAGCCAATAAAACATCCTTACATTCTTGAATTGTGCAGTGCAATTATCTGACCATATTAAGTGTCAGTTGTATCATACGTTCCTTTCCCTTAAACTATCATAGAAAACTTTAAAGCATTCTTGTACAAACTCTAATGAATGAGTATGATCATAACTTATGTAGAAGTGATACTCTCTTACAACCTTTCTATCCTCCTCTATGCTATCATCTGTATGCATGAATGCTATGTGTACAAAAATAGAAACTTGTGTAGAGTGATAATACATGGATTGCACTTCATTTTGAGGTTGTAGAGTATAATTTTCAGAAAAATCAATGATAGAGACAATGGTGCCAAGAGGAAATGTGTCCTTACACAACTTGAATTGCTCATCTAACCATCGAGCTCTATGTGTATGCATTATGTATTCATAAACTAGTTTCTCTTGAAACATTTTCATAAATTGAGCTACACATATATCATTTTTCACTAGCTCACATCTCTTCAAATCTTTTCCATATTTAACTCCATATGTGATTGTCTTGTATTTTCCAAAAGAAACTAGTTTCATACCAATTTCATGTGTGCTGTCCAAATGTATGCATCTTGGTAAACGTTGCAAACCACCACATATAGCACAAGAACCTTCCAAACAAGGTATCTTATAATAAATGCAACCATCATGTCTATTACATAACACACTTGAAATAAATTCTCTTGTTGACTTAGGAGGTGCTTGTATATTACATTCCTGCAAAACACCGTTAGTGTGCAAAGTAGAACAAATATGATGAAAAATATCATAATGCATGGAAAATTCAATATGCATCCTACAACAACACGTGGTGCATACATGATTAATCTTAATATAAAAAGGTTTTGCCATTTCAAAAAATCTTTGAGAAATTTTTATTTGAGGAAACTTCTGAAGGAATCTTTCATAAAATTTAGTTTGAGTCATATCCAAATAGTGTTTCACATGTGGCTCATGATTTTTAGACCCAATTCGCCTTCTAACAACATCTCTTTGGTTGAGTGATACTCTTGTGTTGTCATGCCAAAAATTTTCAATTAATGTTTTTAGTGTATCTACAACAACCTTGTCTATGCGTGGTAGTCTACCCGAGAATGCCCAAAGAGAATTATTGTTAGGTTTCTCTATTTGTTCTTGCCTCTTTAATGCTTTACTTAATTTTGTTCTACTAACATTCAATGACTTACTTGTTTTGCTTATCAAACGATCTTTTTTTATTTTCTTGCTCATTATGGTTGATGTAATGACACATCGAGTAGCATTAGAATCTTTACTACGTGATTTTGAACCAATAGATTGATATGTATCAAATAGATTTCTGACAATAGTTCTTTCACTATTACTTTCAGATGATCTTAGGCCTAGAATTTTCATTGTCTCTCTAAAATTCAAATTTTTAATCATTTGAACAATTAATTGACATCTTGTGGTTTGATTTAAGTTTTTAAAATTGTTTTGCCATATTCTTTTAACCATTCTCCTACAAGTTCATTTGTTCATTTTATTGGGCATTGACTTCAATATATTCTCATCAATGTCAATTAGATACTTTGGTTTCCTACGAATGATTCTAGGAGGTGTTAACATTGGTGCATTATATACATTCAATTCATCAAGTAGAGAAGGTGTAATATGTTCATCATTTAATTGATTATTCAATGCGGTATCTTCTTCAATTGCATTAGGCTCAAATGGTAAATTATCAAATGTTTCTTCTTCAATTGCATTAGGTTCAAACGGTAAATTATCAAATGTTTCTTCTTCAATTGCATTAGGTGCATTATATTCATTTGGTAAATCGAATTGAGATGTTAAGGTTGACATACCTTCTTCTCCCATTGTTCTTATGTCACACAATTTCTTCATACACTGCCTTTGTCTTTCCTTTTGAGCCTCTCATTGTTCCATCATTCCTCACTTGTTCTTTCCCATGGTTGAGATCGGTTGACCTAAATAGAATCATATTACATATATATGTAAAGAAAAGTTCAAAAATAAATAAATAACCATAAGTATGCATCTTATCACTATTTTTTGGAATCAAACTATTAAACAATCACAATTTAATCATTTGAAACCACGTAAAAACAAAAAACTACTAAAAAACAACAATTCAATCATTTGAAATCATGCAAAAAATAAAAAAATTCACTTACTTTTATGTATACAATAGTGATAGAAGTGTAGACATAGTTCCAGTGGGGCCTTCAACGACCTCAAAAACTTCTTTTGAGGTCATTGAGGCTCTTGGGCAACTAAAACTATGTCTATAAACCACGTACATGCTGCTAGGCCATAAAATGTTGGCAAGCCCAATGGTATTCTTGGCTTATGAGTAATAAGTACCGCATACGCGCTTATGAGTAAAAAGTACCAGGTACGCACTAATAAGCCTTAAAAAATTTATGGAAGGGGTATGAAGGAAGGGAGAGGAGGAGAGAGGGAGAGAAGAGGGGGGGAAGGAGAGAGAAGAGAGGAGAGGGGAGAGGGAGAGAGAGGGAGAGAGAGGGAGAGAGGGAGAGGAGAGGAGAGAGCGAGAGAGGGAGAGAACATGGGAGGAAGGGAGAGGTAGAGGGAGGGATAGAGGGAGAGAAGAAGGGGGGAGGGAAGGGAGAGAGAGAGAGA